>NC_039362.1:170396888-170704978 GCF_003573695.1 Papaver somniferum
AGTTAGTTAATTAGTTGAATTAAAATTCTCAAATTAGGTATTGTTTGGATTGAATTCATGGATTATGTGTTATGATTTTTGAAGATTTTTTTTCTTTTTTTTTTGTAACGGAAATGAAACTACACTAGCCAACCACTTTTACAAAGGGGATTGCAAAACTGCTGAGTGATTTCATACTCAAAATTACAGAAGGAATCAACACTTTCAATTCTGAAAATATGAAAAGTCGGCAAGATCGACAAAAGAATACGCTACCGACTATGAAAAGTCGGCAAGGTCGACAAAACAATACCCTGCCGACTATAGGATTTTTGACATACATAGAAGGTGTTACAAATGCAAGATTAGTCGGCAAGGTATTAATTTCATAACCTGCCGACTATAAGGTATAATGATGAATAACGTGTCGACCCTGTAAATGCTAATTTCAGAGATGAAAAGTCGTCAAGGTCGACAAAAAAAATACCCTGCCGACGTTTGGAAAAAATGTTGAGTCATAAAGGATTTGAGATTGGGTATGATTTTGTACCCAATCTCAAAACCCGTATGATACACTTTCTTCTTGATTTTTTTTTTATTTCTTGGAAAAAGATTTTGGATGGATTTTAGTCGACATGGTTTTTTGTGGGATAATTTGGTCTTTTAACATCTTTTAGACACCCCTTAGCACACTAGGTTGGATGGGTTTAAATTTAGTATACCCCAATTAATATAGGTATACTCCAATTTGGCCAGGATAATTAAAGAGGGAGGGAGTATTCCTTCACATTTTAATTCTTACACTATCTCACATTATAGGCGCTTATTTGTGAATAAATAGCATATCGTATCAGATTTGAAGTTAATATTTTGTGGATATGATCTTTTTATAAAGCCTTACATAGCTACCAAAAATAAGTGCATTCCGAAATATATTACACCATCATCTACCAATCTTAATTTCAATGATTAAAAATCCGTTGATTTCAACGACTAATTTTCAAAGTAGTAGATGGTGGTGTTATACGTTTCAGAATACGCTCATATTTGGTAGGAACACAGAGCTATGCAAGAGAAACATATCCCCGAAATATTAGCTTCAAATACGGCGCCGTTTGATTTTTATTCACAAAAATAACGCCTAAAATGTGAGATAGTGTGAAAATAAAAGTTTGAGGAGATCCTCCCTCATAATTAAATAGATTAAAAAAATTTCGAAGGAGTAATTTATTTTTTGTTCAACTGAAAACTTTGTTCGACAATGTTTTTTCTTTTTCGATGTTATTGCCATAATAGTATCCCTAGTGTTACGTAGATAAAGGTGTGCACAAGTCTGACAAATTTGTTTATTTTCGTAAAGGGAGCATGCCTCGAATGTTGATTGATAGACCCGGCGGGGGTCCTGACTGTTACAAAGTTTATAAGATCAAATACAATCATCAAAGTTGTTTTTGGCCAATTCTTAATCAGCACTCTTACAATAATTACCGTATTTTACACACATTACAACCAAATCAGAATTTTCAAATTCCCTTGATAAATCTATACCTTGGGAAAACATTTAAAAAAAAAAAAAATCTAGACGTATTTGCATCGCTGACATATGTAACCGTGCGATTTTCAAAAGATCCGACTAGAATTTTTAGCGTATTACAAATCAAGATGATATAAAAGATTTAAGTAATGTAAACTAAATTTTAAATTAAGTAACAAGCGTCTACTGGATTGGTAGAAATCGGTTTGAATCTGCCTTGAAATCTTGGTAATTATTATTGCCGTTGATGAAGTTGTTGTTAATGATCTTGAGGTTGTTATTATTTGAGGTGTGCTTGATTCCATGGATATGTTGAAGTTGTTCTCGTCGTTGTTGCATTTGGTATTTCTCCATAAAGGAACACGTTCCTGTACTTGTGCAAACACTTCATATGAATGAAGGAAAACAAGTATTGTTAGAGCATTTCTCGGTCGAACTCGCATGCGTTGCTATCTCAAGCATGTTTGTCAATGTTAGTGATCAAAACTATGAGTCTTGATTTCTAGTCTATTATAGCTAAGTCTCGGACTAGGATAGAAAGTGTAGTTGAGCTCAAGGACTTCATGGCGATTCATCATACAATAAGAAGAACTACTCAAGGAATAGTTGGAACTTCTCGACAAAAAGGTATGTGAAGACTTGAACTTATATGTCAATCAAAAGTCTATCTACTCTATCTCCTACTCTTTGAGACAAGAAGTCGTATGCTATATATATAGACTTGGATTATACACATTTGGTATTTCAAGCCGAGTATACCTCGCCTATCTATATCTCGAAATATGTGTTGGTAAGCTTTTCGCTTTGATCAAGTTTATCTTTACCTAGTGACGAAAGTCATGATATGTTTCAATCACTTTGAAAATTGCTTTGACGACAAACAGTGTAACAACTGTATAACGTCCTCTAAGAATGTTTCAATGATTTAAATGAGAGTTTAGATTACATAACCAATGGTGGACATAAGCATTGTTGTGGAAACACATTTATGCATGAGTCATATTCCTTGAACAAAAGTTTGCGAACTTTGTTGATCAAGAGAACCGGAAAAATGGCGTGAGCCAATTCCGTGAACTCAGTCCGCGAAATGTCGAAGTTCTCAAACCCGAGAATTTCTGCTGGAGTTGACAAACTACTTGCGTGGAGCTAAGTCCCCAAACTCAGTCCGCGAACCTAGTCCGCGAACCGGGGAAGTTCTCAAACCCGAGAATTTTTGATGGAGTTTATAAACTCTGCCCGGTAACTCAAGTCCGCGACATTAGTCTGCGAAATTGAGAAGGTTATATATATCTGAAGATGATTTCTGAACTTAAACTTTAAAAATACTAAGGAATGTAGTTTGCAAACCGTGGCTATAAAAGTTCATGAACCGATTCAAGTGAATCAAATCATCTTTGCTTCAATTGTGTCTTGTGTAGTACATGATATTTCCTTGAAATTGAACAACTCTCTAACTAGTTCATTTGAAGTCATTTGAACTAGTTATGGTGAAGAAGAACATGGTTGATATGAAATGCTTATATGGCTAACCTTTTGGTTAACTATTGTTGAACCAACAAGTGCATACATTTGGGCACGGTTAACAAACCTAGAAGCGTGCATTGTCAAGTGTGTATAACAAGCTAAGTTTTCGATCCAACAGTTGAGAAATATTAGCTTGAATCTAAATCGGGTTTTCATCTAACACTGAATATTGAATGCTTTGTTACTAAGCTAACATTGATTGCAAACCCTGATTTAAAAGACTATATAAAGGAGACATCTAGTATTGTGCAAAACTAATCCCCACACCTTACGTATGATACTAGTTTGCGTGCTAGAGTCGATTCTCCTTTAACCTTTAGTTTTCTTCTTCTAAAACCAGGTTAATGACTTAAAGACTTCATTGGGATTGTGAAGCCAGACCGATACTACTTTTATCTTAGTTGTGTGATATGATCTTGCATCTTCTATCGTACGAGTACTATCAGATTGATTGGCTTGAGATTGATATCTCCGATAGGCAAGATATAAAAAGTAATCACAAACATCTTCGTCTCATTGTTTGTGATTCCATAATATCTTGTTTCGCTACCATATGATTAAGATTGTTGTGAGGTGATTGATAACTCTAGGCCGTTCTTCGGGAATATAAGACCGGATCATCGATTGGTTCCTGTTCACCTTGATTATTATCAAAAGAAGGAACAAAACCTTTAGGGTTTATCTGTGGGAGACAGATTTGTTTATTGTCAAAGCCTGCGATTTTGGGTCGTAGCAACTCTTAGTTGTGGGTGAGATCAGCTAAGGGAATCAAGTGCGCAGTATCCTGCTGGGATCAGAGGCGTAGGAGCATAACTGTACCTTGGATCAGTGGGAGACTGATTGGGGTTTAACTACAGTCCAGTCCGAAGTTAGCTTGGAGTAGGCTAGTGTCTGTAGCGGCTTAATACAATGTGTGTTCAATCTGGACTAAGTCCCGGGGTTTTTCTGCATTTGCGGTTTCCTCGTTAACAAAATTTCTGGTGTCTGTGTTATTTCAATTTCCACATTATATTGTTTTATCTTTATAATTGAAATAATACAGGTTGTGCGTTAGATCATCAATTAGAATATCCAACCTTTGATTGTTGATTTAAATTGATTGATCCTTGGATATTGGTCTTTCTTACCATCCAAGTTATTTCTTGTGTTTGATTAAAGACTCGCTGATTTCTATTAGCTCGAGTAAATCAAAACAAGAGAGAGATATTAATTCCTTGAGATACTTTTACCTAGATTGAGTCTGACTATCTAGTTGATTCTCTAGAAAGTAATTCAGAGTTAGTCCATACAGATTGCTAAGCGAAATATTGGGTGGTGTTGTTAGACCCCCGCTTTTTCAATTGGTATAAGATCCGGCAAACACGTTAAAGACCTTATAAGTATGTGTTTGTAGTGATCTGATTATGGACGAGTCTATCTCTAATAACGTACCAGTTCAGAAATCACCAGATGATTCTAAAAGCTTGGATTCACCTGAGAGAACTATCACATCCAAGTCAATATCTAAACATTCTCTTGATATAAAAACTGTTGATTGGAAAACTCTCAAAAAAGAACAGTCGGATGAACTTTCTAATGAAGGTGATTCAAATATTGATAGAGATGTTGATGAGGAAGTCTCAGAGTATGTTAAGTTTTTTGATTCGTGGAAGATGAAGAAGATTACAACTTGTCATGTCTCACCTCTTCTGACTCCTCTCTGTCAAGAAAACAAGAAATTGAGAAGATGTTACGCAGGTGTTTATTTTTCGAATCGTTCTAACGAACCTCAAAGAAGAACAAAGAAAATGTTATCGATCCTCAAGGATTCTGAGGAAAACCTACGTATAAAGTCACTTGAATGTGATAATCTTTATCAAAAGTACTTTTTGTTGGAAGAGAAACTTGCAGAATCTAAAGTAAGGTTTAACTCTCAACAAATTAGTTTTGATGACAGAGAAAGTGCTTGTCTCACTCGAGAAAAACGCCTTGAGGTTGATTTAGCTGCTGCTCTTGATAAAATCAAGATGTTGGAAGATGACTTGAAAAAGTTCAATACTAATTCAAGAAAATTAACCACTATGCTAGGGGAAAGTAAAAATCATCGTGATACACGAGGATTGGGCTATAAGGGAATAGATGCTCCAAGTATTAGCAAAGAGGTAAAATTTGTTAAGGCTAGTGATTCTTCTTAACAAAAGGTTTCCACTGATGGAAAAAGTGAAATACCTTCACCAGAAGTTAAATTTCGAAAGAGCAAAGTATATCAACATCCCAAGTCAGCACACACAGATCGAGGTAAGAACATTCCTTATGTTTGCCACTATTGCGGAAATAAATGTCACCTGAAAAGGAGATGTCGTTTCCGTATAAGGAATGAGAAACTTTATGATGTTCTTGTTTGGGCATCACGAGAAGTTGCGAAACCAAGATCATATGTTAAGACTAATCCCCTTAACGTTACAGGTTGTAACTGTCCAACCTTTAGGCAAAGGAATCAGTGCTGTGATAATCCTAGTTTTGTCTATAAACGTCATACGAATCCTTTTCACAATCGTAATGGTTATCAAAAGGATAACTTCGTAAAGACGAAGACAAGATCCGATGCTCCCAATTGGAGAAAGACTAACTTGCAAAAGAATAGTCAATCCAATTATCTTCCGTGAACTCTAGAAGAGAGTAATGGTAAGAAGGTCCCGGTTGTTCCTAAACGCACTTAGAAGTGGGTACCAAAGAAAGCCAATGATGCTTTGAGTGTGAAAAGGAATGATCTTCCCGAAAATTACATGACTATGGAGAAGGCAGTATCCATGATGTTGGAACTTAAAAAGTTTTTTGGAAAAATGGAATTGGATGTGAAAGGTTCTAAAAGCGATCTCTTTTATGATAATCCAAAGGTCACTTGTGGTGAGCAAGACGTTGTTCACCCCAACACAACTTCATTGTGTTGTAAGTGCATCCTCACCAAGGAATGCCATGTTATGTATACGGTGAGGGAAGCACGAGAATTGGGGCACACATATTATGTTCGGTAAGGCTGTAGAGTTCAACTGGATTCTTCTCAAAAGGTATTCTATAAACTTGAGCAAGATTTGTGTTTTTATAATGATCCATGTACCTTTCTTATTGTTCATTTCTATCTAACTTAATCTGTGTTTAAGGTTCTTAAATGTTTAGGTTTGAAAATAGTAGTTCGGGATGTTTGGACTTCATGGTACACCTACCAGATATGCATAACATCTTTTAAAAACAAAATCCAGGGGTTTAAGTTCGCGGACTTGAAAATTCGTTTGCAAACCCGTTATGCATATTTGCATGTAGACGTCAATATTCGGTCGACTTGTTTTGGCCGTAACTTCTTCGTCCGAACTCGGAATGAACTCATTATTTTTGCATTCTCTTCATCTTTGAATTCTCTTCAAAATGGAGACGAGAATTATTGATTTTGGATGAGTTAAGATTGGTATTTGTCCTGTCTCTTGTTTTTGAGTGTTTTGCTCCGTTTCGTTGCACTTGTTCCACTTCTCTTGGACTTGGGCACTTGGATTCATGGAGTAGTACTCTTCTAAGCTCATTTGTAGCTTTTACAAGAATGTTGTTGGTGAATCACAAAGAAGGAAGTTCAAGAATGGGCAGTAGTACGCATTACTATGGGATTCTTGAATGTTCACAATCATTTTATGTGAACTATGGTGCATGGTCGTTAATGATGTATGTTCTTCTTTGAAAATCTTTTTATACGCCTTTGGTAGCTATTCTTGGTATAAATCGGGGCGAAAAGGATTGATTTTACTCTCAAAGGACAAATTATCTTATATGTGCATTACGAGTTTGTCTTGATGCCTAGGAAACTTCTTATGAGAATTTATTCTTGTTTTTGAGAAGGAATACCAAAGTTTGGAATATAAATTATTGTGACTACACATGGCTATGTCCAACGTTATCATCTTCATGTTTTTAGATTTATTTGTTTAAATTCTAAAAACTATTTGGAAGATGATGTTTTTGCATTATTAATCTTTATGATTTGTTATATTGCAATTTGTTATGGGATATTGGTGTTTACGTCCGTGAACTATGTTTGTCCCATACTCTGTCAAAAGTAAAGTCGTTTGTGATCGGTATTCACGTACTGGTAAAAGAATGAATGGACTTTTGACAAATACAAAAGTTAAGCCTATATTGTCAATCTTTGATGGAAGGTAGGTTAAAATCTTTTGTTTTCAAGGATTATGTCTATTAATTGTCGTTATGCAAATAGTGATTGAAGATAGAATGAATCCTTGTGTATTCCGCAGTATTGATCATCCCTGATCCATATTTTATGTATTACTGTGAGGCTCCGTAATGTATCTTATGTTGAGCACTATACAACCAAGTTAGATTTTTTAGCTTAGTTGGTGTTCCGTGAGATATATTATGTCGAGCATATTGAACTAAATTAATCATCTTGTTGGTTATTTAGTTATTGCTCCGTAAGTTTGCTCATGTCGAGCAAATCAAATGACAATTAAATTGATTACTTTTGTGATTAGTTTGTTTGTGTATTCCAATTAGATTAATTATGGGTTCTCTTGTAATTAATCTAGTTGAGTATTTTTGTGTCTCCATAAGTTCTCTTATGTTGAGCATAATCAATTGAATCGATCAGCTCTTGTGTTTAATTTGACTGTGTATTCCGATTAAATTAATCATGGGTTTACTTGTGATTAATTTGATCGAGTTTTTTGGATATAAAAAATCATTTTCATGGTTTTTGGTGTCCAACAAAATCCTTCTTTTCTTTTGAAATTAAGGTCGCTCGTTGTTGTTCTTTCAGGAATGACATCAAATGGGGGAGAGTTCTTTTGAACTTGTACTTAATGGTCATATCTTGAGGGGTGTGCGGCTGTGGAATTTTAGAGGGGTTATCTTGTATCTTTAAACTCCTTGATGAATGCATTTAGCTTCGGCTTTATGATTGCATCTAAATTAGTTGGTGTGTATTTTTTCTTTTAATCATGAAATGTCTCTTTCGGAAATTTCATTATGATCCCGTTCTTGTACCTTTGCCAATTTTATTGACAAAAAGGGGGAGAATTAATATGTAGTTCACACTACAAATACATATGGTTTTCGGATCATTGTGTAAGAGGGAGTGGTTTCCATGTGAGATGGAGTATTGACTAAGGGGAAGTGATATATATCACCATAGTATTATTGTTGAAGTTGTGATACAATTGGACTTTGACACTGTGTAATAATACTATGACACTGTAAAACAATGATCGAGACCGATGCTTTATCATTGTTATAGCTACGGATCTTCAACAGCGGTGATGCTAAACTTACAACCTTTGGGATCATTGGAGTACGTGGAAGTGACGAAGATTTCAAGGAATGTTGAAGATTAGACATGTGGAATATGAGCTACTAAGGTTTCTTTATCTTTTTTGTATTCCATATGTATTGATAGTTTTGTCACTAAAATTGACAAATGGGGAGATTGTTAGAGCATTGCTCAGTCGAAATCGCACGCGTTGCTATCTCAAGCATGTTTGTCAATGTTAGTGATCAAAATTATAAGTCTTGATTTCTAGTATATTATAGCTAAGTATCGGACTAGGATAGAAAGTGTAGTTGAGCTCAAGAACTTAATGGCGATTCATCATACATGAAGAAGAACTACTCAAGGAACCGGTGGAACATCTCGAAAAAAAGGTATGTGAAGACTTGAACTTATCTGTCACTCAAAAGTCTATCTACTCTATCTCCTACTCTTTGAGACAAGAAGTCGTATGCTATATATATAGACTTGGATTATACACATTTGGTATTTCGATCCGCGTATACCTCGCCTATCTATATCTCGAAATATGTATTGGTAAGCTTTTCGCTTCGATCAAGTTTATCTTTACCTAGTGACGAAAGTCATGATATGTTTTAATCACTTTGATGAGAAATAGTGTAACAACTATATAACGTCCTCTAAGAATGTTTCAATGATTGAAATGAGAGTTTAGATTACATAACCAATGGTGGACATAAGCATTGCTGTGGAAACACATTTATGCATAAGTCCTGTTCCTTGAACCAAAGTTTGCGAACTTTGTTGATCAAGAGAACCGGAAGAATGACGTGAGCCAAGTCCACAAATTCAGTCCGCGAACTGCCGAAGTTCTCAAACCCGAGAATTTCTGCTGGAGTTGACAAACTACTTGCGTGAAGCTAAGTCCGCGAACCGGCGAAGTTCTCAAACCCGAGAATTTCTGCTGGAGTTTGTAAACTCTGCCCGATAACTTAAGTCCGCGAACCTAGTCTGCGAACTTGAGAAGGTTATATATCTGAAGATGATTTCTGGACTTAAGCTTTAAAAAGACTAAGGAGTGCAGTTTGCAAACCGTGGCTATAAAAGTTCATGAACCGATTCAAGTGAATCAAATCATCTTTGCTTCAATTGTGTCTTGTGTAGTACATGAGATTTCCTTGCAATTGAACAACTCTCTAACTAGTTCATTTGAAGTCATTTGAACTAGTTATGGTGAAGAAGAACATGATTGATATGAAATGCTCATATGGATAAACTTTTGGTTAACTATTGTTGAACCAACAAGTGCATACATTTGGGTACGGTTAACAAACCTAGAAGCGTGCATTGTCAAGTGTGTATAACAAGCTAAGTTTTCGATCCAACGGTTGAGAAATATTAGCTTGAATCTGAATCAGGTTTTCATCTAACGATGAATATTGAATGCTTTGTTACTAAGCTAACATTGATTGCAAACCCTGATTTGAAAGACTATATAAAGGAGACATCTAGTATTGTGCAAAACTAATCCCCACACCTTACGTGTGATACTAATTTGTGTGTGATGTAGTTTAACAGGTGGTACGTAGAAGTTCGTTGCTCGGACTTTTATGAAGATTGGTTTTAAGATTAATAAAGAAAATATTTTTAAGGAAAAACTAATTTTGTTGACCAAATAGTGATAGATTAGGGTTTCGGATTCCACCACTTCTAACGGTTGTAACAATTAATTTCTCTAATTTACTCTCAAAACTACAAAAGGAAATTTTGAACCCAATTTCATGCCTTGAAAATTTATCATTAATAAAATATCAATTCGACTTAAGTCGGTAACCTAAGGCCTAATTTTCCTTCGTTTATAAAAGATCGGTAACTAAACTACCCAAAACAGTTATTATGAAGCACATAAAGAAGAGAAAATTTCTAGACAATTAAAACTAATTGGAGAGTAATAATTAAAAGAAAATTAAATATCAAAACTTACATGCTAGAAGTAGTTTCTTCCTCCACCCTAGCGGAGAAATTACTCCATTATTACAAAAGATAAATTAAAACAATGATAATAAAAACTCTACTCTTCGGACCCCTCTTTTTCTTGTATCCACAGCGTATTTATAACTTTCAAAGGAATCCACTTTCCTTTTCTATTCACCAATGCTACATCATCAACGAATGAGAATATGCCACATGCCAAGATAATGAAAAATCCTCTAATAAGAATGTGCCACGTGTCAAATAATATAATTCTCATGCATTTACAATTTTCCCTATTTGAGAATTATTTATTCTTTATTAACTCCAACCATAAAGAATAATATTCTTTACATACTCTTTATATATTTAATTCCCATCAATTATTCCATGTAGATTTCTTACTTAACACTTTTATTTTCTTCATTAAAATAAATATCTCCATATATCTTTTTAATATCTTGTAAATGATGTTGACATAATGGGCTCCACACTCCCATATCCAAATAATTGGACAAATGAAATAATTCTCCATCTTCTTTCTTTTGGGCCTAGCCCATTAAATAATAAATCACTTCATTTCCTCCATTTTACGAGCGGAATTTCACATTTTAGTCCATCGAGCTTTATTTCCCAAAAACACCTACAAAAATACAAAATAGCAAAATAAGTACAAAAATGGGTACTAACAATATAGAAAATAGATATCAAAATGACACATAAATGCGTCTATCAAATACCCCCAAACTTATTATTTGCTAGTCCCGAGCAAATCATACAACTCCATCTCGTCGAGGATATGATCACACTTAGCATGTATAACAAGCTTTTAAACCCCTATGTGGCCCTAGTGGCCGAGTTATAGTCTCGGGTGGGTTTACAAAAGGTGTACCCACAAAACCTTTACTCCAGACCCTAGCTATCTACGCAGAACTTTGAAAGGCACTAAAGAACCTCCTTGATTGGCATATTCTCATTGATTACAGGAGGAAGTACCCTGATGCGAAATTCCAATTGTTGTACACGAGTTTGCACTCAAGCATACTAAAATTCATATATAAGTGACAGAGCTCTACTCAGATACTTTATGGACATCATAACCGGAGTCAACCAATCAGATGGATAGATTAAGAAGATGGATGTAGAGAAAAACGTAGATGGATTTGATGTTGACTAAGGTGAACGGTGTTTCCCATATCTTTCTGAAGGCCACTACCAAAACGAAATTATCCTAATGGACTGAGATACTGGTCTGGACTAATATCAAAACACTGGCATATACAAGGGAATCAGTGGTCGATAATCCTAATTCTAGGTCAACTCAGCTGGCATATATAAGGGTACCAGTGGTCGACTTTATTTATTCCGGTTGGTCTGATGGTCTGGTCTCAATTTCTTTAATTATTTTTTTTGGTATCTCAATCACTCTATTTCACCCTAGCAGTGGTAACAACTTGATTCGTGAGCCCAACCTAATCACTTAGAGAAACATATTTTTAAAAAGAAAACAAAAAAACTGAAGTGAAAAGGATTCAACGAGATATGGCGAAACTACCATGTTTTTTTCCTAACACCCGAGCTCTGTGCTTTTATGAATAGACTCTTTAGATGTTTCCATCTACTCAGATTGGTTCCTCAACTCCTACAACCAAGATTCTTCCATCCACTTAGATTGGTTAATGCCATCCTTAATAGGCATAAACTTCTAGGCTCTGGAGTTTATTTATTGCTACTAAAAAGTTTCTCCCATACCCCCAAACTTAAATCTAACATTGTCCTCAATGTTCTAAAGATAAAATTAAAAGCATGAACAAGGAGAAACTGTTACCATTTGAAGCAAAAGAGTTAAGGAAAGATATTACCGTGTTGCATGAGATTGGGTTACCTCCAAAGAAGTGATAAGTTTAACGTCTTCAGCCAGTCATAAGAAAGAATTAATCATCTCGAATCATATAGCAGTAACCGAAACAATTGTGGATCTTCTGCATCAAAAAGTGGTATCACAGACAAAAGGAAACTGCAACAAACCAATAAAGTGAATAAACATAGCACACCCTTGCCTAGTTTTCTGTTTAAAACAACTACATCTAGTTGTGGTTCAGGTTCAATAAAGGGGTCTAAATAAAATATTTTCATGGGATGCACCTCCTCATAAGTAAGATCTGAAATATCAGGTTGTAAAGTCTGCAAAAACTCAAATAATAATTTAGAAGCACATAATAATAACCTGAATAATTGAGGATCCTCATAGTCAATCATATTTGACTCAAACAGTTGACCGCAATGGAAGTGTTGGTCATTCTTAAGCAAATGTGTCAACGATTCTAATTTCCTAAAATAATTAGGTTTAGTTCTAAAAATTATATAATGACACATTTCAAATTGAGATACTCCCACATTTGGTAAATAAAATCTTGGTGGGATAACAAAATTAATTATTATATATTGGACCGGATTAACCACATCAACCAGAGGATGGGTTACTATCAACTGAGTTTCCTTTTGGACATAACTAGGTTCAAGAAATCGTGCATGAAGATAGTCTCTTAAGATGGTAGAGGTACATATGTCAAGTCCCAAGTTAGGGACTTTTATAAGAGTCAAAGGTAAACCACGGGGAGAATGATCAAATAGTGAATGCACCATACCATATAATTTTGCTAGTTGTGTAAAAGTACAAAACCGATAATTGGATTGGTCAAATAAATGATGGTCAAAATACCTATGCCGTTCAGAGGATGTGACAACTGTGCTGAACAAGTATAAACATGAGCGTGATGCCGTATACTTCTATTGACAATAAAGACATATGTTTCAGCTACAAGGAAGAAAGGTAAAAAGAATCAACCCATTTCCTACTTCAATAAAATCACATGATGATTGGATAACGTTGATTAATAATGGACAATCTTGGGAAGAAGCTGAAGATTTGATCCAAATCCCAGATGATGACTTTGATTACTATAGTTGGTTCCATAAGGTATGCAAACTAAATATTGATGTTCAACCACTAAACTTGAGTAGTGTTGATTTTCCAGCACTTGGAAATTTGCCACTTACCGATCTTCCATCCCAACCTCCACCAATGACGGATGAATCATATACGTATCCAAGCAGTCAAATGGGTTCGTCAAATATGTCTCAAATATATTAGGAAGTCCAGACTTTATCTCCCGTTGGAGATATTATTACTGTTCCACTTAGTACTGAAGGTTTGCAGCATAGGTATCCATATTACGGTGTGGTGGCATCGCCAAAAGAGTATCAGAACCAGTTGAACACTTTAACTCTTCTTCTCGATGGATTCCAGAATTTTCACTTGAGAGAGATACGGCTCCAACGGGAGAATTTGACTTATCAAATGTCTGAGACTCCGGTAGGAACAAGTTCTCAAATGGATTTAGGTCGTTATGGCATGTACCCTTCAGGTAGCAGTCAAAAAAGTCGTGCCGGAGGTCGTAAAAGTCGTCATTCTACTCCAAATTTAGTGGAAGGGACTCAGGTAACAACAACAAGAGGAGACGTGGAGATGACAAATATTCGATTCCAGACCCCTAGTGGTGTCATGCCCCAAGGCTCTGTACTTACTCCTGGTGGTGGCGTAAATATGGATGCATTTAGTCAATCTGCAATGTATACCCCAACAACCACTTCGGAATTTCACCCATTCAAACACCTGCTCATCCAATTCAACCATCTTCGATACCATATTCTCCTGATGCTACTCAACCACTATTTCAGACTCAAGATGGTAAGTTTTCGGAGGATCAAACAGGTTTAGGGGAATATATCTTCAAAAATCGTTAGTTTAATAGATGTAATTCCTTTTAATGTACTCACATTTTTATTGAATGGCGGTTTAATGTAATTGCACTTTTGTTTGATTAATGAAATTCTACTTTTATAATCATGTTTAAATTAACAATTAATAAATTAAAACTTATAAACTGGATTAAATTTGGTCAACACTCTTAAGACTTCATAACAACTTCCATATTAGAACTTTTTTATGTTGTTACAGAGCCACTCTGCACAACACCTTTATTCAACGTCCATCAGGGTTTCACCACTCCTCATGTTTAGAGCTGCTTCCCTCGTAGCAATATACTTTTTAATATTCCTTGAAATTGTAACAAACCGACCACTCAACACCAGCAGGTTACGATTGTTGAGGTTCATCGTTTCTTCTTCAAATTTTTGAAAAACGCGTCCCCAAAATGGCATGGCATGTAATGCACTATCAACGATGGGATGATTAGTGAATACAACATAATTTCTACAGATGCATTCATCTCCAACAATACTAAAATTGCGCTGACGTGCTCTTCTTATTTCATTTAGCATTGACTCGTTGTTTAGCTCTTTGATTTTCGGCAACATGTTGCTTTTCTATGAAATGAACCATGTTCATATTTTAAGAACCGGAAAAGCTAAGAAAATAGAAAAAGGTGTGAGTTGAAATGAAATTGGAATTGGATATTTATAGGGAAAAATTATGACCGTTAGATCAGAATTACTGGGCGATATAATATGCACTAAACAGTCGAGTCTCAACCACTGTCGATCTAAACTAGACCGTTCGGTGTTGTTTTGACTGAGCGGTCGAGACTCCACCACCATGTTTGCCACTTTGTCATGCCTGGATGTAAAAATGACAAACTTAAGACTTTGCCTCCTCATAGGAACCTGCCTAAGAGTTGGTCTTAAACTTTCCCTTCTTTTTTCTTGATGTGATCCCCTCACCGACGAAATCCACACCCACCACCATCACAAACATAGTCACACTTCAGAAACTTTGGACATGACACCACCAATCGAAACCCACCATCCTTATACCACTATCACAAACATCTTCACACCTCATCCCTTTGGACATGATATAACATTTCACCAATTGACAACTTTTAACTTTCTTACTTTATATTGTAGTCATGATAACAATAATAATGCTCATCAATATAGTACAGCGAAAAAAAACTTTAATCACAAAAAAAAGTATAGCCAAAAAGACAATTTCATTCAAAAACAACAAAAATCTTATGCAACTATAAAGAAATGATTGTACTTGCTTCACCTCTTTTCTTCCTTTTATCATTGGGAAAGTTGCATTTCGTACCTCTTTTACTCAAAATATTTGCAGAAAATCTAGAGATAGGTATGATGTGTCTCACTTTTTCCTCTCTTTTTTAGTTTTTGGTAACAGAGAACAAATCTTAATTACTTTCCCAATGAATGAAGATATTATTCGAAATAAAAGCAATGGTACTAACTACTAACCATAGATGTTTTACTTTGAATGGATAATCATTTTGGCACTTTGATATTGATTAGGAGAACACATCATTTTTAAGCGGGCAATCCTATTCCTTGGTTGCTAGTCTTGCCAATGCCACCAAAATCCAAACTAGCCCATGCCGGCCGACAACCGAAACTCAGTACTCTTTTTTACTTGTGGTCATTATCGTTCCCGAGATTTTGGTTGATAATTGAAGAAGAAGTAATATCTTTTACTCTGTTTAAAAAAGCACAGCTCAAGAAGATGTTCGGAATCCAATGTGGCCTAATTAGCTGAAAGAACACATACAGGTAGGTCCTTTCAGTACAGATAACTAACTCACACATAAAAGTGTTATATAATTGTGGCCAAAGTATACGTGCAATAGAAATCCTAAAGAGGGTACATGAATAATGGAGTCATAGACAACAAAAATAGCCATCGTTTAAGGCTTTTCTTTAGACTTGGAATCTTTTTGTAGTAAAGAGACGGGGGTCCTAGCTTAGCTGTGTTACAGATTTCTGTCCATTGTTTTCAGGTCAGTTAGGATCTTCAAGATGCTTTTCCTTTCTTTTACGGAGTTCTAAACGTGCGTCCAAAAAGTCAGTTGCAAAAAAGGAAGAACTCTCTTTGGAGCATATATAGAGATTTTGGGGCATCCATAATTACATACGGATGATCCTGACTAGTGTGGGGTGATAAAGGGTGTCTAATGAGTGGTTAAGTTACTTAAATATCCTTGATTAATTAATTAATCTTTACTATTAACTTTTTTAGTTTATTTTTTTTATAATTTTTTTTTTATATAAAGAGAGCCAGGCTTTTATTAAACAAGCAAAAGCGGTATTACATAGAATCGGATGGAGGGGTTGGAAGGCGAGCAACAAGTTGTGCCCCAACACCTTTCTGAATAATAATTCCCAACCTATAAAAAGAAAACTACCTAAGTTGTTATTAGCATCATGTGCACCCATGCAGTTCATCATTCTTTTCAAAAGTACGGTGATATCGTCTCCCAGTTCCTCTAGCGATGGGAAACCTAAGACACTAAATCCGTATCCATGAGTCAAACAATTAGCAGCATATTTATTCCGTTTGCGAGTAATAGCAGCAGCGATGGCATGACCAGGTGTAAAGTTGTGAAATCCACTCCCTGCAAAGGGCGACACGCCAGTGACATCAAAGCAAACATCACGTCCGTTTTCCCAATTGTAGATTAGAATGTCAGCAGGTCGCTGAGCATTAGCCTTG
This sequence comes from Papaver somniferum, assembly GCF_003573695.1. Classification (NCBI taxonomy): domain Eukaryota; kingdom Viridiplantae; phylum Streptophyta; class Magnoliopsida; order Ranunculales; family Papaveraceae; genus Papaver; species Papaver somniferum. The sequence goes on from NC_039362.1 coordinate 170,413,689, forward strand.
TTCGATAGACAACCAACAACAACTTCTTTACTTGTCGCTACACCTGCTTTGTAACACAAGTCGACAAAAAGATTTCGTACCAAGTCGTGTCTGAATTTAAGACCGATGTCACTGGCGCAATGTAGTGCATGGTCTCCGAAGCGATCCATAAGTCTGTTGCAGGCGGCACATGAACTGTCCTCGTCAAATAAAGGTACGCCGAGTCGATACTGAAGTACATACAGGAATTGACGAGGTCCTATTGCTTGATTGAGGCCGGCGATGAGAATGGCTTTAAGATAATCTTGTGCATTGGCCATTCTGTTGCATTGCCAAAGGATGGAGTCTCGATCCGACATGGGAAGTGTGTTTGGAATCTCACGTTTAACGACATCAAAGAATATAATTGCCAGGGAATGCATGGGCTGTGGGGCAATTTCTTTAACGTCGAAAGTGGGAGATAGACAACACACCCTCAAGTAGTTATCGAGTGCAAGCTGGTAATGAGGGCTAAGGACAGAGACTGTAGTGTTACCGAGTATGGTTCGCTGCAGATGTTGAGTCTGGTAACATGATGCGAGATAGCAGTATTGAGTGGTGTCTTGCATGGTGTATACTCCAAGTCCCTCGTATCTAATCGGTAACGTGGCAATCCGATGTTGAAGTGGACCGTATCCTGCACCATCGGCTGTAATCAAATACCTCAAGAACAACAATAAGTATTGGTCGAAACGAGTTGTAGCTTCCCGAAGTGCTTGAGGGTACGTCGTACGCATTGCGAAATACAGCTTCGATACGCCAACACAGTTGCGAAACAACAAGAGTTCACTTTGAGGGTCCTTCAGTGTTTTGATACAGTCCATTAGTTGAGTAGTTTTATTGATCCTGGCTAAGACCATATCACTGCAATATTGCGTATTCAGGCTTACGGGACCTCCAAGCAATCTGACACCTTCAGTAGGTCTACTTACATCCTTAGGAAAGACATCATAGGCTAGACTACGAGGATCCACAGTTGGCCAAAATAGTTCTGATTTATAGATATTCAAGCGTAAACCTCGACTTGGGCCATCTGCTTGTATGATCTTCAGGGCTTTAGAAACTTCTAATGTATCACCAGTGATAGACGCGTTTATGTGTCTGTATTAGTCTCAATTCTCTGTAATGTTAGTACTCGATTTTGTGCTTATTTTGGTATCTTATGTCTTTGTAGGTGTTTTTTGGAGAAATAAACATGTGTGGATAAATCGGCTCGAAAAGTTGATAAAGGCACGTGGAGGATACTTACTATTCGGACTCTCGGTTTGGATAAGGGGCATCTCAATTACTAAGGGGTAATCCACTGATAAGGGTACCCTGATTGCTATTTACACCTCACGGCTATTGGCACCCCATCATAGGATAGGGGGCATCCTTCTTCTCCACTTTGAATTTGAAATTGGCGGAAAACGTATATTCACGAAACAGAGTTAGGGTTCGAAATTTGGAAGGTGTTTAAAGAGATTCAATAGCCGAAATTGGTTGGGCTGGACTAGTTTTGGTTGGTCAGAGTTAGTATGGGTGATTGAATGGGTTAAACAGGGCCCGATTATTTATTTGAGACAAAGCAGGGAGTAGGATATCACGAGACTTTCAGGCGAGAATCATGAAAAGATTGGCAGATATTTTCACGGGAAAGGTTCGATGTAACCCTGTTAGACAAGACAGGAAGGTACTGGGTCTACAATCAAGAAAACAAAGGAAGATATGGGGAGATTTCCTAAAACATGGGAAGGAAAGTTTCTCGGGATTTTGTGAATTTTAACTTGGAAGTTACGTGAGACAAGGGGAAGTTTTACTCTATCTGGCGTTTAACACATCCACTTGGAGAGGTTTTACAGCTGAATCACGCGGAGAAAATGAGAAGAAAAAGGAAAGAGCCGTAACTTTGTGTAGAAGAAAAATAAAGATACGCGGAACATATTCTTGCCATATTTGTGACCTGTGACGTATATAAGAGGTGCTGTAAGTTCACAGAAGATAATCGAGACTTTGGGGCAAGCTTGGGGTGAAGGAAGAAGCCACGGAACCGGAGCAGAGAAGTGCAGGCGAGTTGCAGAAAGCACAGTCGAGGAAGAAGAAGACAGAACCGTCACCTTTTCTTTCGAAACTGTAACAACTTTCCAACAATTACTTCTGTTAGTATTTCCTCTGTAACAGTATCTTCTGTAACCGTGAGTTGTAACAATTATATCCGTGACAATCCTGCTGCTTTATTAGTTCTCTTGTTTTCCACCCATTTGAGCTATGAACACCTATTTTGAGCACGTGAATAATATGAGGAGACAATCCCCAACACTGGATCAATGGAGGAAGCCATTCTTTACGCATGTGGTAATTCTATTTAATTCTTATATGATTTTTGCACTATTCTAAATTGATTTATGATTTCTCTTGATTATTTGTGATTTTGTTTAATGGTGTATGCTTAGTCTAAGAAATTTTGATGTATCATACTTATGATTTACATCTAATACTTTATAAAATCTATTTTTGGCAAAGAAAGAGTCAATATTTGTTATCTTATAAGCTATAATTGTCTAGAATTAATAGTTGAACCACATGAATATAAGAATTGGTGGAATCCTGTGTCTCGGTCTCTCGTAATCCTGTTACCATATTTTGTATATATTTATTAGATAAAGTCTAAAATCGAGTCTTTACAAGTCTGAGTTGAACGAACTTTATTTACGACTTGAAAAACTACATCAACCAGCTATCGCGCCGTCATCAAGGTACCAGCTGTAAAGGTCTAGGGTCATTGTGCTGCAATCTTACAAACCAATGGATGTAATGCTAAGGAAAATAGAAGTGGACCGAGTGGATCGCCCTGCTGAACACCTTGGGAGGAAGAAAGAGTATATTCATTGTAGTACAGCCGCGCCGGCTTGGCGTAACATAACTCAACCCAGCGCGAAATACTTGGGCATCTGTCTATGACCTCTTTGATTAATACAGACCTGTCTACAATGTTAAAGGCATTAGTGAAGTCGATGAGCAGGATCGACATATTGTCATGAGATCCCTTAACCTCTAGTAGACGATTAGCAGCGTGCAAAATCCCTCCTCCTTCACATGAAATACCAACTCCAAACTGATGGTTGCCAAGATATTTAGACATATCCTTGCATACAGCAGATGCCACAAGCTTAGAAAAAAGTCGTCGCCATATCGTGCCAACAACTATTGGTCGAATACCTCCACCAGGTTTGAGGATTGGTGTCAGTGGAGCGCTTGCGACAAATTCACCTAGGGCAGGAGGACACGCACCTGAAAGCCACAGATTAACAACATTGGTGATTGATATAAGTAGGTCTTCTGAGACAGCGACAGTAGCATCACTGATGGCATCTAAAAGATGATGTGCTCTGAGGCCGTTACAGAGCAAAGTTCGGCTAACAATAAAATCAAAATCATCAGCCGAACTTCTCTTTTTTTTCATCCTGAAAGTGTCGATGAACAGTTCGGCTGATAATTAAACACGAAGATGTTAGCCGAACTTCACTTTATGAAGAATAATATTAAGTTCGGATATACTATTTTTTTTATCGAATCTGCCGAACCTAGGTATGTTTTCACAAAACACAAGTTCTGCTGACATATTATCAACCGAACCTACGTATGTTTAGGTTCAGCATATCACTTGTCCGCCGAACTTGGATTCGAAAAAAAAAAAAAATGTAACATTTTTTTTTAAAAAGTCAAAAATTAAATTAAAAATAAAATAATTCTTTTTTTTATTTTAATTTAAAAATAATTAACAAATATATATAATGAGGGCATTTTTGCCATTATGAAAATGGCTAGATAAGGGGCACCCTAGAAACACTATTTCCACTTGTGTTTTTGTCTTATTCAAGAGGCCCCAAAATATTTGGGTATGCCCCAAATGATGGTTCAAAAGAAAGTCTTTAAAGGTGACATCTTAGACGGTAGTAGTCGTTCACAGGTCCCTTTTAAGTCAGTTACACTTGAACTTTCTGTAAGTTTCTCGGAAACACTTTCAAAGGCTTCAATTGATCATCCATGATGCATCTGGTCTCGCCCTCCAGTTTGGTTGTAGTCTAATGTTGAGGCAGCATACCTGTTGCCCTTTTGGGTCTTTGCTTATAAAATGAGAGCATGCATCTCAGTGGTCTCACTTGAGTCACTTGGCACTCCCCAGTTCCCACTACGCAGGGCTTGAACCCAACAACTTCAGACTAAAAAAATATCACACATGCACCCCCAAACCTAAAACCTAGAGACAAAATCTGAATATTTATGATATTTTTTTGGAAAAGAGTTATTATTGTTTTGTTTTTTTTTTCTTCAATTTGGCCTATTTTCAGGCTAAAATGGAAAAGTGATAGTATATGTTCTCAATGATAATTGATCCAGTTCTCGACTCATACACTTTAACTAAACATAACGTGTTCAAGTTTAAATAAACATAAGCTTGAGAAATCTATATTTTGATTATCAGAATTATAAGAACTTGAATCAAAGAAAACAATACTTGAAAGAAAAAGATGAATGTTATTACAATTTCTTGAAAAGATAAGATGCATTATCTGTCTGTTTTAGACAGCTATTTAATACACCAAGATTGTTAGACACACATTTCTAAATCAGACACACTAACTGACTAGACTAAAGTCAATACAATTTGACTACACTTATTAGCCCCCCTCAAACTGATAGGACATTACACTAACAGTTTGAAACACAAGCTAAGAAAACATCAAAGACTCAACTCTCAAGGAGGAGAAAATAAAAGAACAAAAGAAGAAGCATCAACTACTTAAGAAGTCCAGCTGAAGAATTTTCAGTTGTTGTAGAAGAAGAACCATCTGAACTTCCAGCTGAAGAAGAAACTCCCAGTAATTGATTCAGTAGAGAAGTAAAGACAGGTGCACAAAGTCCCTTTGTAAACAAATCAGCTAACTGATGCTCTGAAGAAATATGTTGAATAACCAGAAATCCTTGCTCAATAAGCTCCCTAACAGCATGATAGTGTATCTTTATATGTTTTGCCTTTGAGTGAGAAACAAGATTTGCAGATAAATAGATAGCACTGATATTATCACAATAGAGAGTAATAGGCTGCTTAAGATTAATATGCAACTCAGTAAACAAAGAAGCAATCCATTCTAACTCATATGTGGCAATTGACAAACATTTATACTCAGCTTCTACAGTAGATCTTGACATAGTTGGCTGCTTTTTGCTAGACCAAGAGACTAAAAAAATTCCTATAAAAATTTCCTATACACAAGTAGACCTTGCAGGTTCAGGACAACTACCCCAATATGAGTCCGCATAGGCTGTCAAAGATTCAAAATCTCCCTTTCTTAAAGTTAAACCATAACCAATTGTGTCTTTTAAGTACTTAAGAATCCTCTTTACCAATAACATATGTATGTTAGTAGGAGCATGCATATATTGACTAACATAATTGAATGCAAAGCATATGTCAGGTCTTGTTAAACATAAATACTGCAACATTCCTACTAGTGTTCTATACTCAGTAGCATTTTGTAATAAAACACCCTCTGTAACTGGAACTCTTGGACCTTTGGAAACATGAGTACTACAAGGTTTACACTCCAACATATGAGACTTTTCAAGCAACTACAATGTATATTTCTTCTAAGTTAATAAAATTGCACTTTCTGATCTGACAGCTTCTATACCAAGGAAATATTGTAGATTTCCTAATTCCTTCATAGCAAATTTATTACTTAAAAACTGTACAAGATCAGCAAGTAAAGCATCTGAATTTCCAGTTAAAATTATGTCATCCACATAAAGTAATAAGACCATCATGTTAGAGCTAGAAGTATAAACAAACATTGAAAAATCATACAGTTCTTACAAAACCATAGGCTATCAAAGAAGTACTAAATTTTTGAAACCAAGCTCTTGGTGCTTGTTTCAGACCATACAAGCTCTTTTTTAAGTGACAAACCCTGTTAGGAAATTCAGCACTAACAAACCATGGAGATTGTTGCATATACGCATTCTATTTTAAATCTCCATGCAAGAATGCATTGGACACATCCAACTGCTTAATTGACCATCCTTTTGTAACAGCTAATGTAAGAACTATTCTAACAGTTGTGGACTTAACCACTGGACTAAAAGTCTCTCCAAAGTCAATCCCATCCTGCTGGTTATAACCCAATGCTACCAATCTAGATTTTAACCTATCCAAAGTGCCATCTGACTTCAACTTAACTCTGTATACCCACTTACATCCCAAGATATTCATGTGAGGTTCAGGATCTACTAATTCCCATGTTCCATTTTCTAGTAAAGTTTTATTTTATTCTCCCATAGAAACTTTCCATCTTGGATCCTTAATAGCAGATTTGAAGCTTTTGGGTTCAGTAGGAGTATTTAGTAAAGAAGTAAAAGCAGAGTTCACATGATGTTTGACAGAATAGTGCATGACATAATCAGGAAAAACTCTAGGTTTTGAGATACCTTTTTGAGATCTTGTAACAATAGATTGAACAGGAGCTGACTCAGAAAATGGTAAAGATAAAGGAGCAATAATGGGAGAACCAGAATGAGATAAAGAAGAAGAATAAAACTCTGACTCAGAAAAAACTACATGTCTAGAAATGTATGTTCTTTTGGTTATAGGTTTGTGATACTTGTAACCCTTGTGTAAAGAACTATAACCAATAAAGATGCATTTAACAGTTTTGGAGATAATTTGTCAATTCTAGAGTGACCCAAGAAAGGATAACAGATACACCCAAAAACTTTCAATAAAGAATAATATGGGGAATTGTTAAAAAGAACCTCAAATGGAGATTTATTGTTGAGAATTGGAGTTGGAGTTAGATTAATGAGATAAGTATCTGCTAAGAATGCATCATACCAATAGTCCTTAGGGCAAGAAGCATTGAATAAAAGTGTATTTCCCATTTCAGTAATGTGTCTGTGCTTTCTTTCATCCAGACCAATCTGTCCTAGTGTTTTAGGACAAGACACTCTCAAATGAATACCACAAGTCTCTAAAAATATTTTAAAAGGACCTTTAATTAATTCACTAGCTCCATCAGTTTGAAAAGAAAGAATTTTGCTTGTAAAAAGATTTTCAGTTAAAGTTTTGAAGTGTTGAAAACAGGACAAGGCATCTGTTTTAAGCTGCATAAGATAAATCCTATGAAAACGACTAAAATCATCAATAAACAAAAAATAATATCCATGTCCTTCTAAAGAAGATACAGGGGAAGGACCCCACTCATCACAATGAATAAGTTTAAGTGGAGAAGAAGCATGTATTGAATGGCAATTTCTTACTTTTAGCTAATTGGCAGGGATGACAAATGGACTTTGAAATATTGGATGAAAGTAGAATATTTTTATGAGTATAGAGTTTTTGTAAAATTTTATGTGAAGGATGACCTAACCTATCATGCTGTATGTTAGGAGAAGCAACAATAGAAGAAAAGGCAGAATTTAGCATAGTAGAAGAAATTGGGTACAAGTTATTTACCATTTTTCCTTTGGCTAGAATGACAGTTATTCTAAGGCATGTGATCTCAAAACCATAAGGATCAAAGGTTATGCAGCAAACATTATCCTTTGTAAATCTACCTACTGAGAGTAAATTATGTTTCATGGCTGGAACATGTAACACACTGTCTAGAGTAAAGCTAATGTAGGTGTATAAATTGTAGTACTAAGGTAAAAACTTACCATTGCCAATTTGAACACTTTCTTTGCCCCTGTACTCGGAAGTATTTTGAAGAAAATTTTTGTCTCCTGTCATATGAGTAGTAGCTCCACTATCAGACAACCAAATAGTGTGAGAAGCAGCAATGTCATCATTAGAAGCAGAGTTATGAGCAGTAAAACTTGCAAAAGCTTGTTGAGCATTCTCAGCATTCTGCATTGTAGGAGTATTGTAATTGCCTGCGTTTTCAGTATGTGCAAAATCATCCTGAGAAGTATTAGATGAAGTACCAACAGGAGGATGATACCGGAAGAAACATCTTGTAGCCAAGTGCCCCTTGTTTTTGCAAATCTGACAGAACATCTGTTTATAATCTAATCTTCTTTGACCATTATTAGTATTAGAACTGGAACCACTGTGATAATTGTTTCCATTGTGAGAACTTGACCCACCTTGATAAGTATTGTTCTTAAACCTGTCTTGATTGGGGTATATCCAAATTTAAATGGATCTAGTGCTCTTGCTAAGGGGTGGTCAAAATTGGTGATTTTACTTTAATATCCTTGAACTAATTAACTTAAAATTAAATCCTAAAATTAAAAACTAAAATACTCTTAATCTTCCCTAATCTCTCTTCTCTTCCCCTTCATCTTCTTCCATTTCTTCCATCAACCGAAAATCTTCAACTTTGATTTTCCGAAAAATGGTTGATTCTATCAGCGAAAAGAAGACTCTAAGTGATGTCTAAACTCAAATCCATCATTGTGTTGTGTGATTTGATTTTTATATGATTGTTATATTAGGTTAGAAATCCAAAATTATGATTTCTGTATCTTTAGTCGGCAAGGTCGTAACATGCATATCTTGCTGACTTTTCATAATAGTCATTGCGATTGTAAATTTTTTTAACAGCCGGCAGGGTATTTTTTGAAGACCTTGCCGGCTAATACAGCCGTCAGGGTATTTTTCAACAGCTGGCGGGGTATTTTTCTCAATAGCTGGCTTTTTTTTTGTAGACCTTGCCGACTAATATTAGTCGTCTCTTGTGTGTCAAAAAAATGAAGCCGACATTTTCTTCATTTGAATACCCTGCCGGCCAAAGTTAGTCGGCGTCGTCTTCATTCATCTACCTTGCCGGCCAAATATAGTCGACATGGTCTTCATTCGTCGACCTTGTCGGCTTTTCATACTTTCAGAACTCAAGTGTTCATTTCTTCTTTAATTTTGAGTATGATTTCATACAACAGCTTTGCAATCCCCTTTTCAGAAGTGTTTGGGTTGTGTGCTTTCATTTCCGTTGCAAAAAATATTCTCAAAACAAATGTATTTTTCATCAAAAATCTTCCCACACAAGTTCAATCAAAAACAAAATTTCATAACTTAAATTCATAAGTTTTAATCTACTGAATTAACTAATCTTATAGAAATTAATTAACCTAATCAAATTGTTTTAGTGTTAATTAAATAAGGGTATATTAGACATTTAGAAAATACATGGTCAAGGGGTATCTTCTTTTACTTCAAAATGACCCAGGTTTTTTCTTATTAGGTATACCCCAATAAAGCCAGGTTATTCAAATTGCCTCCACTTTTCTTATTGTTGTAATTTGAATTTGACCCATTCTTACCATAAAAGGCAGTGGCATTCTGATCATCAAATACATTGGCAGAACTATGTTGTCTTTCAGCTAAAAGTTGCTCATGAGAAAGCAATTTAGCTTTTATTTATCCAAAAGTATAAGGCTTCTCCCTGTTTTGAGATGAGATGACAAAGATATCATACTCACTCCCTAATCCATTCATTACAAACATCATTAAATCCTCATCAGAAACTTTTTCTCCAATAGCAGCTAAAGAATCAGATATAATTTTAATGCTCTGAAGGTAAGCTGCTATTGGTTGATTACCCTTCTTAATCCCATGTAATTAAGAACGTAACATATTCTTTCTAGCTGTGAACTGAGTCCTAAAAATGGTTTCAAGATAATCCCCTTTGAAGTAGATAAATCAAGAACATCTCCACTAATTGTATGTGTAAATGTAGCTTTAAGAAAAGTAGAGACAAACCTATCTAGACGTCGCCAAGAAACCCATTCTGGATTTTCTTTTTCAACAGCATCTACTATAATCTTCTTTGGTGGTTCAACAGTTTCACCCCTTACAAAACCATACAAATCAGTAGAAAATAAAACCCCTTCAAATTGATCACGTCAGAGTAAGAAATTCGTACCATCAAGTTTCATAGAAACAAAAGTTGTTATATTGGTGAAAGGTAAAGAATTACCAGTAACAACGGAAGTCAACATTTCAACGATTGAAATTGATGAAAAAATCTCAGAATTTGATTGTAGAACGTTGGTGTTGGTGTTGTTACAATTCAGTGACAAATTTTTCTTGTTGTTGTTGTTGTTGTTGTTGATGACAAAGTTATTACTGTTGTAATTTCCAGTTCTCGTAGAAAACTTTTATGAAAAAGATATTACCCAGATGAGATAGAAAGCCAAAAAACTATTGAGAAAAATTGTTGAGCTTTTGATGTTGGATCGGTTACCTATCTGATACCATGAGAAACCTATACAATATAACTTCTATAAAATAGTAGGCCTGGGACCAAGAAAAATTATTATATTAAAGAGATATTATATTATCGATAATATAACAAATTGTTATTATTATTATTTATTTTCACTAATCAAGTAATTTATTATTAAGTAATGCTATTCCAAGTAATGCTTGGAATGCTTATTTTATTTTAGGCTTGGAATGCTTATTTTATTGTTAAGTAATTTATTATTGTTTTAAAAAATAATTCTTAGTCTAGAGGTTGAATAATAATTGTAGTTGTAAGTACAATATCGACTAATTATATAGAGATATTATATTATTGACTAACTACAATACAAATACATGCATTCCAAGTGTCAATCACACTTCAACGCTTTTTGTTGCAATACGACAAAGTGATTCCGAGTTTTTTTGGTGCAATACAAACTATTAGAAAACCAACCAACATTGATTCATATTTTGAAAAAAAAATTAATATTCATAAAAACTACTTTTTAGTTTTCTAGTAGCATTATTATTTTACTACTTGCAACCTATTAATCCTTAAGGGGAACTTTTGAAATGTATTATTTTATGATTTTATCAAATTTATTATTTTATCACTAAGTGCCCGAGTCGTGACCGAGAAGTTTTATTATTTTAACGAAAATATTATCTTATCGAGTATTGTATTAAAGAAGTTATATTGCATTTTGATTATCAGAATTATAAGAACTTGAATCAAAGAGAACAATACTTGAAAGAAGAAAGAAGAAGATGAATGTTATTACAATTTCTTGAAAAGATAAGATGTATTGTCCGTTTGTTTCAGACAACTATTTAATACACCAAGACAGTTAGACACAGATTTTTAAATCAGACACACTCAGATACACTATTTGACTGGACTAAAGTCAATACAATTTGACTGGACTAATTAAAGCTACAAGTCAAAGAAATCATCAGAGTACTTTTATATCAAGTGAATAGTATTAGCTTCTCGTCGACTAATTATTGATTAATTAGACTTCTTTGCTTCATTTCCAAAAGCTGCTTGAAAAATGTTGTCAAAGGCTTCATCCATGCAAGAAGCGAAAAGACTGGAACCAATGAAACCCCTTTCCATTGTAGCCACAAGCTGTAGTTGTTCATTGCAACTCATTGAAGTGAAAGTAAGACTCTGCGAATCAATCAAAATTAATCAGTAACTACTTTTTTTTTTTGATCAGTAACTACTTTAACTAATTCTACTATAAAGGATAAGTTAATCCACATTACCTGGGGTATTCCGACAACGATAAAATAGTAGTTTCCAATTGGATGATTAGCGATAGCAATCTGCTCTTTTGGACCAACCAAACTCGTTATCAAAGTGCTTGTATTCTTGAAACCTAAACGCACCACTCGCTCCATTCCCTGCACTCAATAGTCACTTAATTAGCTGGTACGTCTACACTCCAGAATTATGCAGCCCATGCCCATGGTTTGCCTCATGCATATTTATAGGCCCAAATACTGATTAAAATGTTTGTGTTAATTATACGCATACCTTTTGCCCAAAGATGCTCCTAACTGCGTTAAGCAGCGGATCGAGCAAATAAAAGATCATGGAGTTCTTACTTCTATTCAGGTTCTCCTTTGCTTTGGTGATGAAATCAAGTGGGTTGATGTTCTCACTACCAGCAATAGTTGGGATCTTTACGGGAAAGAATCGAGAATGGTTTCCCCATGTATCGGCAGCTTTCATCATTTCATCAATGTCTTTATAACCATCTTTGAATATTCTCATGTTGAGCATTACAAGCATGGTCATAGACGCGGAGGCCTCTGTAGTGGAGATCTGACCCATCTTCGTCATGTACAAATGAATCACGTAAGATATAATCCCTGTGATCACATCGTTCATCGTCTGCATGCAAGCAAATAAATCAGCAAGATTATTTAAACCTTCATTTTTACCACGCACTTACCTCATAGAAAGCTGCAAGATTGAGTATTATGAAATGGAAACTTACCGCTCCTAGCTTGAATTTAACTTTCTTGACTCTCTCAAGAGATAATTTTACTGAGTAGATATCAATTGGCTTGGATAAATCTTTCTTCTTCCATGTCCCCGATCGAATGGCAGAAGGAGAATCTACCCAAACCGTGGTCTTTAACGTGTTGAAAATTATATCAGAAACAGTGTTAATGCACTTGGCAAATAACCCTGAGAAAATCTTCATCCTCCCTACTCGTTGATCATTTTTCCGTTGTCTTAGAGACAAGTTGGGATAAGTAAGCGGAAGATGAGGACTTTCCGCTCTTTTGACAATCTTAGACAATATTTTCATATATGCATAACCGTCACCTATTGCATGACTGAATTTGAAGACCAATGATTCGACTCCATTAGCACTTGGATACTTGAATATATGAACTTCCCACAACGGTTTATCCCTGGAAAACCTTTCATTGCCGATCTTTGAAATGTATTCTCTTAGAAGTTGATCGTAACTTTCAATCTCTAAACCCGTAGGGAATGTAGGAACAATGAGATGGTTTTGGGCTTGAACATCGACTTTCTTCCACCGTTTGACACCTTTTTTGCCGGTTACTATGATGGAAGAAAACAACGGACAGGCAGGAATAAACACTTTGTTCAGAAAATCAAGGGTTTCAGATTCTGTAATGGTAGTCTCAAGCTCCATAAGACCCATAATAGTAAACGTTAAAGTGTTGCTAATTAGGCACTTCGAAATTGGACTCACAACTGACCATTCTTCTTCTTCTTCTTCTTCTTCTTCTTCTTCTTCTTCTTCTTCTTCTTCTTCTTCTTCTTCTTCTTCTTCTTCTTCTTCTTCTTCTTCTTCTTCTTCTTCTTCTTCTTCTTCTTCTTCTTCTTCTTCTTCTTCTTCTTCTTCTTCTTCTTCTTCTTCTTCTTCTTCTTCTTCTTCTTCTTCTTCTTCTTCTTCTTCTTCTTCTTCTTCTTCTTCTTCTTCTTCTTCTTCTTCTTCTTCTTCTTCTTCTTCTTCTTCTTCTTCTTCTTCTTCTTCTTCTTCTTCTTCTTCTTCTTCTTCTTCTTCTTCTTCTTCTTCTTCTTCTTCTTCTTCTTCTTCTTCTTCTTCTTCATGTGTTAGTTTTGAAAACGAGCGAGACTGCATCTTTTCTTCCTTTACTTCTAATTTTGTCTCCCTTAGTTGAATACGATAAAGATCAACGATCTTTACCTATTGTTTTCAATTTGATAACATAACCACCAAATTTGACTCCAGCTAGCTAGCTAAAGCAGATATGGTTTGAGGCACAACTCTGATACATTAAGCTTTGAGTAGTACTTGACAATGGAGTACAGCATGGGGAGCAGTGGGGACTGGAGACTATTGGTTAAGTTACGCTTAGTGGAATAAATTCACCACTTGCTCATACAAATGTGGAGTTATGTAAACATAGAAATCGTTTTAGTTTTGGGAATGCCATTGATGGATTTTGTGATCTCGGATATTCGAAGCTTTGCAAAGTTGGCAAGTCACTAGGGGATCTTTTTTCAAGGATTTCAAAGCAATAACCGGGCAGAAAATTCATATCTACTGGGACAATCATTCAGTCAAACACTCACATCTGCACCTGCTATAGCTTGGGACATATACAGCTTTGACGTTTAATCGATTATCTTTACTTTATACTTTAAAAGAACCAACCAACGTACTCTACGAAAGGATTCATAATGAATGTTGAGATTGGATTGGGAAAGGATTCTGTTATTCGGTTACCAAGCACACATTAATTCCTTACCTAGCAATTCCCTGTCAAAGTAGTTGGGGAAAAGTCAATTGCATTGTCTCATAATAAAGAGAGAAAGTACACTTAGTTTAAGCCAACAATTAATATTTGAACTACTGTGCCCTTTGGTTCATAGACGATCCACATCCACTTCTACCAGTTTTTATTTTCTCTTTGTTAGAGATAAGAATACAGCTCTGTAACTAAGTCAGCTGAACGAGTACACAGTGAGAGTCGTATGGCTATATTTACGATCAGTTTAGTCTTTGGTATTTGAATTTGTTTTAAGTCTTTTGATTCAGTTAGAGTCTGTAACAAATTCTGTTTTCCATTATCAGTATAAATAAGACTCCAAGATCTCCACAATATCTGTGGAAGATATTCTACCAAAAATAATGTTCTAAGTTGGTATCAGGAGGGTTCGATCCCCTCGCTTTTCCGCTGTAACATCCACCACCATCACAACCACTTTCATATCAGCATCCAAACACTCAAATCCCTATCTCCAAACTCTTTACGTTCATCTTCAACTCTCAGGCAAGCGACAAAAGAAGAACAAAAAAAAAACAAAAAGTAATTGAATCAAATCTATAAATTCTTCTCTTTTTAATAAAATAATTTCTTCACTAAAATCTGTGGTCGGCTTATCAAATAGAAGAAATCAAATCCATGGTGGATTTATCAAACCTTTTAGAAGTGTTTGTTTTCCATCTATATCACTAATCTCCACCATCTTTCACACCATCAATACATGTCCCTATTCCCATCAACATCCTCTTTCAAATCAGTTAAACAACATTATCACTATCAATACCACTTATGTCTGTTAACCAACACAGATCAATAACTTTTGTGTCTGTTAACCAACACAGAACTACAACTTTGAAGAGGTATTTCGACTATCTCATACTAAGACTTTGAAGAGGTATTTTGACTATCTCACACTATGAATTTGAAGAGAAACACCAATTTTCTCATACAACAGTTTGAGGGGAAGTTACAAGTTCGTTTCATTAATTTCAAAAGATCAGCTAAGGGATATCTTCACCACGGTTCCAGTATATTAGAAGCAAGTTGCACATTCGCAAGCTCCAGTACAACTTGAGGGGGGATGTTAGAGACAAGAATACAACTGTGTAACTAAGTCAGCTGAACGAGTACACAGTGAGAGTCGTATGGCTATATTTACGATCAGTTTAGTCTTTGGTATTTTGAATTTGTTTTAAGTCTTTTGATTCAGTTAGAGTCTGTAACAATCTGTTTTCCATTATCAGTATAAATAAGACTCCAAGATCTCCACAATATCTGTGGAAGATATTCTACCAAAAATAATGCTCTAAGTTGGTATCAGGAGGGTTCGATCCCCTCGCTTTTCCGCTGTAACATCCACCACCATCACAACCACTTTCATATCAGCATCCAAACACTCAAATCCCTATCTCCAAACTCTTTACGTTCATCTTCAACTCTCAGGCAAGCGACAAAAGAAGAACAAAAAAAAAACAAAAAGTAATTGAATCAAATCTATAAATTCTTCTCTTTTTAATAAAATAATTTCTTCACTAAAATCTGTGGTCGGCTTATCAAATAGAAGAAATCAAATCCATGGTGGATTTATCAAACCTTTTAGAAGTGTTTGTTTTCCATCTATATCACTAATCTCCACCATCTTTCACACCATCAATACATGTCCCTATTCCCATCAACATCCTCTTTCAAAATAAGTTAAACAACATTATCACTATCAATACCACTTATGTCTGTTAACCAACACAGATCAATAACTTTTGTGTCTGTTAACCAACACAGAACTACAACTTTGAAGAGGTATTTCGACTATATCATACTAAGACTTTGAAGAGATATTTTGACTATCTCACACTATGAATTTGAAGAGAAACACCAATTTTCTCATACAACAGTTTGAGGGGAAGTTACAAGTTCGTTTCATTAAGTTCAAAAGATCAGCTAAGGGATATCTTCACCACGGTTCCAGTACATTAGAAGCAAGTTGCACATTCGCAAGCTCCAGTACAACTTGAGGGGGGATGTTAGAGATAAGAATACAGCTGTGTAACTAAGTCAGCTGAATGAGTACACAGTGAGAGTCGTATGGCTATATTTACGATCAGTTTAGTCTTTGGTATTTTGAATTTGTTTTAAGTCTTTTGATTCAGTTAGAGTCTGTAACAAATTCTGTTTTCCATTATCAGTATAAATAAGAATCCAAAATCTCCACAATATCTGTGGAAGATATTCTACCAAAAATAATGTTCTAAGTCTCTTGATTTGTAGATTATATTTGATCCATGCTTCTCATTTGAGTTCTTGTTTTTCCGGCCCATGGATTATCACGCTCATTCCTACGCACAAATTTGCAAATTATTTAAATTCAGACAGTATCGTGGTTCATCGATTCGGTATCTAGGGTTTTCTTTAATGCTCACTCTGTAAAATTGTTTTTCTTTTATGTTCCATCTGTAAAATCGATTCGGTATCTAGGATATCGGGTTGTTTTTCCTTTTGATTTATGTCCCAGATTAGTATTCTTAATTTTCATTCTGATTTGTATAGTATATAATTTGATAGGCATGTTTATATTCATTGCATAAATTCTGTAAAATGCTTTTCAATAATTCTGTAGTTCGGGAGACTTGTCGCTTTAAAATTTATTAGATTATTCGGTATAACTTGAAAAATAATTTCCTTAAAAGTAATTATTTATTTTTTTCCTTACATTTCCTTAAAGATTGTCCTTGAATGTAATGTGAGAGTACAAAGATATAAAAGAAAAGGTAGTGTGACGCAAAGAAAGAGACAAAGCAACTAGAGAGATAAGAAGAATTCTTATTAATGTGTGTGTAAAGAAGGGAGAATACAACCTCTATTTATATAGTCTAGACACAAGGGCATCTAAGTAAAATAAACGTAAAACCCTAGATATTCCCTAGATTACAACCCGTGCAATTAATTTTGTATCGATTTGAAAGATATAACCTGCATCTGTGTACCCAATTAGTTTTGACTTAGATTCATAAGGGTAAAATAAACCTAAATCAATAGTGCCACTAAGATAACGTAATAAGTGCTTGATTCTGTTCCAGTGTCTTCGAGTTCGAGCAGAACTGTATCTAGGTAACAGATTAACTGAGAAAGCAATATTTGGTCATGTGCAATTTGCAAGATACATAAGAGCACCAATTGCACTTAGATACGGCACTTCCGGACCAAGAAGTTCTTCACCATCTTCTTTAGGTCGAAATGGGTCTTCATTCACGTCAAGTGATCTCACAACTATAGGGGAACTCAGTGGATGTGCTTTGTCCATGTAAAATCGTTTTAAGAATTTTTCTGTATAAGTAGATTGATGAACAAATATCCCATTTGAGACATGCTCAATTTGTAAACCAAGACAGTACTTAGTTTTACCAAGATCTTTCATCTCAAATTCCTTCTGCAAGTAAGCAGCGGTTTCAGTGAGTTCTTTTAAAGTTCCAACAAGATTTAGATCATCAACGTATACTGCAATAATAGAAAA
Organism: Papaver somniferum; assembly: GCF_003573695.1. NCBI lineage: Eukaryota > Viridiplantae > Streptophyta > Magnoliopsida > Ranunculales > Papaveraceae > Papaver > Papaver somniferum. Next base: position 170,431,223 of record NC_039362.1, read on the forward strand.
CCCAGAATTGGATTTCTTAATGAAAACACATGGACAAATAGCGTTATTGGTATATCCCTCTTTCAATAAATATTCACTGAGGCGATTATACCACATTTTCCAGATTGCTTTACTCCATATAGAGCTCTTTGAAGTTTTATTGAGTATACACTACGATCTTTGGACTTGTTTACTTCAGGCATATGAAATCCCTCGGGAAGTTTCATATAAATTCATTATCAAGTGACCCATAAAGGTAAGTTGTAACTACATCCATAAGACGCATTTCAAGCTTTTCTGAAGATGCCAAACTAATAAGAAACCTGAATGTGATGGCATCCATCACTGGAGAATAAGTTTCTTGATAATCGATACCTGGTATTTGTGAAAAACCTTGTGCAACGAGTTGAGCTTTATATATCACAATTTCATTTTTCTCGTTACGTTTTCGTACGAATACCCATTTGTATCCGACAGCTTTTACATTTTCAGGAGTTACAACAATAGGACCAAGAACTCCACGTTTTACTAATGAGTTATACATTGCTTGGATTGCAACCTCCCACTTAGGCCAATCTTTTCTACGACGCCATTCTTTGATAGATTGTGGTTCAGGATCATCAATATTCTCAATGATATCCAAAGCAACTGTAAAAGCAAATTTACTATCAGGAATAATTGTATTCCTATCCAGTTTTGTCTTGTACCAACATAGTTTATAGAGATCTCATTGTTTTGAGGTACATGTGCCTCTTTAGGTGCAACTTGTGTATCAGTATTTGATTGATCGATCAATGTTTCAGAGAGAATGGCTTTTTCCGGAATGCCAACTACTGATCTTTTTTTTTCCGCCGAACTAAATCCTTTGCACCAAGAGGTCTTCCACGCTTTAAGCGTATCATGGACTGATTAAGGATGGTGTATTCCATGAAATTTCACGGTGTTCCTCAAGTTTTGGCTTATCTCCCCCTAACAACGGGAAATTTGATTCATCAAATTGGCAATCAGCAAATCTTGCTTTAAAAACATCTATTGTTTTAGGTTCTAAATACCGAATGATAGATGGAGATTCATATCCAACATATATGCCGAGTCTATTTGAGTACCCATTTTCTCTCTTTTTGGTGGAGCAATTGGAACATACACATCACAACCAAAAGTTCGAAGATGATATATATTTGGTTGATGCCCATATACGAGTTGTACATGTGAGTATTTTTGATAGCTGGTTGGTCTTATACGGACCAATGCTGCAGCATGTAATATTGCATAACCCCATGCTGAAAATGGCAAGTTAGACATTAAGATTAATGGTCGGGCAATCTTGTAAACGCTTAATAAATGATTCTGCTAAACCATTTTGAGTGTGCACGTGAGCGTTGGAGTGTTCGACATCAATGCCAATTGACATGCAATAGTCATTAAATATTTTAGAGGTAAATTCACCAGCATTATCAAGACGAATAGTTTTAATAGGAAAATCTGGAAACTGAGCTCGTAGTTTAATAATTTGTGCAAGAAGTCTTGCAAATGCAACAGTACGAGTCGAAAGTAAGCAAACATATGACCATCGTGTTGAAGCATCAATAAGAACCATAAAATAACGAAATGGTCCACGCGAAGGGTGAATTGGTCCACATATATCACCTTGAATTCGTTGCAGAAAATTAGGTGATTCGATGCCAACTTTCATCAATGATGGCCTAATAATCAATTTTCCTTGATAACAAGCGATGCATGGTTAATCATTAAATGATAAGACTTTTAGTCTATTTAGAGGATGTCCATATGAGTTTTCAATAACTCGACACATCATAGTTGATCCCGGATGACCCAAACGGTCATGCCAAAGTTTAAAAACACCGAGATCAGAAGTCTTAGGATGACTCACAACATGTGATTCTATTAGGATAGTGTGATATAATCCAGAAGATAGAGATGGAAGTTTTTCTAGGACTTGTTTCTTACATGAGACAATGAAAGTAATGCAAATATACTCTTTGTTGGATTCGTTTGTTGTCTAAATATGAACCCATTAAGAAGAATGTATTTAAAACTCAACAAGTTGCGTTTAGACCTTGTTGAAAATAAGGCATCTTGGACATGGATTTTTGTACCATTAGGGAGCATTATCGATGCTTTTCCATGTTCCTCAACAAGATTAGAAGTCCCTGAAATTGTAGTAACATTGGCTGTAGCTAACGTTACATGGGAGAAAAACCTTTTGTTACGAAAAATTGTGTGCGTTGTTGCACTGTCAACAAGACATATATCTTCATCACTTGTTTTCGGCTTTCCATTAGCAATATCCATATCCCTTTATAAAAATAAAGATAATAATATAAGTTATGGAGAATAAATACTAAGAAAATAATTTTATTACTAAAGAGGATTTCAATAACTAATATATTAAAATCAACTGCCTAAAAAAATTCTCTAAATAAAGTATGACAAAACATTGTCACTTATTCAAACCAAACTACTACTCAATCTACTAAAAAGAACTGATCATAAGACAAATAAACTCAGATATCCTTGAAAATGGAATCCATGTCTTCAATCTCATTTCCATCATTCTTGAAGTCATAAATATCAAGATGGGCAATATCCATTGGTATGTCATATTGGGAAAAACTGATTTCAGCCTTCTTTTCCTTTCCCTTAATAGACGCCTGATAAAGATCAACAAGGTGCCTTGCAGTACGGCAAACATTTGCCCAGTGCCCTGGTGAACCACAACGGTGACAGACAGATTCATGGTGCTTTGAGTGGCTTTGTGAGCTTTTTCCTTTGTGTTTTGGGAACACATTCTTCTTCACCTTCTGATGATGGGGATTATTACCATCCTTCTTTTTGTTGTTGGGCTTTTTAGGGCCTAACCAACGTCTGTGTCCTTTCCCACGGCTTTCAGGGGAATTGCCACGACTTTCTGTAGCGTTCATCTCTGGAGCAACTGTTGAATCTGTTGGGTGGATTTGATGGTTCTTGAGTAGAAACTCATTATTCTGCTTAGCTACTATAAGGAAAGAGATAAACTCAGAGTATTTCTTAAACTGCCTTTCACGATATTGTTGTTGAAGCAAAATATTTGAAGCATGAAAGGTGGAGTAAGTCTTCTCCAAAAGATCAGCACCAGTAATAGTTTCTCCACATAGTTTTAAACGAGATACAATCTGAAATAAAGCCGAGTTATATTCACTTACGCTTTCCTGTAAGCGAAGGTGCATCCACTCATATCTAGCTCTTGGAAGGATGACCGCTTTTTGATGGTCAAACCTATCCTTCAACGCTGACCACAGAGTGATACTGGGACTTCAAAGCTTCGTCTAAGTGATGACGAATAAAAATCAGTGCTTTGGAGCGATCTTCTTGGGACTCCTTATTGTCCTTAGTAATAGTCTTATCAAGTGAGCTAGCACCCAGATGTACTTCTGCATCTAGAACCCAAGACAAATAATTCTTGCCGGATATGTCAAGGATTTTAAAGTTCACCTATGAAAGAGACATGATCTAAATATTAATAAAATAAAAAAAGTGATCAGTAATTTATAAAATTAGGGAGACTAATAAATAAATAAATAATTAGTTACTATTATAAAAAAGTAACAAGACGGTATGTAAAAAGGATCAACAGAACCTATTTAGCGACAACGATATATCGAAGTAGAAAAGAAAAGAAAAAATATCGCTTTCGATGAATAGTGCAAAGAGAATTTCTGTTAGTTGGCTAGCTTACATGCTAAAAACTAAAATATCATTGCAGTACATTAGTTGTCTACGCGTCCCAATGAAAGAAAACAGAGACGGTCCCAATGAGAGCCAGCACTATGATGCTAGCTATCCCTTCCCTATCCTCAAATATAGGGAAGGGATGATACAAGGAAGGCAAGCTTTCTAAGATGCACTCTCATCCCTTCCCAACACTAAACGAGTATTCAGTACGCGTATGAACAGTGCCAAACGGTACTCAGTACGCCTTTCGGAGGTTTAAGTTCACAGAACTCACTTCCAGTCGACCATTTCTTTCTTTTCCTTTTCTTCTTCTTCTCTATTTCTCTCCTCATCTAACCCTTTCCAAAGTACTAAATTTGGCTATGTGTTTCCTTTTTTGCCTTTGAGTATCCGACATTGATGAGCCTAATACTTAAACAGGAATAAAATTGGAAAGATTTTTGTGAAGAAATCAATTGATGTAGGAAGAAGAAATTGATTTAGTGTGGTTTGAGTAGAGAATTAGAGTGGTATTTATAGAGGATTTTGAAAAAATGGCCGTTGGGATCCGACGGTCTGGAAAATAGAGCCGTTATTAGTGATGGATGGTTAGGATCGGGTGTGAGAGAGGTGTAAACTAAAAAAGGTCAAACAAATATAATTTCCGAAATTGGTACTCAGTAGCCATGTAAAAAGTTACGGCTACTCAGTACGCGTAAAGCGTAAAAATATACGGATACTGAGTACCCGTGTGATTTCCCTTCCCTACAACTAGTATCAAATGTGATCCTCTTGTATGGAAAGGGAGTGATTTCTCTACCCATATAGGGATTTGGGAGACGATAATAGATGTTTTTTTAGAATTTTAAGGGATAGAGATGGATAGGGAAGGAATAACTAGCACCATGATGCTGGCTCTGAAACAAAACCAAGAGACGGTCCCATTAAAAGAAAAACAAGAGACAACAAGAGATTACAACATGGTGACGTATGCTATTTAGTTTTTCATAGAGAAAGAACAAACGATGCAAGACAAAATAGACTACAGCATCAAGTGGCGTATGCTGTTTAGTTGTCTACGCGTCCCAATGGCATCGATTCCTTCTGTTTCTTTATTGAAAAGAACAAATAAATTAAAAACCAACTGAAAATAAATTACAGTCTGATTCTCGTGGGTACTCATCAATATCAAACACGGGTATCAATTAGATACCCTAATAAAAAGAAAGGAAAACTTAAAAGGTAAACCGTAAACAGTTGTACTGTTTTTATCTGTTCCGACGAAAATGCTGGCCATCCCCACTCCCTTTCCCGATCCCCTTTCCCGTATTAGGTGTCAAGCAGATAATGGTGTGATGCCAAAAAAAAGATCCTTTGTTAACTCCAATCCAAGGGATCAAGGGTTAAGATCGCTGCCACCTAATGAGAAGGGGTGGGGGAAAGGAGTGGGGAAGTGTAGCAGCTTCGCTTTTCTGAAAACAAATAATGAAACGAAACTAAAATCAAATTTTCAATCATCACGCAGTACGCAATGTACATGGATGTTTTTGATTGACGAAAGAGAAAAAAAAATACAGATAAAGATGTTAGAGCATTGCTCGGTTCAACCCACCAAGCGTTGGTATGATAAGTTTGGTTGTCATATTTTAGTGAATCAAAACTCATGTTAAGAGTCTCTTGATTATGTACTAGAGTTAAACTTCGTATAGGTTAGCTTGAAAGCATTAGGATATGAGACATTACAAGTATTGCGAAGTCTTGTAGATGTGAAGAAGCAAGGAGTTACAACGACAACAATCATCCTTCCACTTGAGGTTAGTGATATTTGACTTGAACTGTTTCATTCCCTAACGCATCTTTCAAGTCGTGCATATTGAAAACATAACTGCGAAGCATATATGAACTCTAGATAGACATAGTATTAAGGAATATAATACGAGGTTTATTGCTTAACTATTAAACTTTGTAGATAAGACATCGCCATAATCATTTGAATGTTATTGTGATTATGTATGGGTATGCGGTGAGGATTTCATCCTAGGGAACAATGTTTACATGTGTTCTAAGGAAGTAAGTTCGTAAACTTGTTTGTGAACCGAAAAGGAAATTGCCAGGAGTTATTCGTTTTGTTATTCATTGCATATCTTATGAACAACTAATATGTGTGATAGAGTATAACCGCTCACAACTTGTTGTGTTCTTGGTAGAACTATTCAAAAAGTCCTGACTTATGTATTAGTATAACTTTTATTAGTAAAACCAATCTTAATTAATCACCTGTGGTATGATCGGATTATGTCTGCCTTGGGGAAAGGGAACCGATCCTAGTAAGGGAAAGGGAACCGATCCTTGTAAGGGAAAGGGAACCGATCCTTGTAAGGGGTGCAGTACATCAAGGGGAACCGATCCTTGTATGGGGTGCAACAAGATTTATAGCAGAAAGGGAAACCGATCCTATAGAAATGTGCAACACATATAAGTTAGATACCATATATATGTGGGAACCGATCCTGGTACCTAGTCAACCGAATCTTTGGGAAGCTAGTGTGACTATGCGTAGTACTCACATGGAGGTAGAACCGAAACTTGTTTTGGTAGAACCGTTAAACCCGTGTTGTGATTGAATGTTGGTTTGATCAATCACATAGTTCTTGAAAGTCAGATGAACCAAATTCTAAACTTGTTTGGATTTGTGGCAAATCGGTTTCAAGGTTATAAGTGTGAAAGAGAACTTACAAAGTAAAGATGTCGACAAACTTTGAACGCATGCTGTGAATGTTTATTTATATAATTGTTCAAAGATATTCCTTAACGGCTAAGGTAAGAGAATATCAGGATCGAAACATAAGTAAGTTGAGAATCTTTTAATTAAGGTTATTAATTTCATTTTGTAGGGAAATTATAGAATTAGTAATGTGCATTTACTAATTAGATTTTCCGAGAGATTTCGATCGTTATTTTTGGACAGAGCATTTCCAGGAATTATGGAAATCGAATTTGTGCTTTAATGAATATCTTGAGAATATTTTCGGTTTTGGAAATTCCTTGGTGTCCAAACTTCCTTGTCTATAAATACACGTAGTTTGCCTTTCTAGCAAACTAATCTTTCGTAACAACAGACTTCCTCTTTTGTCTTTGTTATTGGTGTAGCCGCCTATCGGAGAGGAGAGTAATCTAATTAGGTGAAATATATTACGGCCGCTTAGTTGAAAGTCTTCTTTGGGATTGAGAAGCTCTAGCGCGACCCGTTGGTGGGAAACTAGATAATTGCGGTTTATCTTTGTTTTCGATTGATTTGATTGACTAACGGTGGTTGAAATCTGATTGCAACTAGTTTGTTTATTCTTGAGAATCTTCTCTTATGATATAAGATTCACTCAAACTAGTTCAGAGTTTTGACAGGGATCTTTAGACTGTTGTTAGTTCTAAAGACGGTCTTGTGATAATCCATTGTTAACAGACTCCGTTCTGTGCGTGATTGATCACAAGATATTCAAGTGATTGTGTGCAGGTTTTTATTGAAGATTTGAAGACAAATAAGATATTGAAGATCTGACTTGGGTTTTATAATCTTTGGTGTGCACAATACTTGTTTGGGTAAAAGAGGATCCAGTTAATAATCGGTTTATCCTTGTGGTATATTGGATTGATTAATTGAGTAGATCGGCATCAACATGGTTCTTCGGATTAAAGGTGTTGTTGGCTTAATCTTAAACGATTACCTTTGGGTGATTGACCATAAGATAGATCTAGACCCGACGAAGGAGTTTATGTTGAGATAAACAGAAGAGCCTTTGTCCGACTCATATCACTTGGTTGAATAGAGTTGATACCAAACAGATTTATTGTTCCTTTACTGTTTGGAATACGAACCAAAGGGATTGTTCCAAGTACGTGACTTATTCATAAGTCGGAGGCGTGGGAATACAGACGGAACTAGGTGAACTATAGGGTTAGTTACTTGGTCTCAACTGTACGAAGTTAGTGTAATTTTGTGTAGCGGCTTAATCTTGAGAGTATTCAATTCTGGACTAGGTCCCGGGTTTTTTTGCATTTGCGGTTTCCTCGTTAACAAAATCTTGTTGTGTCATTTACTTTTGTATTCCGCATTATAATTGTTTTATTATAATTAAAGTAAATTACACAAATGTTAATTCATGTTTACTTGATTAGCAATCCTATTGTGTTTGGTTAAGTCCGAACCTTTATATCAAGTAAACATACTTCGTTGTTGTATTTTCTCGATCTCGTATCCATAGACGATCACACGAAGTGTGAACCGATTAGGTGTATTATCTCGACTCAGTCCATATGCAATCACTTTCGGAAAAAGAACTTATTGGTAGGAAAATTTTTAGCTTGAGGTATATTTAGGTACCCTCGCCTTTTCAATTGGTATCAGAGCAGGCAAACACGAAAAAATCTAACAATCTGTGTTTGGTGCGATCCATCCTATAAGAATGGATCCAAATGATGATTCAATTAACGTGTCTCAAGGTATGAAGAAAACTCGCCCTGGATTTAACTTCCGAAAATTCTTGGAAGGGATGTCTTCTATAAGCTCCTCGTACTCTTCTGAAAACATGTCTGTATGCTCTCAAGAAGAGGTTAAGTTAAGTCATGTACTCATACTCGATGAGTCTGATTCTGAATCACTTGATGATGAAGAAAATGTTGAATATGTGAACATAAAACATCTCATCTTGATGAACTAAAGAAATAATTTCTTTCCTGTGCAACTGAGCTCACACTTGCATTAAAACGTGAAGGAAAACTCCTTAAAGACTTAGGTCATATGAAAGCTGAAAATGATCAACTCAAACGTGATTTTTCATCATATAAAAATGACTTAGAATTGTACAAGGTTTGTTCCTCCTCAAAGATCAATCTCTTAGAAACCAAGTTAAAGAAGAGTATTGATCAAGAAAAGAAAACTGAAGTCTTAAGAAAAACATCATTGAATGAATACAATGCCTTAAAAGTCTCATATGACACTGAGATAAAGACTGTCACCGAACATGTCAATAGGCTAAAGGATGATATGAGTTTATTAATGTCTGAAAATCAGTTGAATACATCCTTTCCAAAATCCAAGAAATCTGGATTCTATCATCCTCCAGGAGAAAAGAAAAATGCCAACCTTAAGGGTGTTCAAAAGAAGGTTCTTGTCTGTAAAAAGAATATGGCATCCCCAGGAACTAAAGAGATGAACTACTCTCATCTGAGATCTTCACAATATCTTACACATTATGGTAGAAGATGCCTTTATTGTGGAAGCAAAGGTCATGTAATTAAGGACTGTCGTCGTTTACCATGTTCGAATCTCATCCCAAAGCTTAATACGAGAATTGTTTCTCAAGAAGCCACACGCAGACATGATCATCTCAGATCAAAGGATTCTCGAACAGTTAAACACAAGAGGAAGATGGATCAGAAAGCTACAAACTCCAGGAAGTGGATACCAAAGAAGGACATGAAACTGATAAGGAAAGAGGTTGATCAAGTCTCCAGATCAGAGGTAATTCTTAAATATCTTGATGATAGTAATTTCTATGATAATTTTGGTTTATCGTCAAAAGGGGTTAGGGTTCTTAATAAATTTGGCAAGAAGCATCCTTCTGATAACCATGGAAACCTTTATCTGTCTCATTCAGATACTTAGTATCCTTGAAGGAATGCACTGACTCATAGAGTGCTTAAACTAAGTTTGATGAGTCCAGTGTATTTTTGGAATAGTTCGAAAGACTTAGAAGATTTATGAAAATATTCACAGGATCGCACTTTCCTAAAATTCCTTAATATTAAAGTTTCTGATTTTTCTATTAAGGGAGAATATTTTTCTTCCATAATCAATGAACAAGTTTTTTTAGTAACTATTGATTTATATAAGGTTCGGTGTTGTGCATTTTGTTCCTCTGTCTGAAACCTGGTATCATGAAAAAAATTAGATTTGTATGCAAAGCTTTCTTCAAAAGTTTCAGAAAGGTGTGCTGAAAAATTGGCCAATGACTCTTTCGGTCATCTAAATTTCAATGGAAACGGATCTGCTTCCTATATGAATATGAATCTTTCATCTTGTATGATTGATTATGAAAAAGAATACTACAAGTTGGCTCAAACTTGTGCCGAAACCAAGTTGGAAATTTTGATGTTAAAACGTAGTCTAGAAAACTCCTTACTTGTTCAAGCTCAAACTCTCAAGCAACTGGATTTACTCACCAAAAGAGTAAACGAGGAAGAATCCAACTTTCACAACGTTGAGGAATTATTCTTCAATCAAGGGTCGCTTCAGGGAATCAGGAGAATCATCCCTATCAAGCGCAAGAGATCTCAAGATTTTGAAGGATTCTGAAATCCAAGATATAGACATCAATTTTTGATTTTTTTCATTGATTGTATTGGTCTATTATGAATAAAACTATTAAAAATAAAATTATTTGATTGGTAATTTTTCTTGTGATAGTTTTCGGTTTACATAGTCTGTGCTTAATTGCTTTGATCTTATTGCTATGTATGTTTATGGGATGTTTGATTTCGGTTTTACTACCTTAATATTCGATCTCATATATGGTGAACCCTCATGGTTTGGGTGACTTTATGATTTAGCGGGATTAAGTTCTAGCCCTAGTAGGTAGGATTTATCAAAGGATTATGAGGGGTTCTAATAGAAACAGTATGTGAAAAAGTCACAATATGTTGAATCGGTTTTGGTTTAGCATAAAAGCATATGTGTTTCGACGGTTTTCAACTTTTGCTTGCAATTGTTAAAACCGGTTTTCAACCTTTCTCTGGTAAAGGTTGAGGTGTGTTGTTATTCTTTTGTTTACACATAAGAATGACAACATGGTGATATTTCGATATCAGTTCTCCCTGGACGAAGTTGCTATCATATTGGAGACGTGGATGCGAAATTTGAGGTAACAATCTTGTTAGTTAATGTTTTCCTATTTAAGAAAAGCCTGAGTTTATATTATATATATTTATTGCTTTTGCTTAACAAAATTTAGGTTCAATTGATATTTATTCCATGATGTGTGTGTGGATGTGTGTTTCAATTGGTTCATGTTAAGAAAAACTATTGTTATCTTGCTTTATTGTGTAGTTTCAATGGTTTAGGCTTACAAAATTCCGGTGCAATTGCGGTGCTTTTAATGTCTATGTTGTTTCAATTGCTTCCGGCTGAGGTGAATAATTATGCAAGTTGATTTATTTTGGTTTGTATGAATTATTTATGGCTTAACGAAATAATACGTGTACGGTATGAGTTGTTTAGTCCAATTCGATTCCGGATAAGAAACTAAATTAATTCTGATCTTAGTTTGTCTAATCAAAGTGAGGTTTCGGTTATTCAAGTCTAATCGAATGCCTAAACAAGGAAATGCTAGTTAACTAACCTGGTTTGTTTAAAATTGAAAGGTCTAAGTTTATGGATAATTATAACCTGATGATAAAAATTGAGTTTATCTTTATTTTGGTCTTATCGAATTAAGCGGTTGTTTTTGAACAATCGGTTTAGCAAAGGGACTAATGTGATTAGTTGTTTTTGGTTTGCTAAACTAAATGGGAAAAATTATTTCGGGCAATTGTTTCCTTGGTAACATATCAAAATAAGACTACTTGTAGTTTCGGTTTTGATATTGCTTATCAGAACGTAATGTGTGGAACCCTCGTGCCTAACTCTACAGGTTTGCAAGTCTATTGTGAGATTTGTAAGATTCTTTTCGTGTTGTCCTTTATTTTTTAGTTTCTTTTTCATTTTTGTGACAAAAAGGGGGAGATATTGTAACGAGCCTCAAGTTCGTCAACGCGATTAGACCAGTCATGAGACGACTAAGCCGTCATTAACCCGATTAATTAGAGACGAATGTTAATTAATAGAAATTAATCTAACAACGATCTAGTTACGAAATTGGTATCACTAAATAGGCCTCGAAAATTTATGCGAGATAGACTACTCGAACGTGTCAATCGGATACCAGACGAAGAAGATTTTATCAGATTAGTGAGAAGGGAAAAATAATTATTTTTGCATCTCAACCGCCTGGCTGCCCTTATCCTTTTATTGGGTGTCTTAGTAAATCTCGTTTGCCTCATCATCCATACGTGTAGAAGAGAGATCGTTTCTCTTATTCTTCTTATTCCTTCTTATCTTTCTCTCTTCTTCTTCTATTCTTCTTCTTCTTCTTCTTCTTCTTCTTCTTCGTTTTTCTCTCTGGCGATTCTGAGAGTCTTTTCTGAAGCCGTGAAATCAAAAAGAAACTTAGGGGAAACAATTATCTAGTTTGATAGATGAATAAGGGGTGATTGTTCTGTGAAACTTTGAAGAAGAAGATTCTTTTGATAATGAATTGAAAACAGGTAACTTAGGTCTCAAATTGATTGATGTTTCTTTATGAAATGGTTCTGCTTTGATTAATTATAGAGTGGGTTTGCTGTTAATTGAAGGATAGATAGGTTTATGGAGTTTAATTTTAGTTTCTTAGTTAATCAAATCTGAAATTAGGGTTCATGTGAATTAAGTTGATTGGTTCGGTTGCTGCTGACGAAGAAGATGAATTAGATTGAGGTTGGGTTTTAATTCAGGTTTTGCAAAGAAGAATTAAAAGTTAGGGTTTTTAATTTAGAAGATGGTAGAACTGAGATGTGAATCGAATTAAGGTTAGATGATATGAAAATGGGTATGTTGATGTTTCAATGGGGTTGGTGATTGTAGGTTGAATTACAGAGAACTGATTACTGGACATGAAATGAGTCAGCATGGTGTTGATACCTGGTTGCTGGTGCAGGACAAGGAAGGAAAGTTAAAAATTATTACTGAAACTGTAATGAAGTGATTTGGATGAGTTGTAGATGATTTGGTGATACAAGTTAAGCTTTTGGTGTTGAACTGGATTACGTCAATGGCTTGCTTGGCTACAGTTCATGGAATTGGCAGTGATTAGATAAATGAGTGTATTTAAGTAAGAGTTAATGGAGTTGTTGTTGTGATCCAAGTTATTGGTATAGTAACAAAGAAGTTGTTGGGGTTCAGTATGCGAGGCAGCTAGTGAGGATATGAAGTAAAGGTTGGTGCTGTTAACTTGAGTATAGTGTCGTTGTTATGGATGGAGTGGAATGAAGCTAAGAAGACGACAGTGCTGAGAGTGTTTCATTTGGATTGTAATTGCTGAAGCGGATATTTGATTCAGCTGAACTGGTGTGCTGGTGGTGTTGATTAGGATGTGTTGTATCTAGAGATGGCAAGTTTTGTGAACTGATGTTGGCAGTGGAGTTGAACTGTGGGTGTGGCTGATATGGAATGCAGTTGATTTGCAGTCAAAGATTATGAATAAACTGTTGGGGGTTCATGGTATTAAATGGAGCTGGTATTAGTATTACAGATATGAAGATTGTGACTTTGAAGTTAGTGTTGTATGAGCTGAAGTTTAGATGTATCAAATTGAAATGATTGAGTTGGTGTAAGAGTAATGAAATGGAAAGCAATTACATGTGTAAATGATACAAACGGATTCTAGTGTTGTAATTAGAAGTTTTAAAATTGCAAGGCAGAGAAGAGATCTTTAAGTTGTGTTTATTTGCAATGGGAGTTAGAAATGCGTTATTTGAGTTTTAATCTGTTCTGTATTGCTCTATGCTTTAGTCTTGGCATGTTTAATCTGAATCAGTTTTGCTGACTAAGATAACTCACCCATTTCCTGTTTGACTCAGGGAACCTTGGACTCAGTTGATCTGACCTTGACCTCCTGACAGTTGATTGACGTTGACTGTTAATTGACCTCTCCGACTGCTACAGTTGACTTAGGTGGACTGGGCCTTGTGTAATGGACTTGGTTTAGTGAACTTGGGTTTAAGACTAGTTATCTTATGATGATGATTCGGACCACTTGTGGTCTGAGTTAGCCTTTGATTCCTTCTACAATGTTGTAGATATTCATAAGACTTAGATATTGGACTATAGAACCAACCTAATTCAATTAGTAAACATTAGTAATGTTAAAGGTAGATAATAAAAAGGTGTAGAACCGTAATGGGCTTAGAACCATTAGATAGTTCATTTAACCTATAATTAGAGGATTGTATGAGATTATGTTATGAGCCTTGTGTGAGCCTTTTGGCTAATCTTTAGAGTGGTTGTGTGATTAACAGTTAGTCGTTATTAACAACGATCGATTCAATGGATGATCCAGTGGATTGAATATCTCGAGGTAGGCGAGGCTTGTCATCAAAAGATGTGGGAATCGATAACGAACTCTCTTGTATTCATTATTGTTTTACAAATCAATCATGGCGTTGTGAAATTCATGCATATATTTGTGTTCTTTGTGTGGTATGAGATGTGTGGCGACACAATATCAGTATTCTATGGCTAGGGCGATACACCGCAATATTACACGACTAGGGGGGATACACTGCAATATTATTCTTCCTTTATATATCAATATTCTATGGCTAGGGAGATACACCGCAGTATTACCTGTTCGGTTTGTAATTGGAATCAATATTACTCTTCTCTTATGTGCGGCAACACACATCTCATACATGGGTGTTTACTGTTATTTATGGATGTCTTTGAAGAAGTTTCTACTTTGTGTTTTACTGTCTTTCCGTGTATTATTGACTTTTCGATAAAACCTGCATTGTCTTCGAATCATATTAATGATTACTTGAAAGCTAGTTGTTATTCCTACGGGGTACCCCTTTTAGGGATGATGTGCTCACCCATTCCCACTTTCAGTTTCAGAGACAGATCAGAGTTGCGCATCGGAAGCTTTGTGGCGTTCAGTCTTCTGCTATGTTTATTATGTTGTATATTCTTTTTGCAACCAAATGACTATTATATATGTATCATTTGAAAGGAGTTTTTGTATATATATATTTCTGAGCGGGGCTAGTTTTTGGGTTAAGTTTTGTAGCAGATTTCTTAATTGAATGTTTAAGTAAATAATTTAGATTCTTAGTGCCTCTTTATTTAGTTAATTGGTATCACTAAGGAAAAGAACATTGGTACTTGAATGTTTTAGCTAACGAAAGAGTGAAAGCACAGACTAAGGGGGAGTAACATGTCATATTGATTGATATAACAAAGACGTGCGGATTGAATATCTACCTATCTTCCTTAGGGGGAGTATTAGCTTTGTTATTATAATGTCAACAACGACATTTTCAAGGATTGAATGTAAGCAATTTTACTGTGGAATCGGGAATCAAGCGGATTGTAATGAATTCTTGTAATTTGTTTATCCATATGATGTAAGAGTTTTGTCACTAAAATTGACAAAGGGGGAGACTGTTAGAGCATTGCTCGGTTGAAATCACCAAGCGTTGGTATGTCAAGTTTGGTTGTCATATTTTAGTGAATCAAAACACATGTTAAGAGTCGCTTGATTATGTACTAGAGTTAAACTTCGTATAGGTTAGCTTGAAAGCATTAGGATATGAGACATTACAAGTATTGCGAAGTCTTGAAAATGTGAAGAAGAAAGGAGCTACAATGACAACAATCATCCTTCCACTTGAGGTTAGTGATATTTGACTTGAATTGTTTCATTCCCAAACGTATCTTTCAAGTCGTGCATATTGAAAACATAACTGCGAAGCATATATGACTCTAGATAGACATAGTATTAAGGAATACAATACGAGGTTTATTGCTTAACCATTAAACTTTGTAGATAAGACACCGCCATAATCATTTGAATGCTATTGTGATTATGTATGGGTATGAGGTGAGGATTTCATCCTAGGGAACAATGTTTACATGTGTTCTAAGGAAGTAAGTTCATAAACTTGTTTGTGAACCGAAAAGGAAATTGCTAGGAATTATTGGTTTTGTTATTCATTGCATATCTTATGAACAACCAATATGTGTGATAGAGTATAACCGCTCACAACTTGTTGTGTTCTTGGTAGAACTATTCGCAAAGTCCTGACTTATGTATTGGTATAACTTTTATTAGTAAAACCAATCTTAAGCAATCACCTGTGGTATGATCGGATTATGTCTGCCTTGGGGAAAGGGAACCGATCCTAGTAATGGAAAAGGAACCGATCCTTGTAAGGGAAAGGGAACCGATTCTTGTAATGGGTGCAGTACATCAAGGGGAACCGATCCTTGTATGGGGTGCAACAAGGTTTATAGCAGAAAGGGGAACCGATCCTATGGACATGTGCAACACATATAAGTTACGTACCATATATATGTGGGGAACCGATCCTAGTACCTAATCAACCGAATCTTTGGGAAGCTAATGTGACTATGCGTAGTACTCACATGGAGGTATAACCGAAACTTGTTTTGGTAGAACCGTTAAACCCATGATTGTGATTGAATGTTGGTTTGATCAATCACATAGTTCTTGAAAGTCAGATGAACCAAATTCTAAACTTGTTTGGAAGTGTGGCAAATCGGTTTCAAGGTTGTAAGTGTGAAAGAGAACTTACAAAGTAAAGATATCGACAAACTTTGAACACGTGTTGTGAATGTTTATTTCTATAATTGTTCAAAGATATTCCTTAATGGCTAAGGGAAGAGAATCCCAGGATCGAAACATAAGTGAGTTAAGAATCTTTAAATTAAGGTTATTAATTTCATTTTGTAGGGAAACTACAGAATTAGTAGTGTGCATTTACTAATTAGATTTTCCGAGAGATTTCTATCGTTATTTTTGGACAGAGCATTTCCAGGAATTATGAAAACCGAATTTTTGCTTTAATGAATATCTTGAGAATATTTTCGGTTTTGGAAATTTCTTGGTGTCCAAACTTCCTTGTCTATAAATACACGAAATTTTCCTTTCTAGCAAACTAATCCTTCGTAACAACAAACTTCCTCTTTTGTCTTTGTTACTGGTGTAGCCGCCTATCAGAGAGGAGAGTAATCTAATTAGGTGAAATCTCTTACGGCCGCTTAGTTGAAAGTCTTCTTTGGGATTGAGAAGCTCTAGCGCGACCCCTTGGTGGGAAACTAGATAATTGCGGTTTATCTTTGTTTTCGATTGATTTGATTGACTAACGGTGGTTGAAATCTGATTGCACCTAGTTTGTTTATTCTTGAGAATCTTCTCTTATAATATAAGATTCACTCAAACTAGTTCAGAGTTTCGACATGGATCTTTAGACTGTTGTTAGTTCTAAAGACGATCTTGTGATAATCCATTGTTAACAGACTCTGTTCTCTGTGTGATTGATCACAAGAGATTCAAGTGATTGTGTGCAGGTTTTTATTGAAGATTTAAGAAGATTTGATGACAAAGAAGATATTGAAGATCTGACTTGGGTTTTATAATCTTTGGTGTGCAAAATACTTGTTTGGGTAAAAGGGGATCCAATTAATAATCAGTTTAACCTTGTGGTAGATTGGATTGATTAATTGAGTAGATCGGCATCAACATGGTTCTTCGGATTAAAGGTGTTGTTGGCTTAATATTAAACGATTACCTTTGGGTGATTGAACATAAGATAGATCTAGACCCGACGAAGGAGTTTATGTTGAGATAAACGGAAGAGCCTTTGTCCAACTCATATCACTTGGTTGAACAGAGTTGATACCAAACAGATTTCTTGTTCCTTTACTATTTGGAATACGAACCAAAGGGATTGTTCCAAGTACATGACTTATTCATAAGTCGGAGGCGTGGAAATACAGACGGAACTAGGTGAACTATAGGGTTAGTTACTTGGTCTCAACTGTACGAAGTTAGTGTAATTTTGTGTAGCGGCTGAATCCTGAGAGTATTCAATTCTGGACTAGGTCCCGGGTTTTTTTTGCATTTGCAGTTTCCTCGTTAACAAAATCTTGCTGTGTCATTTACTTTTATATTCCACATCATAATTGTTTTATTATAATTAAATTAAATTACACAAACGTTAATTCCTATTTACTTGATAAGCAATCTTATTGTGTTTGGTTAAGTCCGAATCTTTATATCAAGTAAACATACTTCGTTGTTGTATTGTCTCGATCTCGTATCCATAGACGATCACACGAAGTGTGAACCAATTAGTTGTATTGTCTCGACTCAGTCCATAGATAATCACTTTCGGAAAAAGGACTTATAGGTAGGAAAAGTTTTAGCTTGAGGTATATTTGGGTACCCTCTCCTTTTCAAAATACATAAGAGAATGAAGGTTAAAATATGTATTACCACTATGTTGGTGACCAAGTGCGTGATAACTTAGTGTGACACAATGAAAGAGACAAAGTAACTAGAGAGATAAAAAGAATTCTTATTAATGTGTGTGTAAAGAAGGGAGAATACAACCTCTATTTATATAGGGCTAGACACAAGGGCATATACGTAAAATAAACGTAAAACCCTAGATATTCCCTAGATTACAACCCGTGCAATACACGTTTATAACAAAAGGATAATTTTTTTCTTGAAGTTAAAGAGTGATTTATTCAGAACCATCAAGTGGCCTGATGGTTCTCATGCTCCCTCCCTTGGAGGAGGTAAGGGTTCGAACCCTGGACCTTGTAATTGCTAGTAGTATTTAAGGGCCAAAACTAACCGTTGTACTAACACATCATTGAAAACTTAGGTCTCAAGTCCAATTTTTTTTTGCTAGACAAGCAAAATATATTGATATGTACATCTGGTATGGAGAGAACCATTCATACATTAAATCTTTTACTATATTTATCTGTTTATCAACCTAACCATTAAAATTCCTACTAACATACTCAGTTTTAAGATAGATAAAATCCCTAAGAATGAAAAGACAATCTTCCAGAATGGAATTGTTGAACCAGCTAATATGATCCCCTTTTTATTCAGAAAAGAAATGGCATTCTGTGCATCACTCTTTAAACAAATACTGTTACAACCTCTAGCTTTAACCCACTTCACAGCTTCAAGTAAGGCTATGCATTCAGCTTCTTTTGGATTTAGTGCTCGGCCTGCGACTATTTTGCATCCTTTGAACTCCTTGTTTGGTTGAGAACGATAATTCCAACACCAGAACTAGTAATATCTTTATCATAAGAAGCATCATAATATACTAAACAACAATCAAGTGTAAGATTTTCATTAGAAGGAGACACCTGAGCTTGAACAACAATAAAACTACTATTAGGTATACATAAAACTAGGAATTCATTGGTATCACTAATCATCTTTGATGCAAGTCTGACAGTGCATAGAGTATTAAGGGGGTTTGTTGAAAAATATGAAAGCATATGTCCCTCCAAATACACCACGCAGTAGTTAAAGCAGAAAAACCGAGAGCATCATTAGACGAAAGATATATGCTAATGCAACCATAAATATTAACAGTAGTAGCAGAATCTTGAAGCATCATATTTCCAAAGGGCAAAGAAGCCCAGACAAATTTAGAGTAAGAACAATGCAGAATGAGATGCTCAACTGTTTTAGGAGTATTAGTATCACACATACTACAAGTACTATCCTGATTAGGTTTGTCAGCAAACACTCTATCCTTAGTTGACAGTATTCCTTAAATGCATTTTCATAAAAACAGTTGGATTTTAGGTAAAAGGGGAGCTTTCCAAAGATTTTTATATATAGGATTTGGATGAGTGTATATTAGGATCACTAAAAGGTAACTCACCAACCAAAAGCTTATAATAAGTTGATTTAACTGTAAAGGTACCATTTTTAGTGAATGGCCAAATCATTCTATCTAGTCTAGACAACGGAATTCTAATATTCATTATATTCTGACTGTTTTCTTGAGTAAATAAGGCTTTCACTAGTTCTGAATTCCAGGTGTTAGAATCTTTATCAATCAAACTGCTCATACACAGGTTAATTATGATTATGATGAGAAATGTATAAGGGAGAAGACGTGTTAGGAATCCAATTATCAACAAAAGAATGAATGTTTTCACCATTTCTAACTTTCCAAATAGCATGATTCTTAATAATACTAAGACCATGACAAATACTTTTCCAAACCCATGAATAATCCTTAATATCTTAATGATAATCCATAATATCTAAATGATGCAAAGGTGACAGTTCTTAAAGTATTTGCAGTTCAAAATTTTAAACCACAATTCATCTTCATAGTGGATAATTAACCAAGCAGTTTTAGCCAGAAGGGATGCATTAGTAAACTTTAAATTTTTAAACCTAATCCACCTCTCATTTTGTGAGTGAAAACTTTTCCCCATTTTTTAGGGTAAAAACCACCATTAAAACCTTTACCCCACCAGAAGTCTTGTTGGGATTGCTCCATCTTATGAATGAGGTCACCTGGGAGAAGAAAGGAATTCATATGATAGATTGGAGACCAATTTAAGAACAGACCTACCATATTGGATCAGATTCTTACCTTTCCACTTAGCCACATACTTTGATCAGCAAGAAATGAGAAAGTCTCATATTTTGATCTTTTCATGAAAATAGGGATACCTAAGTGTTTGCCATTAGTGAAAAGCGGGGGTCTAACAACCACACCCAATATTTCGTTAAGCAATCTGTATGGATTAACTCCAATATATAATTCCAAGAGAATCAACTAGATATACTCAATCAAGGAAAATATATCCAAGAGTTATATCTATGTTTCTCAATGTAATAAGAAAATCAAACATATAGAAACCCGCGAGCCTGATTATTATGAGAAACAACTTGAACGGTACCAAAGACTAATGTTCAAGTGTCAATCAATTTCAATCAACAACCAAAGGTTGGATTTACCAATTGATTGAACTACGCACAACATGTGATATTTCAATTATATAAACAAGTATAATGCGAAAAAGAAATAACATAGACACCAAAAGTTTTGTTAACGAGAAAACCGCAAATGCAGAAAAACCCCGGGACTTAATCCAGATTTGAACACCACACTGTATTAAGCCTATACAGACTCTATCCTACTACAAGTTCACTTCGGACTGAAATGTGGTTGAGCCCTAACCAATCTCACGCTGATTAAGGTACAGTCGCGTTCCTTATGCCTTTGAATCCCAACAGGACTCTACGCACTTGATTCCCTTAGCTGATCTCACCCACATCTATGAGTTTCTACGACCCAAAGTCGAAGACTTGATAAACAAATCTGTCTCCCACAAAAAAGTCTATTCTGATAGATAAATCTGTCTCCCACAGAAATAACTACAAAGTTTGTTCTGTATTTTAATAAATCAAGGTGAACAGGAACCAATTGATAATTCGGTCTTATATTCCCGAAGAACAACCTAGAAATATCAATCACCTCACAATAACTTAACTATATGGTAGTAGAACAAGTTATTGTGGAATCACAAAGAATGAGACGAAGAGCTTTGTGATTACTTTTTATATCTTTCCTATCGGAGATAAATCTCGAGGAAATCTTAGAGAAGATAATACTCAATATGATAGAAAAAGTAAGATCAGACATGCAACTACAGAGAAAATAGTTGGGTATGGCTTCAGAATTCCAATGAAGTATTTAAGTCGTTAACCTATAATGGTTTTAGGAAAAACCTAGGTTAAAGGAGAATCGACTCTAGTCCTAACTAGTATCACACAGGAGGTGTAGGGATTAGGTTTCCCAGTTGCTAGATTCTCCCTTATATAGTCTTCAAATCAGGGTTTGATAACTTTGTAACAAAGCAATCAATATTCACCATTAAATGAAACCTGATTTAAGATTCAAGCTAATATCTTTCAACCGTTAGATGGTCTTAGCTTGTTACATACAAATGAAATATACTTTCATTTAGATATGGGTAACCGCACCTAAACGTGTTTATTGAGTTGGCTCAATGATAGTTAACCGAAGTTAGCCACATGAACACTTTTGTGTTAACCATGTTCATCTTAACACTTCTAGATCAAACGATACTCAAATGAATCTAATTGTGTTACTCATATAGTTGTTCAATTGTTTATATTCTCATAGAAGTATACAAGACACAATTGAAGCAAAATCGATTGATTCAAAAGAATCAGTTCATGAACATTTTATCCACGGTTTGCAAAGATTGCATTCCTTAATTTATAAATGTATTTGTTCATGAGTATGAAAACATACGTACTCTATTTTAGAACTTTACCTCATAAGTTTGCAAACGGGTACGCAAACTTAAGTTCCGGACTTTGGTCATGTCTGACAGTTCGCAAATAGGTGCATACACTGTCGTTCCGGACCGAAATCAGGTGAATAAAGTTGCAAACGGGTATGCAAACTTAGTTCCCGGACTTTGACAGTTAAAACCGTTGGTATACGGGTATGCATACTTGGTTCCCGGACCTGAATTATTCTTACAACAGTTTGCATACGGAAACGCATACTGTGTTATATCCATACAATGGTTAATTGTTGTAAACTTCCACTTCAATCATTCAAACATTCTTAGAAGACGGAAATAGCTGTCTCACACAAACTATTAGCTTATAAGCAATTTTCAAGTGATCGAATGATCAGTACGAAACATTCTAAATCTACATCAAATAACTGTCTCACATAAATAATGTAAGATGTTACCAAGTGATTTTCACATGATCATCTTTTGACTTCGGTCAAGAATAATGATGAACATACTTAAAGCAAAAAGCTTTCCAACACATATTTCGAGAAAGATATAAGCGAGTTAAACTCATCTCAAAATATCAAATGTGTATAATGTAAAGTTTATATAGTTATACGACTTTGTCTCAATAGGAGATAGAATAAAATAGACTTCTGAGTGATAGTTGAGTTCAAATATCCACATACCTTTAGTTGATGAAGTTCAACAAGCTCCCGTTAGTAGTTCTTCGTCTTCAATCGATAAACACATTGAAGTCTAAAGCCCAACTACACATTCTATCCTAATCTGAGACATAACTATAAGTAGACTAGCAATCAAGACTTATAGTTTTGACAACTAATTAAACTTGATAAACAAGATTGAGATAGCAACGCTTGCGAGTTCGACAGAGCAGTGCTCTAACAATTAGGATCAACTTTCGTAACATTAGGTGATCTAATGAGAGAGAGACACAACAGTCCGGATGCACATTCTTACTGAAGAAGCATCCTGATTTTTAAAAATTTATTACTTGGCCTGAAATGAGACTAAAATCCTTAATGAGTGACATTAAGTTGTTAGCCTCATCATGAGTAGCTTTAGTGAATAAGAGGCAATCTTCAACAAAGAGGAGGTGAGAGATACTAGGGGCCTCTTTATTGACTTTGAACCCATGAAGAGCTAACATTGTTCAACATGCAACAAATATCTAGAGAAAGACTCCATGCATAGAATGAACAGGTCAGCAAAGAGGAAATAAGAGATATTGGGGGACTCTTTACTGACTTTGAACCCATGAATGAGCTGACATTGTTCAGCATGCATCAAATATCTAGAGAAAGACTCCACGCATAGAATAAACAAATAGGTAGATAACATATCACCTTGTCGTAAACCTCTACTAGATTTGTATGCAGGAGAAGGTGATCCATTAAGAAGAACATCAATACTAGTGGTGCTAATGCATTGATAAATAATCTCACACCAAGAGTTGGAAAAAACCAAAGCATTTTAGAACATGAATAAAGAAGGACCACCTTACACAATCAAATGCTTTAGACATATCCAACTTAATCAACTAATTCTGGGACAATAATAACATTATTCTAGATATTCTTGTTTGGAACATAAGAAGATTGGAAGGGTGATATGATTTTGCCTAAAAGAAGTTTCATCCTATTCACAATGATTTTAGAAATTATCTTATAACTAGTATTGCATGATGATGTTGACCTAAAGTTAGCAAGAGTAACGGGATTATTGACTTTAGGTACGAGAGGCAGAAACATATGATTCATTTATCTAAGAGTGGAAAAAACTTTGAACGGTATCATTTTCCACTAATTCCATGTTCTGCTTATAAAAATCCCGTGGAAATCCATCAGGCCCTAGGGAAGTCCATGAAACCATTTGTTTGATTGTGTCTCTAACTTCCTGTAAAGTAGGGATGTGCAACGGACGGACGGTTGCGGATTAGGGGTCACCCGCAACCAAACCGTCAAAGTTGCGGATTTGGAAAATTAAACCGTGACCGGTCCAATCACCCGCGGATTTGACCTTTGCGGATCAGCGGATTATGCGGACCGATTGCGGATTAACCGCGAATCTAGACAAGAAAAAAAAAGGTTTATATAGAGAAAATTAGAGACCGGGCAAATGAGGTAAGGGCAACAAGTTGTTGCTTTAATATGAGCTTTTAGGCTGACCATGTTTATCGCCATATGAGTTTTAAATGAGGTTTATCGTTGTAACATTATCTGTGGGGTTCAGAATTAGACTGTTAGTAAGTGCTAAGCTTAACCCGAGAATGAGCCTAATGTCAAGCTAAGTCTCAAGGACCATGTGACATCAAGCTTTGTCGGAGCTAGAGTCTGGCATCTGGCACATTTTTAGTTATTCTATCAGCTTTAGTTTCTTTTCCGTAAACAATGCACATCACTTAATTAATTATCTTTCTCTAGTACTTTTTATCTTTGTGTTACGTAGGCTTTCATTATTTATATCTTAGATACTTTTTTGTTTTATGAAATTCCTTCACTACCCTACGGTGCGGATAAATCCGCGGATTTACAAAACCAACCGTAACCAAACCGCTAAAACTTGCGATTTGGTTTTCACCCGTAATTTTACGGACGGTTGCGGATGAAATCCGCGGTTCCGGATTGTATGCACACCCCTACTGTAAAGTAACGGACTTGATAATTAGTCACTGTCCTCATTAGGTATACAAGGTCTCAAGTCCAATTGGGTTCTCAAAAACATGGGATTTGCATACTGGAAGGGTAAATGCTCAGATTGCCTATTATCCCAGTCTAATGACTAATCCATTGCACAGTAATGGTCCGACGGTTGAGCTATGGCCAAACTGCGTTGGACAAGGCCACTACAGATGGAAGAGCACATCATGACCCGCTAAAGCAAAAAGTTGAACAGAACTGCCCACCGGAACATGGGATCCATTTCCTCCTTGATGACCCTTCATGAAGATATATGGTGGGATGAAATAGTAAATATAACTATACGGGACATTGGACGTTGTTGACCAGAAGTATTGGCCTATTGGGCCAAACTGAGACTTATGGTCATTTTTCCAGCAAGGACAACCCCAGTGTACTTTCCACACCGGATAGAGTAGACACCCAATTCCTCCGCCAAGACTTTCACAAGAAAAATGTCAATAAAAAGATAATGAATCCTAGAGGCAAAATTCAAATTTAGGGAGTGCGAGAGTTCGCAATGAAAAAAAAAAGAAAAAAGAGGAGAAAATGAAATCCGATAAGCCACATTAATGATTGTGTTTTTCTAGCTTTGATTATGTCGTGCCACTACATCTAAGAAGCTGGGATCCAGCACTTTAGCTTACTTGCTGCTGGTGGTTTCCATACATTGGATAAGCTCCATAAGCAGCAGCTGCATACATGGCCTGATCCTGAGGTGGTGCCACAGCATAGCCATAATCATAGCCCTGTCCTCCATAGAATCCTGCTCCTCCGTTCCAGTGATTCCCAGCATCCCCTCTCTGTCAACAGGCAAACATTACACACCCCAAGCCAACTAAACCCGAATGCATACAGGTATCAAGACTTAAAAAACCAAATGTAAAACAACAAAATCGTGGTATAACAGAATGTGTTTCCATTAGGTAAAACACTCTTACCTGCTTGTTTGCAGGATTACGCCCCCAAGAAAGGCGGACAGTCTGCTTACCAATGACTGTTCCGTTCAATCTCTCGAGTGCTTCTTCGGCATTAATTCTGAAATAGGTGATGGGCACAATATATAATAGGTATCAAAGAAGACATTTAGAAAATTATTCTAATTTTCTACGGTAACTTGATATAGTCATGAAAAAGACAAACCTGTTGGCAAATTGTACGAATCCACAGCCTTTTCCAACAGGGATTTTAACAGAGGATATCTCACCATGTTGAGAAAATGGCTGCCTGAGTTCTTCATCTGTTATACTTGGGTCAAGCCCTCCTACAAATATCTACATTAAAACGCTGGGTTAATGATAGATAAGTTTAGGTATAGTCAAGGAAGAAAATTGCAGGAGAGAAGTTGGCTCACTGTTGTGTTAGTAGAATCCTCCTCGGACTGAGATCCCTGAGCTGAAGCATTTCCACCTACAAATTCCAAAACTAAATTAAAAGAAGAAACTAAGAAAGTTTGTTCACAACTCAAAATAAGACCATCGGCGAAAGCATTTTCTTCTTCTATTAAATATTACCCCAGCACAACTCTAAATTAATATACTCCCAAGTACGGGGAAGGCGACAATTAATCTCAACTCTTGTGCTCTCTTAAAATGAATCACATGTTAATTTTTCAGGCACTGTATGATAGTATGGAACCAATGAAAATAGGGAGTCAGTTCCTATTACTAGCTTAAATTGATGACCACTAGGTGTTGAAGTAACTGGCTTTGTAATCCCAATGATGCATAATGAATAATTGGATACAGTCTTGCTCTAGTAGTTAAGAGAAAGAAACATAGGATCAATACGCAAGATATACTACTTTAAATCAGCTATAAAGGTAACTAAAGCTTTACCAAGAAGGAAGAAAAAAGAAAAACGGAAAGAGAAAGAGAGAATGAAAGGAAATATATTTTCATCGGGATTAAAGCTGATACGCTCACCCTTCTTTCCATCAGACAAGCTTGCGCTTTCTCTCTCCCTCTTGACTACCTTGAGTAGACCGACAGTCCACTACCTGTTTGTTTCATCTTTTTTGTTTTTTATTATAGAAGAATGTAGACAATAATGAAGAAGAAGCGTATAGCAACTTGAGCTAATGAAGAATTAAAACACAGCAACCACAATTAAGAAGCCGAGGACTTGAAAAATAAAGAGGTGGAGAAATAAAGATCGAGAAAGAAAGAGACCGAAGTACTTCAGCGCCATTATAATGAAAGAAGCATGGGTAACTTTGAAACAAGAAAGATTGAAAAACATTGTAGCTTACAGAAGGGACAATTAATTTAAACGAGAAACAGATAGGACATATGACCTGATCAGTATTACTGAAAATAATCGGGTAACTAGAAAGAAAAATTGTAGGCTTCAAATACTCATTGGCCGAGCAAGACAAAAAGCAATGCAGAGGAGAGTGCTGATTATTGAAGATGTACTAGGATAAATAGATGATCCAATGAAGGAAAAAAAGGAGAGAAGAACTTTTGAATTGAAACCTAATGCAGACTTGAAAATAAGAAGAACAACAAAAGGCAATAATGACTTGCAAATAAGAAAGACCAGAAAGAATATATGAATACTTATGAGAATATAACTAGAGACCCAGAGGTATTCATAAACTGGCAAGAACATGGGAAAGAGAAGAACCAAATACAATAAACACGTGTCTAGATGTTTCTCTTATGATTGTTCTTTACTTACTACAATAGTGATCGATTTAGGCAAGATTGATTCTATAACTAGTAATCGAATTACTCACATTCTTTGTCTACTAAAACCAAGCTATGATATGAGCTGCTTGTTTATCAGGTGGTTTGAAAATATTATTCTTTGACACGCTGAAAACAACAAACAATTACACCTAACCACCAAATTGTAGATGCCCAAAGTTTTATGTGCATTATAACAAACGCGTACCTTGAGATGACATTTGCTGGAACCCAGTTGATTTCCTTGGGGTTGCAACACCTACACGCATCGGCCTACTAGAACAATAAACACCATTCATTTCTGTAATTGCCTGTGTCCTCTCGTTATCATCACCGAATCTAACAAAACCATAACCTTTAGAACGTTCAGTATTTGCATCTATGACAACTTTTGCCCCTTTAACGGACGGGTATCTACTTGCAAAAGTTTCTTGCAATATCGTATCTGTAACATCAGAAGCCAAATCTCCTACAAATATAGAACGGTCTGAACCAACATCTGAACGCTTATCTCCCATGCTAAAGGAGGCCCAGTTCAATCTAAAAGGTTGTTCTGCATTTGGCATAGCAGAACCATTATAGGTCTGCAAAACTTTCTCAGCTGCTGCACGTGTACAGAACTCAACAAACCCATATCCTTCGGACTGACCGGTTTGCTTATTTCGAATGACCTTAATGGACGCAACCTACATTTTTCAAAAAACCAATATCAGAAAACAAGAGTGCATTTCGAAATAGCAGACACAAAAACAAGCAAGGCACAAGCACTGAAGCACACCACACATTACTCAAACAATCCTTATCTGAAAAGCAATGTCAGAGGAAGCTACAAACTTAATCAAATTTTAAAAAAGGTTGGCAAATAAATAAAGCCAAAAAAAGAAGCGACTTTGATTTTTATTGGTATTCAATTGAAAAAAGTAACATTCTTATTAAGCACAAGAATACACTTGACGTAAGCTATTTGATAACCAGTCAATAAGGCAACAAAATCATCCAGATTTAATCAAATTAACTATTCATTGCCAGACTTCAGATTTTACAATTTTCATTACTATCAGATCCCTATTCAAATCTATAAGCTACGCAGATTTTTACTTCATCCATACATAAAACAACAATGAAGAAAGAAAACAAAGAGATATCATCATATGCTCATTCCTGACAAATTCATTATCAAAAAAAAAAAAAAAAAATCAATAAAAAAATAACTGTTTAAAACAAAGATAAAAAGTTAAGATACCTCTCCGGTATGAGCGAAGCAGCTATGAAGATAATTTTCTTCCATCCAATAATGAAGATCACCAACCCAGATTGTTCTATTCTCTTCCGAAGATCCTTGTTGTGATTGTTGTTGTTGTTGATGATGTGGTATTGTAGGATAAGGAATAAAACTCTGAGGTGGAAAAGGTTGATGAGACATCATCTGGTGATGATGAGGATGTTGCATCACCATTGTTGCTGCTGGATATTGCATAGCCATCCATTGGTGTTGCTGCTGCTGTGAATCTGCACCGTTCGTCTGTTGAGGCATCATACTTATAAATATATGGATAGGTTTAATGTTGTCTCACTCTCTTTCTCTTACTTCCTTTCTCTCTTTTAATGGAAAAAAGGGTTTTTTTGGAGAGAGAAAATCTAAAGGATCTGAAACAAGAAGAAGAAGAACACCAGAACTGGTAATAGAGAGAGAGAGAGAAAGAGGATTATTAGGGATGACTGTGATGAGGAGAAGTCATCTTCTTTTGACGCGAGGTTGTTTATTAACCGTTTGATTAATTATTTCAATTTTAGCCGTTGATATCAATAACTATAGTTTCCCCATGATCAACCGCCGCCACCTTTAGATTTTATTTCATCCCACATATAGATACACTACTACTAGCGTCCACCCTAGAGTTAACGGCTGTAAGGTGAACTCCTCATGTTCGTAACCGTTAATTTCTTTAGATCTGAGATTGAGTGTGTTTTGTGAGTTTATATGGTGGGGCGGAAATATAATGCTGATGTAAGAAGTATACTAAAGTACTACTGCTAATAGTTACAGCGTTTTGCAAAGTTTTATGTTCAGAAACAGATGTGCTGATTGATGTAACACTAACAGTTTATTCGGTATTTGTACGGTGGTGACGCAGAGCTATTCCATCAGAGAATTTTGTTTCTAGGTTTTTCTTTTTCATGTGAATTGCTATTTTTATCCATTAGGTTAAGAAAGTAGTTTCTGGTTGTTCAAATTTAGTGTAGCCGTGTGGTTACTTTTTGTTTTGTTTTTTGAGCTAAGAAAATCATTCTAAGCAGTAAGTATTTAATAGAGAGGTGCCATACTGATTCAGTGCCCTACACCTCGGCCCAGAACTATCTTCGAATTGGGCTTAGTTAACACAGAAGAGTAGCTGTTAACATAGAAGTAGAACGATTTTTGAACTATAATTTTGGGCATACCAAAATCTTTCAAGGCATACTGAATGAAGAAAAAAAAGATTGTGAAATAGCAAAATCAGATAACCCCTTAACCCAATTTTTTTTTAATGGCAAATCTGCCCTTTACGTATTAGTGTTAATAATCTTGATTAGTGATTAAATATCTTGATTAGTGATTAAAATAATTTTCAGAATTATAAGAGTTGTTTAGATGAAAATTTTGAGGAAAAAAAAATCAAAGTTTTGGTTTGGTTAAGAAGGAGAGAAAGAGAAGGAGAACGTGAGAAAATTCTAATTCTTGATTCAATGGAGGATGAGGAGGGTCATCATTCATCTAAAAAACCTAGGAAAATACATATCAACTACAACAATGATCCAGAAATGGCTGATTTCTTAGATTATGAGAATGGTTTTACACCCACTCAAACTCAAGCTCAAACTCAAACACAAACTCAAGATGATGATTTTTATGAGCCAAATCCTGATGATGAAGACATTGATGAGGAACCCAATGCTT
Organism: Papaver somniferum; assembly: GCF_003573695.1. Taxonomy (NCBI): domain Eukaryota; kingdom Viridiplantae; phylum Streptophyta; class Magnoliopsida; order Ranunculales; family Papaveraceae; genus Papaver; species Papaver somniferum. The sequence continues at coordinate 170,461,223 of NC_039362.1, forward strand.
CTAATACACAGGTACACTTATATCCTATACTTAATCTCACTTCTATAGCTCTCAATTATCAAAAGTTAGGTTTTTTGAATTATGGTTCGGCGAAACAGGTTGAGGTTCGGCTCACATCTATGAGCCGAATCTACCAATTGATGAACGGTTCGGCTTACTGAATCTGTTTACTGCATGCGCCGAACCTATAATTTCCAATTCCAACCCTTTTGCTAGACACTAGTTCGGCTTATATGAAAGTTTCATTGTAAGCCGAACAACATCCTGAATAGCCCGGAATAAAATCATTACTAATTCGGCTTACATATCCAAAATCGTATGTGCCGAACATAATTTTTTAATTTCTGGGTTGAAATATTGTTACTCGTTCGGCACATATGGACAATATCGTATCAGCCGAAGCCTCTTATGTTCAAGGTTCGGCACATAATATGATTATCGTCTGAGCCGAACATGAATTTGTTAATTTTTGGGTTAAAATATTGTTCGTGGTTCGGCACATATTGAGGATATCGTATAAGCCGAAACCTGTAAATGTTTATAGTTCGGCACATAATGTGATTATCGAATGCGCTGAACCTTGTTATTATATTCCCTTTCTAGTGTTTAACCTTGTGATATTCTTTGTAGATCGTGCTTGGACCCATGGAAAATCAACCTGATCCAGTAGACATAATTCACGAGGATACCAAGGATCACTTCCAAAATGATTTGGTATGTAAGAACCTTTTTTTTACCTTAATGTTGTCGGAATATTCTAAAATTTTTCTTACAAATTACTTGTTTTGGAATGAACGTAGATATGGAAAACTAAACCAGAAGTTCTGGATTGGCTTGAGGAACACGCGATGAAGATAAATTGTGTACTAGTTAAAGGACAACAAAGCCGATGGGATCGGTTTGAAATGATTTGTGAGCGTAGTGGAACCGGCGCTAGCAAGGTTAAAAAGGGTACTGTATACGTTGGGAAGACCGGGAGAAAGAATAGGACGAAGACGAAGAAAAGAAATTCCCCTTTCAAGATCGTTTTCAACCTCAAGAATAAGTCCATGAACAAAGAAGATCAATATTGGATAATGAATAAAGATATGGATTGTCGTCATAACCACCCACGTCCCAAAGACCTTCATGGACATGCGAAAGTAGCGCGACTCAAACCCGACGAGATGCTAGAAGTGGATAAAATGACACGGGCACGTTTGCCACCTTCTAGGATTCTTAGCAAATTGAAGGCGGACAACAAGAATAACAAGTCGACTATGCAAACTATCTACAATGCAAGACAAAAGATTAGAAGACTCAATTTGCAAGGTAGGATGGTGATGCAACAAGTAATGTGGTTAGGGGTGAAGAATAACTACGCTTGCCAAAAGAAGTTGGATGACTTCGGTCAAGTCACACACCTTTTCCTTGCCCACACGGAATGCGCCCAATTGGCTCTATGCTTCCCACAAGTTATTATATTGGATTGCACGTACAAGACTAATAAATATGAGATGCCGTTGATGAACATTGTATTTGAATTTCTTTACCTTCCATCGTCGCCATTCCTCTAGAGCTCGAACTTCAATCTCAGAGTTTGTTTCACCTTTGAGTCGATATCGACTCACAATCCGAACTAAAGCTATGAAGTCTGTGACTTTTTTCTTAATACTTATAATTCGGCAAAACAAGGACGCACTATCCCGGTTGTGAGGATTACCTGTTTCCGTGCTGAAGGCTTCATGAATTCTAACCAAGTAGTACATACTCATCAGACCATTTACTCGTCGTTCTTAACCCTTCTTTGGATAGTATGCTACATAATTAGTGCAAAGAGATAAATCTTCTTCTAGAGTAAACTTAGGAGCTGGGGGTTCCATTTGTTGAGCATATGTGGTTAAGAATATGAAAAAACATGTAGGTATATATAGAATATAGTTTTACAACGGCTATATCTTTCAAAAAAAGAGTCGTTCCTAGATTTTCGTGAAAAAAAAGTAAAGGTTCGGCTTATAGAAATTTTAGAACATAAGCCGAACCTATATAAGTAACGGCTATTTTTTATCTAATTTTGAAAAATTTTACAGATTCGGCTCACCATATTGGTGAGATTTAAGCCGAATTATATACTGGATTACACCAATAATGATTTTTAAGGCTCGGCTTATAACTCAAATTATAGAAAAAGCCGAACCTGAAGGACAAATGATTAAAAGGAAGTTGGAAACATAAAAGGCATTTAACCACGACCCCTCTTCTAAGCACATGCAAAAATTCTGAAATTCAAACAACATTTATTCGGCACAAAACTAATACTACCATACAAGCCGATCCTACGCACATGCAAAATTTCTGAAATTCACAAAACATATTCGGCACAAAACTAACACCATCGAATAATCCGGTCCTAAATATAAATCTTTGTGTCACTAAGTTCGGCTCAAAACGGATTTCAGATATACGCCGAGCCATTCATATGCACTTTCAGGGTTCAGTTTCAAGAACAGCTCGCCGCACATCTAAGATTTGTTTTGCGCCGAACCATACCTTGTAACCGCCGCATAAACATGATTTTGACGAATTAAATCGACCAAATCAATCTAAAACATCAAATACGAGATGGGTTTGTAGAACTAACCTCCTTATTCTCATTTACGGAGTTGGTTCTTTTTCAATCTCTTCTTCCGGTTGATTTTGAGTTTGTTCTTCACTCTCTAAATCTTCTTCTTCTTCAATGGGTTGTTGAGTCGATCGATTTGAACGAGATACTGGCTTACGACGACCCATTATATAGATGAGTTTAATCGTCGACTAAATTTTCACGAATCGACGATTAAATTTCCGCGATGAAAAAAGAAAGAAAAGGAAGGGTGAATGAGTTCGGCTGTGGAGAGGAAGAAGAAGAAGGTGAATGAAACTGATTTTAGGTGTAGTTGATTATAGGTTTTGTATTAGGGTTAGGGATAGATTAGTAGTAATTTAAAGGATTTAAGGGCATATAGGTAATTGAACCATCCCATAGGGTACCCCTTATAAGGTCACCCAAGTTAGGACTAGTGCTTTGTATGCCTAAGAAGATTTTGGTATGCCCAAAATCAGGGTTCCGATTTTTTAGGGACCATGGTTTTTTTGGGGGACCATGGTCTTATTAGGCCAACCTCCTTATACTTATAAGGGGTGTCCTAAAGTTAGGTAAATACACATTTATCCTTTACTTTAATTTAAATTAAAACTAACCTAATAACTATATAAATCTAATCATATACACCTAATCTAAATGAATCTATTAACCAAAACCAAAATCAAAATAAAAAATTGGAGGGGAATCGAAATTTTTTAGTTTTGAAAAAAAAAGATATTCTCTTCTTCTCTCTTTCCTTGACGTTCCTCGTTCGATTGAAAAACCCATCAGTCGTTTTTAATTTGTTTTTTGATTGGGTAAATTGAGTAGAAATCATCAAAATATGGTTTAAATGGAAGTTAAAATGGCATGTTCGGATAGGAATAGTTTTAAAAAAAACTAGTTTTGTAACCGAATATTCTAAAACCTAGAACACAAAGAACACTTCGGTTATCACGAATTAATTTTTTCGTAACCGAACTCCGAGTTCGGTTGGTTCGCAAAAAATAGTTTTAACCGAACTCCTCATTGAAAACCAATATATTGTGTTCGGTTAGTTCGCAAAAAATTCTAAAACTAGTTAGTAACCGAACTCTACCCATAATAAAAAAAAAAACAAAAAGAAAACAACAATGTAACCGAACTGTGTTATTTTTCCCACTATGTTGAGTTATGATTTAACCGTACTTTGCCTACTCTGTTCGGTTTGTTCGCAAAAAATCTTAACAAAACGAACTCTTCACTAATTGCATACATGTGGAGTTTGATTAAATATGATGTTGGGTTAAAGTTTGCGAACCAATCGAACATTACTCTGTAAATCCTATAAACAAAGTTCAGTAACATGTATGTTTACCGAATGACTAAAAACCTCCATTAAAGAGCGATTTCGGTAACCTGCGTGTTTGGAAAAAGTAACCGAACTACACTTTCAGATGAGTTCGGTAACCTGGTCTTCACATAAGGTAACCGAACAAGCCCAAATCTACTCTAAAAATTTACAGTTTTTTGAAAATTTGGAGCAATTCAACCAACATTATCTAAGTTTGAAGCATACCTGGGTACCCAAATGCCCTTCCTCCGGTTGTTGTTGGTAAAATCCATCGTTTTTCATGTTTTCCTTCTTCATCTTCTCTAACTTTACTCTCTCAATAATTCTACTTTAAAAAAAACCATCTGATTTTTTGATCTCACTAATTATCTTTAACTTAATCATCTCACTAATCATTACACTAACTATTATTAACACTAACTAATCATTACCCAAAATTAAACAGGAGGGTAATTTAGGTATTAATAAAAATATCTAGATAAGAGATGACCTAGAATTACTTCTAATGTCTTTACCCAAAATAAAACCATGGTCCCCCCAAAAAAACCATGGTCCCCAAAAAATGGTTCTAGAAGTGGGAGTTAGGGAAAATTAGGGGCAGACCCAAAAAGAATAATATTCTTATTGTCAGGCCCACAATTAATTTTGGATGCCGTGACACCCAAAATTATCCGAAATTATTAAGAATCAATACATAACTTGTTATGCAGCCTAATTTTTCAGGGGTATAATTGGCAACGCAACTTGGATATAACATATCTAAAAATCCGCGCCTGGGAATTTTTCAAATTTTATGTCGTTAGAAATCTTTTTAAGAGATCTACGCAACGAGTACGAACAAGAATATTAAATTTTTGTTTTTCACGAAAAACTCGGAGGTGATCATCATTTTAGGAAAATTTTCGAAAACTTGATACATAACCATTATGTAGCCACCAAAAAAGATTCATAACACATTCTGCAGACGCATAACGAACTATGCAACCATTTTCTCGGCTTCATAACAAATTATAAAAAATTATGTAGCAATTGTTTTGGTTGATTTTAGAGCGTACATAAAAAATTGATGCATATCAAGTTATGCATCTATTTTCTCGATGCATAAAAGATTGTGCAACACTTTTCTCGATGCATAATGCATTATGCAGCCATATTTTCGGATGCATAGCAGGTTATGCATCCATTTTCACGACTGCATAACATGTTATGTAGATATTATCGTAGGCGCATGACAAGTTATGCAACCTTATTTTTTGTTGGTTTCAATACTAACAAAAAAAATAGCTGCATAACGTGTCATGCCACCGTTTTCTGGACTGCATAACAAATTATGCAAAAATAAAAAAACTGCATAACGTGTTATGCAACTATTTTCCGGGCTGCATACAAGTTATGCAACAAATTTTGTAGATACATAACAGGTTATGCAACCAATTCCATAACTGTAGAATTCTAGAAAATAGATAGCCTCGGTCCCATGCTACTATTCCATTACTTGATGATGGGTTTACGACTAATACATTCAACGAATTTTAGTGAATACGGTCGACATCACTACCCAACATGAAGCAAAAAAGAACTATATCTAAAATTGTTAGGCATCCGAGAAAAGCTCATATTTTGGAACCCATGAAAGAAGCAATCGAGTTAGTTTTTTCCTCGTACCATCCTTAGAAGCTTCACTCCAAGATCAACTTGCAATGAGTGTGTCATTTGACACTGTAGACATATCCTTAGAACCGGCAGCCAAAGGATGTGACACAGTACGACCACACTGCAATATTTCCCTTCACTCTTCCTGTTGAGCTAAGGTCGTATGCACAGTGGTGTCTTTCCCCATAATTCAATTACTGAAGTGTCTTTGCAGAGAAATTAAAGATGCTCCAGTCCTCTCCCTAGAATTTTCTTTGCCACGTAGCCTCCTTACATTAGAATCTAGGGAATTAAATGAAAATACTTAACCTATAAAACCTTCACCCATAGTATTCAGAACTGAATGTATGTGACTATATCGACCAGCTTGATTAATGAATTTATTTACCTTGCCGCTGCGGAAGCTTCGAATGATGAATTGATTGGTAGGTTGAAAACACACTCTATCCACCAATTTTATTGATGAATTCAAAGTATCATCAGTTCTTCCCTGCAACTCAAGAACATCACCAATTTTAGTCTAAATATCCAATCCAACAAAAACCCATCTTCAGTTCAACATCAATTTTGTATCTAAACATCAATTCCCAGTGAAGTTCTTCTCTTAATCCTTCTCTGAGACTCACACGGAAAACCCAAAACCCAATTACCAGCAATAACCCATACAGCAACAAAAACCCAATTCCTAGTTTAATTTCAGTTTCTCCAAAACCTCCATCAATCTCTCGAATCTTCTCATATAACATCGAACCAGAACTGACACATCTTTGTAACATCTCCAGTAATCTTCACAGGCTCCGATTCAAACTCGTAGAGAAACCCAATCTCTCTGCAACATCAAATCCCCTTTCTTTCATTTCAAATTCAGTAGCAGCACCAGATTTGTCATCAACAACTGATAATCATCTTCCTATTCTTCTGGGGAAATCGCAAATCCATCCACTGATTTCTCGAGTTGAACCTCTTATATCTTCTCCTTAAAGACACGAGTTAAAAAGGGGGATCAAGAGTTTGTAGATCTGGAAATATTTCAGGAATTATAAAGAAAACCAAGCTTAAGTAATTTTGCAATTTCAGAAAATATGGGTTTTAGAATAATTTATTCCGTGAAAATGGGTGCGAGTGTGAACTTTTCTGGGCATGGGTTTCACAGTGTCTAAAATCTGGAAAATGGGTGTGGCTGTAGTTTTCACTAGGAGTTATTAGTGTTTTTTTTCTTCTTTCAGAAGAAATAGTTTGTTTCGTTTTTAGGAAAGGAAATGATATCTTAAGAAAAGAGAAATATTTACATATTGTAGAGAGACATATTATAGGATCTAGCTAAATCAAGAAATCAACAGGAACTGAAAACTACACAATCAAAAGATTATTTCTTATTGATTAAAAATTTGGTTCAGAGTGTAAGATCTGAAAGTCTGCAGATCATAAGTCTACAGATGTAATTTCTTAATAACCATCTTGACTTCCTCTTTATATATAGGTCTCCTCCCATGAATTCTGTCATTTCTTTCTATCCAAGCCATCCATACGACAACAAAAGGAATAACTTTGCATAGCTCCTTCCTGATATGAAAGTGCCCCATGAATTCTGTCATTTCTGTCATTAAATATGAAAGTGCCCTAGATTTGCAGTAAAGCATCGAAAGAGAACGACATTACCCAACTTATCCTGCACGAGTTAATAAAATAACTCCAAATATCTATAATCCAAGAACAATGAATAAATATGTGATGAAGGGTTTCTGGTTTCCTATTGCAAAGCACACAAATATTTCTATTAACCTGCACCTCACCCACCCCCCAATGCTCTAACATGACTCCAGTGTGAATATCATTGTGAAACTCTGCCCAAAACAGAAATATGACCTTCGGAGTAACATGCTTAACCTCCAATGGACCTGCAAACTCCCATACAACTTCTTCTCCACACAACAAGTCATACAAATTCTTTGAGGAGAAGTCACCATCTAAAAAAAATTCTTCACCATCATGCAGAACTATGGAATCCAGATCATCTCTTAATCCTAGTAAATCAATTCTCTCTACAAGATTTAAATCTCTACTAAAAGACTTATCCTAAATAATCTTGGATATTTACTCTTAAAAATGGTTTTTTGAAACCACCAATCATGCCAGAATCTAGTTTCATTCCCTCCTCTAACTCTAATCTCCATACACTCTTGAAGACCCCTTCTAGTTTTTAAGATCATATGGCACATACTCCTCCCAATAGTGCACTTCTCCTCGTCTGGCACTAAGAATTTTGGGTTAGAACTACTCTTTTCAGCCATAATCTTCCTCCACTGCATGTTTTTCCTTAGATTTTCTCCACATCCATTTAGCCATTAAAGACTTATTAACAACACTCAAATTCCTAATGCCTAGACCTCCATATTCTTTTGGTTTGCTTACTTTACTCCAAGAAACCCAGCTCATCTTGGTTTCATTATTAGTTACCCTCCATAAAAACTTCCTCATGATGGTGTTAAGCATTTTCTCCACAGAAGCAAGCAGATAAAGTAAAGAAAGATAATAAGTAGGAAGACTTTGTAGAGCATATTTTATCAGTGCCAACCTTCCAGCCTTGTTGAGGTACTTTTTCTTCCCTACTGTAAATATCTTCTGCATTCTAGTTAATGACGCGTTGAATGTGAGTAATTGAACTTGTTTTTAAAATAATTATGAAATTTGTGCCTGATGCGTAGGCAGCGGTAATTTGGATCCTTGCATCATAATAACTTTACTCAAAACCAAGTTCTTATTATATAGTCTTCTAAGTTAAGTTCTTATTATGTAGTCTTATAAGTTAAGTTCTTATTAAGTTTAACTTACTTAAAGACTGCATGTTTTCAGTGAACTGTTAGACTATCCCATGCATTATTGGGTGGGAGTTGACCTTAAGGTATAAAACTTGATTTTCATTAAGTAAATTTATGTTTCCTCGTGAAATATTAAAATAATCTCAGGTAGGATCCTGAAATATAAGATGAATCCATGTACTATATGGTGAGTTAATCTGAGTATGGTTGCATGAATTATGAGCGATATCGTACATTCTAAATGATCGCGTGGATTATAAGTTATTTTAAGGTAGAGCATGTATAATACATTCCATGAAAATTAATACAAAAATAATCATGTGCAGACATGAGGAAACTTATATATATTGAATATATATAACCTTATAATGATAACATCATCGCGTACATTATAAGGTGATAGTTCACCTTGAGGTTTAATTTGATTTTAGTTACTATTAATCTAGTTAGAGAGTGGAATTTGATTACAATTAACAACTCAAATTCCTATAACAGAAAGCTTTGATGCGAAAATATGAACACCCACCAGAACTTAATAAGAATTACAAACATGAATATCTTATAATGGGTAACTTGCCTGGAGTGTGTTCCCTCGATCTTAACAAATGTCATGGTGTGATAATTGTCAATGAACTCTACAGGAAGAATATCATTATAGCCATAGATAAGTAGATTGTACACATAACTTCGATGAAAATAAACTCAATATATACATCCAAAAAATTTATAAAACAAACAAACTATGATAAAACAATCACACAAAATCAATAACATGATGAATGAGGATTTACAAAACCAACATGTTCCATTGTGACAGATTGGTTCCCAAGCATCAAAGTAAATCTAATTGACTTTGGCATCATTATTTTAATAATTTTTCTCAATTATTTAGACCAATTCTTCATCCGTTAGTTTTCTCCAAAATATTGCATGCCTCAACTAAATCTATACTAAAGAATGAAAAGGAACGAATCATTATCAATAGATTGCGCCATAATTTTATTTTTAAAAGAGAAGTGTTGAATGATACGTGTTTTGGGCCCAAGTATTTTGGGTTTTTAAAGTTTTGTCCACGTAACGTACGCAGGTGATGATGACTGGTATAGTTAAGTATAGTTGTTTTAAGTATTTGATACCATGGAAAGAAAACCACTGAAAGTGTGTTCCGTTGAAACAGTTTCCAAGGGGGGCAAAGAAAGTGTTTCCATGAAATCAATGGAAGTTAAAAACAGATTTTAGACCATACTTTTTATTAGATGGGCCCATAATTCCATGAATTTAAATTTGTTATCAAACGAGGAAAAACATGTTATTTCCATGGGAAAATGGCTGATTCCATTGAATTAAATATTACCAAACACATGCTAAACGAAAAACAACCAATTGGAAAATGGGTTTTCATCACCGGATAACATTTATACCATTAAAATGTCGCAAATTGTCCTCACTAAAGTTCCTGCTTCACAACGTGGGAGTGAGGATTCTGTCACCATTAGGAAGCGAGGGTTCCATCACCAGTCAACTTGGTTAGATACCTAAAAGGGTTCTTCCTCTATTATCCCTAAGAAACACTAATAATATCCCTTTATCCATGTAAACACACAAGTTATCTGAAATATAACAACCACACCCAATATTTTGTTCGGAAATCTGTATGGACTAAACTCCAATATAATTATGAGAGCACCAATTTAAAAGTGAGACTCAATCAAGAAAGATATCAAAGAGATTTATTTCTTTCTCAATACAATCAGTAAATCAACAAGATAGAAATCCGTGAGACTGATTGATATGAGAATTACTCGGATGGTACCAAAGACCAATGGTCGAGTGTCAATCAAGTTCTACCCAACAGTCAAGGTCGGATTTATCAACTGATTGAACTACGCATAACCTGTGATATTTCAATTATATAAACAAATATAATGCAGAAAAGAAATAACACAGACACCAGAAATTTTGTTAACAATGAAACCGCAAATGCAGAAAAACCCCGGTACCTAGTCCATATTTGAACACCACACTATATTAAGCCGCTACAGACTCTAGCCTACTACAAGTTAACTTCAGACTGGAATGTAGTTGATCCATAACCAAGTCTCACACCGATTAAGATACAGTCGCGTTACTTACGCCTCTTGAATTTTAGCAAGATTCCGCGCATTTGATTTCCTTAGCTGATCTCACCCACAACTAAGAGTTGCTACGACCCAAAGTCGAAGACTTATAAAAAAATATGTCTCCTACAGATATGTCTATTCTGGTTTTGTTTCCGTCTTTATATAAATCAAGGTGAACATGAAACTCAACTAATAATCCTGTCATATACTCCTGAAGAGCATCCTAGAAATATTAGTACCTCACAAGAACCTACTGATTAACAGAAGAAGTCATTACGGAATCACAAGAGTCTGAGACGAAAAAAATGTTGTGATTACTATATCTTACCTATCGGAGATGATTCTAGCGTAAATCTTAGAGAAGATAAAACTCAATGTTAGAGTACTGCTTGGTCGAACTCGCAAGCGTTTCTATCTCAAGATTGTTTGTCAAGTTTAGTTTCCAAAATTATAAGTCTTGATTTCTAGTCTACTTATAGCTAAATCTAAGACTAGGATAAAAAGTGTAATTGAGCTCTAGACTCCACGACGTTCATCATACAAAGACAAAGAACTACTCAAGGAACTGGTGGAACTTCATCGACTAAAAGGTATGTGGAGACTTGAACTTATCTATCACTCAAAAGTCTATCTATTCTATCTCATATCTTGAGACAAAAGTCATATTTGTTATAAGACTTCGATTATACACATTTGGTATTTTGAGCCGAGTTTATCTCGCTTATCTATGTCTCGAAATATGTGTTGGTAAGCTTTCGTTTTGGCCAAGTTCATCTTTACAAGTGACGAAAGTCATGTTGATTGTTTCAATCTTTTGAAAATCGTTTTGATGAAAAATATAGTATGAATAACCTCTATATAACATCCTCTAAGAATGTTTCAATGATTAAAATAGAGAGTTTAGAAGGAGACAAGAAAGGAGATTCAAAAAATAAAGGCTTGTGTTTTGAGAACTCTTGAAATTCAGAAGGCCCTGGTTCAACATCCTCAACTTAGAAGGTTTGCTGGAATTGACTCATTTCTTCACGAACCATATGTGCCCACGGCTGTTGATGACAAGGAGTTCGGGGACGATAAATAATTTTTCAGAGGTATCAATGTCTAGGAAATCTTCTTATGAGAATTTTATTCTTGTTTTTTTTTAGGAAGAATAACTAGAGTTTGGAATAACCATTATTGTGATTACACATAGCTATGTCCAACGTTTTTGATCTTCAATGTTTTTAGATTTATTTGTTTAAATTCTAAAGTTTGTTTGGAAGATGATTTTGCAGTATTAATCTTTATGGTTTTATATATTGCAAATTGTTATGGGATATGTGTGTTTTCATCTATGAACTATGATTTTCCCATACGTGGTCAAAATTTAAGTCCGTCGTATGTCGATATGCAAGTATTGATAAAAGATTGAATGAACTTTTGACAAACAAAATTTAAAGCCTTTTATGTCATTATTTGACGGAAGAAAGGATAAAACTTTTGTTTACAAGGATTATGTCTATTGTATGTCATTGAGCAAATAGTGATGGAAAATAGAATGAATCATTGTTTATTCCGCACTATTGATCTTCCGTGATCCATATTTTATGTATATACTCTACGGCTCCGTAAGTTCTCTTATGTTGAGCATTTCCGATTAAATTAATCATGGGTTTTCTTGTGGTTAATTTAATTGAGTATTTTAGATACAAATTCATATTATTATGAGTTTTGTTGTTGCCCAAAGAAATCCTTCTTTTCTTGTGAAAGTAAGGTCGCTCTTTTTTTTCTTTCGGGAATGACATTTTATGGGGGAGAGTTCTTAATTGAACTTGTGCTTAATTGCCAAATCTTTTTGGGGACTGCGACTGTGGAATATTGTAGGAGTTATCTTTTATCTTTATAAACTCCTTGATGAATGCATTCAGTTTTGGTTATATGATTGCATCTAAAAATTTGATATGTGCTTACTTTTGGTCATGAAATGTCTCTATGGAAATTTCATTAGGACCCCACTAGTTTTCGTACCTTTGCCAATTTATTGACAAAAAGGGGGAGAATTAATGTGTAGTTCACACTACAAATACATATGGTTTTTGGATCATTATATAAGGGGGAGTGGTTTCCATGTGAGATGGAGTATTGACTAAGGGGGAGTGATACGTATCACCATAGTATTGTTGTCGAAGTTGTGATACAATTGAACTTTGATGCTGTGTAATGATACTATGATATTGTGTAACAATGATTGCGAGATTTTTTTTCCTCGTTGTTATGGCTACAGATCGTCAACAACGATGATGCTGCATTGAATATCTTTGGAATCATTGGAGTACTTGGAAGTGACGAAGATTTCGATTAAAGTTGAAGAACCAAGGAGATCATGCATGTTGAAGAGAAGCTGCAAAGTTTATTTGTTTTGTATTCCATATGTATTGATAGTTTTGTCACTAAAATTGACAAAGGGGAAGATTGTTAGAGTGCTTCTCGGTCAAACTCGCAAGCTTTGCTATCTCAATCTTGTTTGTCAAGTTTAGTTGCCAAAACTATAAGTCTTTATTTCTAATCTACTTATAGCTAAGTCTCGGACTAGGATAGAAAGTGTAGTTGAGCTCTAGACTCCACGGTGTTCATCATACATAGACGAAGAACTACTCAAAGAACTGGTGGAACTTCATCGACTAAAAGGGATGTGGAAACTTGAACTTATCTATCACTCAAAAGTCTATCTACTCTATCTCTTATCTTGAGACAAAAGTCGTATTTGCTATATAGACTTCGATTACACACATTTGCTATTCGGAGCCGAGTTTATCTCGCTTATCTATTTCTCGAAATATGTGTTGGTAAGCTTTTTCGTTGTGGACAAATTCATCTTTACAAGTGACGAAAGTCATGCTGATTGTTTCAATCTTTTGAAAATCGCTTTGATGAAAAATGAAGTATGAATAACCTCTATATAACATCCTCTAAGAATGTTTCAATAATTGAAATAGAGAATTTAGAATATGTAACCATCTTTGGATATAAGCATATAATGTGTTAGCACATTAGTGTATAAGTCCAAAACCGGAAGCCAAATGTATGCATACTTGTGTGTGTACTAAATGGTTGATGGAGACTGGGTAAGTATGCGTACCCGTACGCATATTGGAGGAAGTTCACGACCGTGAATTTTTGCTGAGTTTGGAAATAAAAAACCAACTCAATCCGGTTACCAAAGTATGCGTACCCGTACGCATACTAGCGGAAAGTTCACCTACGTGAATTTCTTCTGAGTTTGAAAACCAAAACAAACTCAAATCCAGTTACTTAAGTATGCATACATGTACGCATAATTAAGTGTGTTACTTTCTAAAATTGGTTTGTTCATGAACTAAAACATTTATATAATAAGGAATGCAACTTGCAAACCGTGGCTATAACGTTCATGAATCGATTCGAGTGAATCAAAATCGATTTTGCTTTGATTGTGTCTTGTATACTTCTATAAGATCTAAGCAATTGAAAAACTCTCGAACTAGTTCATTTGAGTCATTTGGACTAGTTATGGTGAAGATGTATATGGTTGATATGAAAGTGCTCATATGGCTAACCATTTGGTTAACTACTGTTGAACCAACTAGGTGTACACGTTTAGGTACGGGTACATAAACCTAAATGAACGTGCATTTCATTTGTATATAACAAGATAAGATTCGATCTAATGTTTGAAAGATATTAACTTGAATCTAATCAGGTTTTCATCTAACAATGAATATTGAATGCTTTGTTACCAAGGTAGCATTGATTGCAAACCCTGATTTGAAGACTATATAAAGGAGAACCCAAGCAACTGGGAAACCTAATCCCCACACATCCTATGTGATACTAGTTGTATAAGCTAGAGTTGATTCTCCTTTAACCTTAGGTTTCTATGGAGACCCTGTAGGTTAACGACTTGAAGACTTCATTGGGATTGTGAAGCTAGACCCAACTATTTACTTTATAGTTGCGTAATCTGATCTTGCTGTTCCTATCGTATTGAGTACAATTGTAAAATTGGCTCGAGATTAATTTCTCCAATAGGAAAGATAGAAAATAAGTAACAAACATCTTCGTCTCATCGTTTGTGATTCCGCAATATCTTGTTTCGCTAGTCGATTAAGATTATTGTGAGGTGATTGATAATTCTAAGTTGTTCTTCGGGAATATAAGTCCGGGTTATCGATTGGTTCTTGTTCACCCTGATTTATCAAAAGACGGAACAAAACTTGTAGGTACTTCTGTGGGAGACAGATCTATCTATTCTTGTAGACTTTTTGTGTGATACAGATTTGTTTATTAAAGTCTTCGACTTTGGGTCGTAGCAACTCTTAGTTATGGGTGAGATCAGCTAAGGGAATCAAGTGCGTAGTATCCTGTTAGGATCAGAGACGTAAGGAGCGCAATTTTACCTTGGATTAGTGTGATATTTATTTTGGTTCAACTAAAGTCTAGACCGAAGTTAGTTTGTAGTAGGATAGTGTCTGTAGCGGCTTAATATAGTGTGTGTTTAATCTGGACTAGGTCCCGGGGTTTTTCTGCATTTGCGGTTTCCTCGTTAACAAAACTTCTGGTGTCTATGTTATTTCTTTTCCGCATTATATTTTGTTATATAATTAAAATATCACAGTGCGTTGAATCGATCAATTGGCAAATCTAACCTTTGGTTGTTGATTGAAATTGATTGATACGTGAACATTGTTCTTTGGTACCATTCAAGTTAATTTCTCTTGTATTCAATTAGACTCACATATTGCTATTTGCTTGAGTAGGAATTGAATTGAGAAATTGAGATATAACTCCTTTATATACTTTTCTCAAGATTGAGTCTAACTGTCTAGTTGATTTTCTTGAAAGTGTATTGGAGTTAGTCTATACAGATTGCTAAGCGAATTATTGGGTGTGGTTGTTAGATCCCCACTTTTTCAATCGGTATCAGAGCAGGCGAACACGTTTAAAGACCTTATAAGTCTGTGTTTGTAGCGATCTGACTCTATGGACAGAAATTCTATCTCCAAAAACGTACCACCAGTCTTCGATGGCTCAAACTACTTATGGTAGAAAATCGCTATGCGTGCTTTTCTTCAAGCTCCTGATTTTTAAACATGGGTATGTGTTGTAAATGGCTATGATCCCCCGGTTAATACAAAAGGCGATGTATCTATACCTAAATATATTGGTAGATATAGTCCAAAAGAAATCCTTGCTGCAAAGCAGAATTTTGACGGCTTAAATGTTATCATACATGCCATTACCCCAGATCTTCAGCATCATGTGACTACGTGCACAAATTCTAAATAAGCATGGGATATCTTAGAAACCATATTTGAAGGGAATACCTGTGAAAAAGAAGCTAGGCTTCAAAACCTAAATTCTGATTGGGAAAACCTTCGTATGGAAGATGAAGATTCATTTGATGAGTTTAATCACAAAGTGTCTGAAATTGTTAATGCATATTTTGCATTGGGTAAGACTATTCCTGAAAAGGACATTGTGATGAAGATTCTCAGATCCCTGCCATCTAAATACGATTCTAAGAAGCATGCCATCGTTGAAGAAAACAATCTCGCAACGTTTTCAAGAAATACTCTGGTTGGGAAGCTAAAGATCTTTGATCATGAGCATACATCCAAATCTGGGAAGGATGTTGCTTTCAAAGCACAAAAGAACACTAAATTACCTGATAAAAGTAAAAGTGTTTGCATCTCTGAAGATGATCTTTCTGAGGCTGATTCATCAGATGAAGATCTTGACAAGTCAGTCTCGTTGATCACTAGACAGTATAGGGATCTTCTTTTGAATAAAAGTAAACGGTTCTCCAGAGATAAATTCATGTCATCAGTTAAGCCCCATAATCGTGTTCCTCCTAAAAACATGGATAATCATGAGACTGATGACGAGGATATGCCTCAGTACTTCAAGTGTAAAGGTTTTGGTCATTTTACAAATGAGTGTCCAAATCTAAAGAAATACACTGGGAACAAAGGTCTTGCTGCAACTCTTGATGAAATATCTGACAACTATGATTCTAATGAAAACGAAAAATCAAGTGTTGCACTTCTGTGTGAAAATATTGATTTTGATAAGTGTAGCAATACATACATCAATCTTTATATTCTTTCAGAATAGAACTCAACCAATCTGGAAGAAAAAATTGACCTTTCCGTTGGGAACTCTCTGTCTAATTTTTCAGGTTCTACTGTGTGTCTAGCAGCTTGCACATCTCGGATACATGAATCATATTCCAGGTTGACATGCTCATATTGTTCACTCAAGGGTCATGAAGTATCAAAGTGTTACAAATACAAACACAAATTGAGACATGTCAACAAACTTCAACGAAGAGCAAATCGATTAGCAAACAAGCTTAAACTTGTTCGAAAGACCGCAAAGGTATGTAAGATTTTATCTTCGTCAAAGAAGTTAGTTTCCAAGGATAAGACAAGACCATTGGAAAGAAATCTATGGTATAAAAACTATGAGAAACAGGGTTCTATGAATTCCGATCACAGATTATTGTTCGTCCCAGCACAACTTAAATTGTGTTGCTCAGTGCATCTTGTCTCATGAGCCTGATTAAAAGAGACAAGATTTTTCACATCTCAGGCTTTAAGAAAAGAAAAGTCTTTAGTTATTTTGATTTTCTTTGTTTGTGTCTGCTCTAAGAGCATTTCAAAGTCTGGAATTCATTTCGCCTTTCATATCTAATTGGTATTGGAAAGGACTTCCCTAGTTAGTCAGTAAAAAAGGGTTAAAATAGACAATTCTGCCTTTTATAGGGTTGAGAGTTATGTATACACGAACCTGTGTTGAAGGTTTCGTAACCCTATATATCTTTTTCCTTCTCTAAAACTCATTTTAACCAAAGACTACTTATTGAGCTTATTTTGTGACTTCTTCCGTACGCATATGGATACTCCAAGCATTATGTCTTCTGATGGAAAAGATGCTAATACGATTGTTAAGCCATCAATCATGAAGGAAAAAGAAAAATCTCTGATTCCTCCAACTTTGAAAAGATTAAGAAGGAATGTGAGGAAGCCAAGAGTTGTTCCTTCAAATTCTCAGAAGATTTCTGATGTTCTTGAAGAGTTGAAGGAGACAAGAAAGGATATTCAACAAATAAAGGCTTATGTTTTGAGAACTCTTGAAATTCAGAAGGCCCTGGTTCGACATCTTCAGCCTAAAAGATTTGTTGGAATTGACTCTTTTCTTCACGAACCATATGTGCCCATGGCTGTTGATGACAAGGAGTTCGGGACGATAAAGGATTTTTCAGAGGTCTCAATGTCTATAAAATCTTCTTATGAGAATTTTATTCTTGTGTTTTTAGGAAGAATAACTAGAGTTTGGAATAACCATTATTGTGATTACACATAGCTATGTCCAACGTTTTTCATCTTCAATGTTTTTAGATTTATTTGTTTAAATTCTAAAGTTTGTTTGGAAGATGATTTTGCAGTATTAATCTTTATGGTTTTATATATTGCAAATTGTTATGGGATATGTGTGTTTTCATCTATGAACTATGATTTTCCCATACGTGGTCAAAATTTAAGTCCGTCGTATGTCGATATGCAAGTATTGATAAAAGATTGAATGAACTTTTGACAAACAAAAGTTAAAGCCTTTTATGTCATTATTTGACGGAAGAAAGGATAAAACTTTTGTTTACAAGGATCATGTCTATTGTATGTCATTGAGCAAATAGTGATGGAAAATAGAATGAAATCCTTGTTTATTCCGCACTATTGATCTTCCGTGATCCATATTTTATGTATATACTCTGCGGCTCCGTAAGTTCTCTTATGTTGAGCATTTCCGATTAAATTAATCATGGGTTCTCTTGTGGTTAATTTAATTGAGTATTTTAGATACAAATTCATATTATTATGAGTTTTGTTGTTGCCCAAAGAAATCCTTCTTTTCTTGTGAAAGTAAGGTCGCTCTTTTTTTTCTTTCGGGAATGACATTTTATGGGGGAGAGTTCTTAATTGAACTTGTGCTTAATTGCCAAATCTTTTTGGGGACTGCGACTGTGGAATATTGTAGGAGTTATCTTTTATCTTTATAAACTCCTTGATGAATGCATTTAGTTTTGGTTATATGATTGCATCTAAAAAGTTGATATGTGCTTACTTTTGGTCATGAAATGTCTCTATGGAAATTTCATTAGGACCCCACTAGTTTTCGTACCTTTGCCAATTTTATTGACAAAAAGGGGGAGAATTAATGTGTAGTTCACACTACAAATACATGTGGTTTTTGGATCATTATGTAAGGGGGAGTGGTTTCCATGTGAGATGGAGTATTGACTAAGGGGGAGTGATACGTATCACCATAGTATTGTTGTCGAAGTTGTGATACAATTGAACTTTGATGCTGTGTAATGATACTATGATATTGTGTAACAATGATTGCGAGATTTTTTTTCCTCGTTGTTATGGCTACAGATCGTCAACAACGATGATGCTGCATTGAATATCTTTGGAATCATTGGAGTACTTGGAAGTGACGAAGATTTCGATTAAAGTTGAAGAACCAAGGAGATCATGCATGTTGAAGAGAAGCTGCAAAGTTTATTTGTTTTGTATTCCATATGTATTGATAGTTTTGTCACTAAAATTGACAAAGGGGAAGATTGTTAGAGTGCTGCTCGGTCAAACTCGCAAGCTTTTCTATCTCAATATTGTTTGTCAAGTTTAGTTGCCAAAACTATAAGTCTTTATTTCTAATCTACTTATAGCTAAGTCTCGGACTAGGATAGAAAGTGTAGTTGAGCTCTAGACTCCACGGTGTTCATCATACATAGACGAAGAACTACTCAAATAACTGGTGGAACTTCATCGACTAAAAGGGATGTGGAAACTTGAACTTATCTATCACTCAAAAGTCTATCTACACTATCTCTTATCTTGAGACAAAAGTCGTATTTTCTATATAGACTTCGATTACACACATTTGCTATTCGGAGCCGAGTTTATCTCGCTTATCTATTTCTCGAAATATGTGTTGGTAAGCTTTCGTTGTGGACAAATTCATCTTTACAAGTGACGAAAGTCATGTTGATTGTTTCAATCTTTTGAAAATCGCTTTGATGAAAAATGAAGTATGAATAACCTCTATATAACATCCTTTAAGAATGTTTCAATAATTTAAATAGAGAATTTAGAATATGTAACCATCTTTGGATATAAGCATATAATGTGTTAGCACATTAGTGTATAAGTCCAAAACCGGAAGCCAAATGTATGCATACTTGTGTGTGTACTAAATGGTTGATGGAGACTGGGTAAGTATGCGTACCCGTACGCATATTGGAGGAAGTTCACGACCGTTAATTTTTGCTGAGTTTGGAAATAAAAAACCAACTCAATCCGGTTACCAAAGTATGCGTACCCGTACGCATACTAGCGGAAAGTTCACCTACGTGAATTTCTTCTGAGTTTGAAAACCAAAACAAACTCAAATCCAGTTACTTAAGTATGCATACATGTACGCATAATTAAGTGTGTTACTTTCTAAAATTGGTTTGTTCATGAACTAAAACATTTATATAATAAGGAGTGCAACTTGCAAACCGTGGCTATAACGTTCATGAATCGATTCGAGTGAATCAAAATCGATTTTGCTTTGATTGTGTCTTGTATACTTCTATAAGATCTAAGCAATTGAACAACTCTCGAACTAGTTCATTTGAGTCATTTGGACTAGTTATGGTGAAGATGTATATGGTTGATATGAAAGTGCTCATATGGCTAACCATTTGGTTAACTACTGTTGAACCAACTAGGTGTACACGTTTAGGTACGTGTATGATGAGTGCCAAATATTGTATATATTTATCCCTTTTTGTTGGCATTTAACTCATCTTTTGCGCATTAATTCTACATTTTATCCCATATTCTGTGTTTTCGTTGTTTTCAAGAATAAATAATTTTCTTAATTAATTTTGCATTTTTAGGTACTAAATAAATCCTGGTTATCTCACGGAGCGAAAAGAGCAAAGAAACGACAAAGACTCTCGATAGGAGGAAGCGAAGATTGATGTTTGCAAGAGCCGGATCAATTAGAAGTGGGATTGAAGAGGAAGAATTGTTCTTAAAGAAGATATGGGCTTGGTATACCCAAGGCCCAAAACCCTTACCCAAATCCATTTCCATTATACATACCCATTTCCACGAGAGCCGTCAGATTGGATCCATCTCATCATCCGACGGTCGCCTCATCATTGTGCATCAAACTCCGAAGATCCTGTCAAACACTATAATACCTAACTCCATCTGAAGCCGTCAGTTTTGTTGTATCTCATAATCCAACAATCATGAAAACCCTCTTTATCGTAGCCGTTCGATTCAATCTATACGGGATCGTCCAACGGATTTTCATCGCCGTACATCAACTCTTGAGGTCTCCGCCTCACACCATAGCAACACATACCCTATTCCCAACCAAACAACCCCTAATCCTAATCCCATCGATCTCTTCCTTCTCATCTTCCCAAAACCAGTTTCTCTCTTCCCCATCGCCTGCAACTCCACTGCCACCACCAGACCTCGAGTTCCACCACCACCACAAACACCCGACAACACCACCATCTCCATCACCCGACAACAAAACCCATCATCCTATTTCACCCATTTCATTAACCCTACCCACTGTTAGGGTTTTGACATGAGAGAACTAGGTTGATGGGAACTGAATTCGTAGCAGAGGAGCAGAAGAAAGCATGGGTCATCTACAAGAAGGACAAGGAACAACAAACAAGGAAATTTGGTGAGTGATTTTGAAAATCGAAAAAACCCTAATTTCAATTTAGGGTTTCGAAAATTTAGGGTTTGTTGTAAACTATAAATATGGATGTTGTTGCCACTGTTAAAACTTGTTCTTGGGTCATCCAAGTAACCATCAATTAGGGTTTATTTTAGATTTAATTTTAATTTCAAATTTCAATTTTAATCCAATTTCATAATTAGGGTTCTTGTTCACTGTGTAGTGTTTGATGTTTTAGTGTTTAATTGTTTGATGTTTTGTTAGTCTAATGCTCTTAGTTGTATAAATTCACTGTTAGCTTAATGTTTAATTTCTGTTTTGATTTCATGTCCTGTTTACTGTTTAGTTCTAGGTGTTAGCATGTTCTAATTCACCACTAGGGTGAAGATGAAACCTTAATTCCATTGTGTAGGAGACTACAATTCTGGCCTCTCATCACTTTGCTCTCACATTGTATGTCAGGCATACATTGTAGTTAGGATACCCCTGTGATTGAAAGTGCAGCAGCCCATGTTAATTGATTATGGTCCAAACCTCAGACTAGTTATGCTCTAATCAGATAGCTAGTACTTTGGGAGGATAATTTAGTTGCAATTGGAATATCCGACTTAGTCTAGGTTAAGAGGTGGAATCTAAACCCTAGTTTGCCATCAACCTTCCCTGTCATCCACAATTCCATCTTCAACTGTTTAGCTTTGTTTTCTTGTTTTCTTACACTTGTTTTACCTTCACTGCTCACTGTGGTGTCTTAACATCACAATCTTTACTTGTTCACACACTCACTGTCCATTATTCATCTTGCCTCACTGTCAGTTGTTGTTGCTTCAACTGTCAGTGTTGAACTTGCTTCAACTGTCACTTTTGTTGTTCTTGTTTAAAGTCTCATGATTAGTAATCTGCCCTGGTTAGTGTAATCAGTTAGAAATTGGTTACAATAAGAAAAATAGCACTTGCACCCCCTTGTCCCTGTGGAACTGACCTGTGCTTGCCCTGTGTTGCTTGCCGACACTGTGCACTTGCAGTTAGAATTTTTAGGATCATTTCTAGTCCTACCAAGTTTTTGGCGCCGCTGCCGGGGGACTCAGTTGCGGCGCAATTGCTCTTTCTTTCTTTTGGGTTGTTACTGAACTCTGCTTGCTGTAACTCCTATGCTTGCTTGCTGATTTTGCTTGCTGTAACTCCTGTTGAGTTGTTGCTAAGTCTGCCACTGAACTGCTGCTGCTGCCTGAAATCTGCTGTGGTGCTGTTGAAAATCTGTTGCTGCAAGCCCTGAACTGAACCACCTGGTGCTGCTGGTGCTCTTGTGCTGCTGTGGTGCTCCTGCTGGTGCCAGGCCAAGAATCCTGTGAGCTTCTGCACCTGTTGCTGCTGATCTGCTCCTGCTGCAAAGCCCTGAGCTGGTGAGCCTGCTGAAGACCAAGCCCAACAGGACTGTGCTGCTGAGGAAAAAAATCACAAGCCAATCAGTAGCAAATCACAAGCCCAACTGGGCCTGCTGAAGTTGCTGTCAAGCTTAACAATTTGAACCAAGCCCAACTGGGCCTTGAGTGTTGAAGCCAAAACTTATGATCCAAAGCCCAACTGGGCTTTTGCAACCTAACTGAGCAGCTGGGCTGTGCTTCAAAGGTAAGCCTAAACCCATTAAGAGAACCCAACCTGTGGGCTTCCATTTTTAATTTGTGGGCTTGTAATAATTTTTGTTTTTCTTTATTTTTTTATTTGGGCTTGTAATAATTTTTCTTTTTCTTCTTTTTCTTTCTTTTATGGGCTTGTAATTATTTATTGTTGTTTTTATTTTCTTTTGTGGGGTGTGATAATTTATGCTAGGCTAAGTTTAAAAAAAAAAAAAAAAAAAAAAAAACACCAAATTTTGCTCCTAATTTCAAAAACCAAAACTTTTCTCCCATTCAAAAACCAAATTTTATTTTGCTCCCACACTAACAAATTTTTCTTCTTCCTCCTTATCCCGACAAAACCAAAATTCTCCCATAAAAACCAAAAAGTTTTCCAAATCTTTCCCTAAAAACCAAAATTTTTCTTTTTCCCATCAAAACCAAATGTCTCCCACCAAAACCAAATTTTTTCCAAAAATCCAAACCCATTAAAAACCAAATAGTGGGCTTTGTGTCATTTCAAAATGGACCAACCTCATGCTCTCCATGAATACATGTATCTATCAATACAAATTCCATTATCATGTATTGTATTACCTCAAACCAATAACCCTTTTAAAATAAATGCAAACATGATACAAATACTTCCTATATTTCGAGGGTTCGATTCTGAGAACCCCTATATTCATGTGAGGGAGTTTGAACAAATTTGTCGGACTATGCAACCTGATCATTTGTCCGAAGACTCTCTGAAATTGCGTTTGTTTACATTTTCTTTAAAGGAAAGGGCCAAAACATGGTTTTACGGTTTGAGACCACAATCAATCAACACTTGGGACCAACTCACAGATCTATTTTTCAAAAAATTCTTTCCACACCATAGGACCATCGCTATTCGTCAAAGTATCAATTGTTTTGTCCAATTGGATGAGGAAACTGTTTTTCACTATTTTGAACGTTTTAATGATTTGTTGAGTGAATGTCCGCACCATGGAATTGAGAAGTGGAGACTTGTCGTCATCCTCTATGAGGGACTAGACTTTAATTCTCGAACCATGGTTGAGTCTATGTGTAATGGTGAGTTTATTGATAAATCTGTGGATGATGCATGGAATTTTTTAGCCGAGATTGCAGAGAAAACCCATCAATGGGAATCCGTTAGGGAAACAGGAACAACACCACATGATATGAATCATCCCCATGAATTAGAGTTTTATTCTTGTAATAACTCCGACCTTAGGATTGAAAATTATCCTAGATTGCAAAATGCCTATCATGATGATGATGATGATTATGATGTTATGCTAGAAGAACATGTCTATACTAAAAATGTTATGGAACCTTTGGGTTCAAATACATTAGGCTTCTCTGCCCCGACCTTAATGCATGATATTTCTTCTAGTATTCCATGTGATGTTTCCCCTGATGTGCCGATACACGAGAATAAATCTGTTGATGATGTTGATAATTCTGATTGTGATCTTGCCAATTTGATTGATGATTGTGAGCATGATGTGACATGTGTAGATGAGTTAGGAGATTTTGATTTGATCGATAATGATATGCCTATTCTTCTACCTAAGTCACAATCTGATGGCCTTCCACCCAACCTAGATTTGGTTTGTGCCAATATTGTAAAACCAATTTTTCTGAAAATTCCTAATCTAGGATTGGAACTGTGTGCCTCCCAAGTCCTCTTGGACTATTTTGCTTCAAAATATAACATTTTAAAGAGCCACAGTTGGAAATTGCATGTTTGCCCATCCCGAAAACAGTCCATTATGAGTTAGACCTTTTGAATCCTGAACCCCTAAAATTGTTAGATTTTGTGCTTAAAAGTAAACCTGTTGAACAATTTAGGTTTAGGGGTGATTCATTCGGTTTTTCACTCTCACTCCCATTTAAGTCCAATTTTAGTGTTTTGAAACTTTCTTTGTCTCTACACTTTTTCTTTTGGGTTGATCCTCAACTCTTTAGACTTTTGGTATATGGTGAATTTTTTGTATATAATCAAGTAGATAAATTTTAAAAACTTTTGTTCCTTTTGTATATATTTTGCTAATCCAATATGATCTCGGCTGAAATATGTTGGATTTTTGCCTTGAATAACGGAGTTTTAATTCTGCTTTCGCCGAAATCGGGTATTCTCTCTCCTTTTACTCTACTCAGCATGTCCCTTTCCATATGATGCATTTTAATTCTTTCCATATTTTGAAACATTGAGGACAATGTTTAGTTTAGGTTTGGGGGTATAGAGTAGATGCCACGATAATATGCTATTGAAAACGAACTCCTTCTTCTTTTTGAAAAAATTGAAAAATTCAAAAAAATTAAAAAATCAAAATTCAAAAAAAATTAAAAAATGAAAATCATAAAAATGGAGCTCATTTACCTTGAAATGTTGACTCTTGTGCAAATATGTATTTTTATTAGGAGTCTTAGTCTAGATATTTAGGCACCCTGATTCTAGCACAATTCACATAGTGATAAGAAATTTGCACGCGCACGATCTACCAATACATGTATGGCCTCGATCTTCAAGGTGTTTGATAGGAAGTTACGATTGCCAATCACTTTAGAATACTGAACGAAACTTGACTAGCTTGTTCTTTGGTTGGTTGGGATAGAAGGTGGAGGTTACATTAAGAAAGACAACCATCGAATTTAACTGGGTGCATCAAAAAGGGCTACCTCTTGCAAAGTGTCATGTAATCTTTTGTTTCCTTTTGTAATGTATCAAAAGTGTTTCCTTGTAAAAAAAAAAAAAAAAAAAAAAAAAAAAAAAGAGAAAAAATATCAGAAAAATACAAAAAAATCAAGTATTTCAATTCCATCCTCTCTTGTTCCAAAAATAAAAGAGAGTAGTCAATGTAAATAAGAGTCATGTAAGAGTCATTTTTTCTTGTAATAAGCAAGGAGGGTGTATGCCATTGATGTACAACGCGAGCAATTGTGAAACCCCCTACATTCACAATTCTCGTAAAGTCCGGACAGCTAGCTAGATTTCGACCTCAGTTCTTAGCCTGAGAAACTATCTCTTGGTGATTAGTAGTCATAACTTCAGATCTTTCTTTACACATGTGTAGATACACTTTACACTCTTATCACATGTCTTTTATTTGTTATCAGTGTAGGATTGTGCCTTCGATAGCTAGATTGACATCTCCATTTTGCTGTGAGCTTAACTGTTTTGCACATGTCACATTTGATGGAATCTGAGCTTATATTTTGTCCTTAGGTTTTGTAGGCACACCTCTGGTAAACCTTCACGAGACTTCAACTCGTCCACTAGGGACACTTAGTGGTTTAAAAGGCTTAGTGCATACGCTAAATGCATTCGAGAGACCATCGACAGTGGTATAGTAGGATTTCCTTAGTTTGTTTTTACTTGAGGACAAGTAAAATTCAGGTTTGGGGGTATTTGATGAGTGCCAAATATTGTATATATTTATCCCTTTTTGTTGGCATTTAACTCATCTTTTGCGCATTAATTCTACATTTTATCCCATATTCTGTGTTTTCATTGTTTTCAAGAATAAATAATTTTCTTAATTAATTTTGCATTTTTAGGTACTAAATAAATCCTGGTTATCTCACGGAGCGAAAAGAGCAAAGGAACGGCAAAGACTCTCGATAGGAGGAAGCGAAGATTGATGTTTGCAAGAGCCGGATCAATTAGAAGTGGGATTGAAGAGGAAGAATTGTTCTTAAAGAATATATGGGCTTGGTATACCCAAGGCCCAAAACCCTTACCCAAATCCATTTCCATTATACATACCCATTTCCACGAGAGCCGTCAGATTGGATCCATCTCATCATCCGACGGTCGCCTCATCATTGTGCATCAAACTCCGAAGATCCTGTCAAACACTATAATACCTAACTCCATCTGAAGCCGTCAGTTTTGTTGTATCTCATAATCCAACAATCGTGAAAACCCTCTTTATCGTAGCCGTTCGATTCAATCTATATGGGATCGTCCAACGGATTTTCATCGCCGTACATCAACTCTTGAGGTCTCCGCCTCACACCATAGCAACACATACCCTATTCCCAACCAAACAACCCCTAATCCTAATCCCATCGATCTCTTCCTTCTCATCTTCCCAAAACCAGTTTCTCTCTTCCCCATCGCCTGCAACTCCACTGCCACCACCAGACCTCGAGTTCCACCACCACCACAAACACCCGACAACACCACCATCTCCATCACCCGACAACAAAACCCATCATCCTATTTCACCCATTTCATTAACCCTACCCACTGTTAGGGTTTTGACATGAGAGAACTAGGTTGATGGGAACTGAATTCGTAGCAGAGGAGCAGAAGAAAGCATGGGTCATCGACAAGAAGGACAAGGAACAACAAACAAGGAAATTTGGTGAGTGATTTTGAAAATCGAAAAAACCCTAATTTCAATTTAGGGTTTCGAAAATTTAGGGTTTGTTGTAAACTATAAATATGGATGTTGTTGCCACTGTTAAAACTTGTTCTTGGGTCATCCAAGTAACCATCAATTAGGGTTTATTTTAGATTTAATTTTAATTTCAAATTTCAATTTTAATCCAATTTCATAATTAGGGTTCTTGTTCACTGTGTAGTGTTTGATGTTTTAGTGTTTAATTGTTTGATGTTTTGTTAGTCTAATGCTCTTAGTTGTATAAATTCACTGTTAGCTTAATGTTTAATTTCTGTTTTGATTTCATGTCCTGTTTACTGTTTAGTTCTAGGTGTTAGCATGTTCTAATTCACCACTAGGGTGAAGATGAAACCTTAATTCCATTGTGTAGGAGACTACAATTCTGGCCTCTCATCACTTTGCTCTCACATTGTATGTCAGGCATACATTGTAGTTAGGATACCCCTGTGATTGAAAGTGCAGCAGCCCATGTTAATTGATTATGGTCCAAACCTCAGACTAGTTATGCTCTAATCAGATAGCTAGTACTTTGGGAGGATAATTTAGTTGCAATTGGAATATCCGACTTAGTCTAGGTTAAGAGGTGGAATCTAAACCCTAGTTTGCCATCAACCTTCCCTGTCATCCACAATTCCATCTTCAACTGTTTAGCTTTGTTTTCTTGTTTTCTTACACTTGTTTTACCTTCACTGCTCACTGTGGTGTCTTAACATCACAATCTTTACTTGTTCACACACTCACTGTCCATTATTCATCTTGCCTCACTGTCAGTTGCTGTTGCTTCAACTGTCAGTGTTGAACTTGCTTCAACTGTCACTTTTGTTGTTCTTGTTTAAAGTATCATGATTAGTAATCTGCCCTGGTTAGTGTAATCAGTTAGAAATTGGTTACAATAAGAAAAATAGCACTTGCACCCCCTTGTCCCTGTGGAACTGACCTGTGCTTGCCCTGTGTTGCTTGCCGACACTGTGCACTTGCAGTTAGAATTTTTAGGATCATTTCTAGTCCTACCAGGGTACATAAACCTAAATGAACGTGCATTTCATTTGTATATAACAAGATAAGATTCGATCTAATGTTTGAAAGATATTAACTTGAATCTAATCAGGTTTTCATCTAACAATGAATATTGAATGCTTTGTTACCAAGGTAGCATTGATTGCAAACCCTGATTTGAAGACTATATAAAGGAGAACCCAAGCAACTGGGAAACCTAATCCCCACACATCCTATGTGATACTAGTTGTATAATCTAGAGTTGATTCTCCTTTAACCTTAGGTTTCTATGGAGACCCTGTAGGTTAACGACTTGAAGACTTCATTGGGATTGTGAAGCTAGACCCAACTATTTACTTTATAGTTGCGTAATCTGATCTTGCTGTTCCTATCGTATTGAGTACAATTGTAAAATTGGCTCGAGATTAATTTCTCCAATAGGAAAGATAGAAAATAAGTAACAAACATCTTCGTCTCATCGTTTGTGATTCCGCAATATCTTGTTTCGCTAGTCGATTAAGATTATTGTGAGGTGATTGATAATTCTAAGTTGTTCTTCGGGAATATAAGTCCGGGTTATCGATTGGTTCTTGTTCACCTTGATTTATCAAAAGACGGAACAAAACTTGTGATTACACATAGCTATTATGTCCAACGTTTTTCATCTTCAATGTTTTTAGATTTATTTGTTTAAATTCTAAAGTTTGTTTGGAAGATGATTTTGCAGTATTAATCTTTATGGTTTTATATATTGCAAATTGTTATGGGATATGTGTGTTTGCATCCGTGAACTATGATTGTCCCATACGTGGTCAAAAGTTAAGTCTGTCGTATGTCGATATGCAAATATTGATAAAAGATTGAATGAACTTTTGACAAACAAAAGTTAAAGCATTTTATGTCATTATTTGATGGAAGAAAGGATAAAACTTTTGTGTTAGAGCATTACTCGGTCGAACTCGCATGCGTTGCTATCTCAAGCATGTTTGTCAATGTTAGTGATCAAAAATATAAGTCTTGATTTCTAGCCTATTTTATAGATGTCTTGGACTAGGATATTGATAGTGTAGTTGAGCTTAGATCTATCGGCATTCATCTCTTAAAGACGAAGTACTACTAAGAGGAGCTTGTGGAACTTCTTCGACAAAAGGTATGTGGAGAGTTGAACTCAACTATCACTTGGAAAGTCTATTTCTACTATATCCTATATTGAGACATAAGTCGTGTTACGATATAGTTTTCTCTATACACATTTGAGATTTCAAGCTGAGTGCACCTCGCTTCATATTTCTCGAAATATGTGTTGGTAAGATTTCGCTTCGACCAAGTTCATCTTATATTATGAGAAAATTGTCGAGTAACATCTTACATGGTTTATGTGATACAATCATTTGATGTAGGTTTGGAATGTTTCGATAATGATTATTTCAATATATTGAAAATTGATTTGATGTTAATAGTGTGTGAAAACGGATATTGTCATTATAGAAGAATGTTTCAATGATTGAAATAAAGAGTTGATGATGTAACCATCTTCGGATATAAGCATATATAGTGTGTCGCACATTAGTGTATAAATCCA
Source organism: Papaver somniferum (assembly GCF_003573695.1). NCBI lineage: Eukaryota > Viridiplantae > Streptophyta > Magnoliopsida > Ranunculales > Papaveraceae > Papaver > Papaver somniferum. Next base: position 170,491,138 of record NC_039362.1, read on the forward strand.
TAAACCGGGAACCAAGAGTATGCATATTTGTGTATACGAAATTGATGAAGGAGACAAGATAAGTATGGCGGAAGTTTTCGAACCGAAAAAATCTGCCGAGTTTTGGAATTACAAACTCCTAAACTAGTCATCTTAAGTATGCGTACCCGTACGCATACTGGAGGAAGTTTTCGAACCGAAAATTTCTGCTAAGTTTGGAAACTTAACAAACTCAAAATCCGGTTACTTAAGTACGCATACTTAAGCTGGTTACTTTGTCAAATCGGTCAGTTCATGAACTTAAACATTTAAAGCATAAGGAATGCACTATTTGCAAACCGTGGCTATAATGTTCATGATTAATTCAAGTGAATCAAACCGATTTGGTTTCGATTGTGTTTTCTATACAATTGACCAACTCTTTAACTAGTTTCATTTGAGTTATTTGTATTAGTTATGGTTAAGATGAATAAGGTTTATATGAGAGTAATCATATGGCTAACCTCGATTAACTATTTGTGAACCAACCTGGTGTACACGTTTAGGTACGGTTACATAAATCTAAATGAGGGTACATTTCATTTGTGTGTAACAAGCTAAATTCGATCTAACGGTTGAAAGATATTAGCTTGGTTGAATCAGGTTATTCATTTAACGGTGAATATTGAATTCTTTGTTACCATGGTAACTTGGATTGCAAACCCTGATTTGAAAACTATATAAAGGAGAACTCTAGCAACTGGGAAACTTAATCCCCACACCTCTTGTATGTTACTAGTTGCATAACTAGTGGCAATTATCCTTTAACCTTAGGTTTCTTCTCGAGACCCTGTAGGTTAACGACTTGAAGACTTCATTGGGATTGTGAAGCCAGATCCAACTATTATCTTTGTAATTGCGTGATCTGATCTTGTTGTTTCTATTGTATTGAGTGCAATTGAAATAATTGGCTCGAGATTTTATATCTCCGATAGGCAAGATAGAAAAGTAATCATAAACAAACTTCGTCTCATCGTTTGTGATTCCACGATAACTTGTTTCGCTAGTCGATTAAGTTTATTGTGAGGTGATTGATAATTCTAGGCTGTTTTTCGGGAATATAAGTCCGGGTTATCAATTGGTTCCTGTTCACCTTGATTTATCAAAAGACGGAACAAAAACTCTTGGGTATTTCTGTGGGAGACATATTTATTCAATCCTATAGACTTTTATGTGTGAGATAGATTTGTCTATCAAGTCTTCGAATTTGGATCGTAACAACTCTTAGTTGTGGGTGAGATCAGCTAAGAGAATTAACTGTGTAGTATCCTGCTGGGATCAAAGACGTAAGGAGCGCAACTGTACCTTGAATCAATGTGAGATTGATTAGGGTTCAACTATGGTCCACTCCGAAGTTAATTGGTAGTAGGCTAGTGTCTGTATCGGCTTAATACAGTGTGGTGTTCAATCTGGACTAGGTCCCGGGGGTTTTTTGCATTTGCGGTTTCCTCGTTAACAAAATTCTGGTGTCTGTGTTATTTCTTTTCCACATTATATTTTGTTATATAATTGAAATATCACAGGTTGTGTGTTAAGATCAATCAATTAGAATATCCAATATTGGGTTGTTGATTTACATTGATTGACACTTGAACATCGGTCTTTGGTACCGTTCAAGTTACTCCTCTTATTCAATCGGGATCGCAGATTTCTATTTGCTGATTGCGGATTTAATTAAGAGTTAGAGATATTAAACTCTTTGATATACTTTATTCTAGATTGAGTCTGACTGTCTAATTGATTCTCTAGAAAGTGTATTGGAGTAAGTCCTCTCATATTACGAAATGAATTGTTGGGTGTGGTTGTTAGAGCCCTGTATTTTCAATTGGTATCAGAGCAGGCAAACACACTAAAGACCTCATAAATCTGTGTTTGTAGCGATCTGATATGGATGATATTGTCTCTGAAAACGCTTCACCATAAATGGATAAACTCAACATCGAGTATGTTCTAGAAACCATCGAAAAGGTTGAGAATCTTGATTAAAAAAACTCATCAAGTTCTTGTGTATCGAATTCGATGGATAAAGGAAATTGATGAATCTCATTGCGAAGGTTATATCAAAAATCCTAATTCTAAAGATTGCTCTGAAGATGTTGTTGAGCTCCAGAAAAAGTTAGATAAACAAATCCAGATCAATTCTGATCTTGCTGCAAAAATTGCAAAGCTTAAGGATTTGAAGTCCGTAAAGTCTTTTTCAAAGGTTTTAAATAACAACTCTAATTCTTCCTTGAAGAATTGTCGTATGTCAGGTGATAAGCAAGGTCTAAGCTTTGTGAAATCTAACAGTTCTCAGAACTCTTCGAACAAGGTTGATGATGTTGGTACATGTTTGTTTTGTGGTTCTCACAATCACCTTCAACATGCGTGCTTGTCCTTCAAGAGAAAACTAAAAGTTGCTAGTAGTTTTCATAAAAAGGCTATTCAACTTGTGTCATCTCTTAAAAGATATTAAATACTAACAAGAAAGCCTAAGATGGATAGTAGTGCTAGCATGAGAGCTTTTTCTCTAAAGTCAACATCACCCTTTCAGTGGTTCCTTGATAGTGGATGTAGCAGGCACATGACTGGAGACCTCTCATGGTTCATCAACTCAAGCGATTTTGATCGTGGACCCGTAACTTTTGGAGATGGAAGTTGTTGTTACATAAGCAAGAAAGGAACGATCAAACTACCTGGCATTCCTAAAATTCATGATGTCGTATACGTTAAAGGTATGACTACTAATCTTCTTTCCATAAGTCAAATCTGTGACAAGGGCCATAAGGTTGTCTTCAATGATAAAGGATGTGACATTGTCGACAAATCTGGAAAAATGATTTTCAAGGATCACGTGGCAAAAATAACTGTTATCTTCTTGATACTCAGTTCAGTAACTGTTGCAATTTGACTAAGGTTGAATCTACACACCTTTGGCATGAACGTTTTGGTCACATCAATTATCGTCTTCTAACTAAGATCATTAACAAAGAACTTGTTACAGGCGTTCCCAAAATCAATGCTAAGGTTGAAGGTGTATGTGGTTCATGTCGAAAGGGTAAACAAATGAAAATTTCCATACAAATCATCCCGACATATTCTCACCAAAGCTCCACTTGAGTTAATTCATATGGATCTTTTTTGGCCCAATTCAACAATCTACAGTAGCTGGGAAGAAGTATAATTTGGTTATGGTAGATGATTATACTAGATTCACCTGGATGACATTTTTGGCTCACAAGAATGAAACTCTCAGTGAATTCATTATTGTTAATAGAATCCAGAATGAGCAAGGTCGCAAACTAAAGAAAATTAGAAGCGATTCTGGCACAAAATTCAAAGACACCAAGGTATTTGAATATTGTGACTCTCTCGTAATTATTCAACCATATTCACCACATATCACTCCACAATAAAATGGAGTTACAGAAAGAAAGAATATAAATATTCAGGAAATGGCCAAGGTAATTCTCCATAAAAAAAACCTACCATTAAGGTTTTTGGGTGAGGCTGTTTTTACGGCTTGCTATTTGATCAATCGTGTTTACTTACGGTCAAAGACCTTAAACACTCCCTATGAGTTGTGGTACGGTAGGATACCCAACTTAAACTACCTCAGAGTGTTCAGCAGTAAGTGCTACATGCTAAAGGATCGAGAACAGATAGGGAAGTTTGATTCAAAAAGCGATAAGGTTATTTTTCTCGGCTATGCATCTGATAGTCGTGGTTTCCGAGTCTTTAATATCAGAACCTAAGTCATAGTGGAATCAGCTAATGTTATCATTGATGATCTAAGTAACTTTTATCATGATGACTCTCCTACTGAATTTCCTCGAACCGAGGCAATTGAGAATGTCAAAGAATCAGAATCAGAATAAATTATTCCAACGGTTGCTGATCCTGAGATCTCTAATGATGAGGAGAAAAGCTCTAGTCAGGAGGTTCCTCTTGAACAAGAGCGTGTCTCCACACGACACCTTTGGGTTCAAAGGAATCATGATACTAACAATATTATTGGTGGTAAGGACTCTACTGCTAGGACGATAGGTCAACTTCAAAATATTTGCGATTTTGGTTGTTATCTATCGCAAGTGTAACCTAGGAACATTGATGAAGCTCTTAATGACCCTTTTTGGGCAAACGCAATACATGAAGAGTTAAATCAATTTCAAAGACAAGACGTATGGAAACTCGTACCTTATCCCCTCAATATAAATATTGTTGGTGCCAAATGGATATTTAAGAACAAGTCTGATGAATTTGGAACCATTTTCAGAAACAAAGCTAGACTTGTCGCTCAGGGTTATTCACAGATTGAAGGAATCGACTTTGACGAAACCTTTTCTCCCGTGGCACGCCTTGAGTCCATTCGTTTCTATTAGATCATGCTTGTGTCCTGAAGGTTAAGCTATTTCAGATGGATATTAAATCCTCCTTCCTAAATGGAAACTTAAAGGAATAAGTCTATGTCTCTCAACCTAAATGTTTTGAAAACCCTGATTTCCCTGATCATGTTCTTAAACTCAATAAGGCATTATACGGGTTAAACAAGCACCTCGTGCCTAGTTTGAAAAACGAACTACTTCTCTTCTGAGGAAAGGTTTTTCAAGAGGTGGAGCTGATAAAACTTTGTTTACCAAATGGAGTGGAAAAGATGTTGTTATTGCTCAAGTGTATGTAGATGATATCATCTACGGATCAACATCGGAGAAACTTGCAAAAGATTTTCAAGTTTCTCTTGGTAAGGAGTTTGAGATGAGCAATGTTGGTGAATTAAAATTCTTTTTGGGTTTACAAATTCAACAACACGAGGATGAAATTTAGTTATCTCAAGAAAAATATGCAAAAAATCTTGTTTGAAGATTTGGTCTTGATAAGTCAACTCCAAAACTCACTCCTATTCCTACCATAGGTAAACTACATAGAGATGAGAAAGGTGTAAATGTGGATCAAAAACTTTATAGATATATTATTGGAGGTCTTTTGTATCTCACTGCTATGAGACCTGATGTTTCTTTTAGTGTTGGTTGTTGTGCTAGGTTTTAAGCAAATCCGAAGGAATCTCATCTTGCCGCCACAAAGAGGATCACACGTTACATCAGTCATACTGCCGGGTATGGTCTTTCTTACACTTTTGATACTAACATTGATCTTACTGCCTATTTATATGTCGATTGGGAAGGATGTGTGGAAGACAGAAAGAGTACATCAGGGGGATTCTACTATGTAGGGATGAATCTTGTAGCTTGGCATAGAAAGAACCAAAATTTCACAATCCCTTTCAACATGTGAAGCAGAATACATTGTTGCTGGTTCATGTTGTACTCAACTTCTATGGATGAAATAAATGCTTGACGATTATGGAATTGATTCTGGAATGATGAAGATCTTTTGTGATAACTCAAGTGCGATTCGCATCACTGGGAATCCTGTTGAGCACTTAAGAACTAAGCACATAGACATAAGGTACCATTTTATTCGAGATCTTTATGAAGATGGTATTATCAATATGTAATTTGTTCCTTCCAAACAACAAGTGGCTGATATTCTCACCAAACTGTTATACACTGCCACGTTTTAGCACTTGCGGCAGTCTATTGGTGTTGTTCTAGTTCATTAGATCCTCATAAATCTTGCCCCTGCTTTTATCTCGATCTTTTGAGCAATTGAGTTTAGAACTATAGAATAGTGTTAAGTCTTGTTTGCATTTGTTTCTAGTAGATTTGTTTCTTTCAAGTATCCTAGTGTTTTTAAGAAATCCTCATTTTCTTGTGAAAGTAAGGTCGCCTTTGTTGTTCCTTCGGAGATGATATTTTATGGGGGAGAGTTCATATTGAACTTGTGCTTAATTGCCAAATCTTTGTGGGGAGTGCGGCTGTGAAATTTTAGAGGTTATCTTGTATCTTTATTAACTCCTTGATGAATGCATTTAGATTCGGCGTTATGATTGCATCTAAATAAGTTGGTATGGTTTTTTCTTTTAGTCATGAAGTATCTCCGTGGAAATTTCATGAGGATCCCACTAGTTTTCGTACCTTTGCCAATTTATATTGACAAAAAGGGGGAGAATTAATGTGTAGTATAAAACTTTTGTGTTAGAGCATTGCTCGGTCGAACTCGCATAGGTTGCTATCTCAACCATGTTTGTCAATGTTAGTGACCAAAACTATAAGTCTTGATTTCTATCCTATTTTATAGATGTCTCGGACTAGGATATAGATGGTGTAGTTGAGCTTGGATCTCCCAACGTTCATCTCTTGAAGACGAAGAACTACTAAGGGGAGCTTGTGGAACTTCTTCGACAAAAGGTATGTGGAGGCTTGAACTCATCTATCACTTGGAAATTCTATTTATACTATCTCCTATATTGAGACATAAGTCGTGTTACGATATAGTTTTCTCTATACACATTTGAGATTTCGAGCTGAGTATATCTCGCTTATATATTTCTCGAAATATGTGTTGGTAAGCTTTCGCTTCGACCAAGTTCATCTTATATCATGGAAAATTTCCGAGTAACATCTTACATGGTTTGTGTGATAAAATCATTTGATGGAGGCTTGGAATGTTTCGATAATGATTATTTCAATATCTTGAAAAATGCTTTGATGCTAATAGTGTGTGAAAACGGCTATTGTCATTATAGAAGAATGTCTCAATGATTGAAATAAAGAGTTGATGATGTAACCATCTTTGGATATAAGCATATATAGTGTGTTCGCACATTAGTATATAAATCCATAAAATGGGAACCAAGAGTATGCATATGTGTGTATACGAAATTGGTGAAGGAGACAAGAGTATGTGTACCCGTACGCATACTGGCAAAAGTTTTCGAACTGAAAATATCTGCTGAGTTTGGGAATTACAACTCCTAAACTAGTCACCTTAAGTGTGCGTACCCGTACGCATACTGGCGGAAGTTTTCTAACCGAAAATTTCTGTTGAGTTTGGAAACTTAACAAACTCAAAATCCGGTTGCTTAAGTACACATACCCGTACGCATACTTAAGCTGGTTACTTTGTCAAATTGGTCAGTTCATGAACTTAAACATTTAAATCATAAGGAATGCAATCTTTGTAAACCGCGGCTATAATGTTCATGATTGATTCAAGTGAATCAAACCGATTTGGTTTCAATTGTGTTTTCTATACAATTGAGCAACTCTTTAACTAGTTTCATTTCAGTCATTTGAACTAGTTATGGTTAAGATGAACAAGGTTGATATGAGAGTAATCATATGGCTAACCTCGGTGAACTATTTGTGAACCAATCTAGTGTACACGTTTAGGTAAGGTTACATAAATCTAAATGAGGGTACATTTCATTTGTGTGTAACAAGCTAAATTCGATCTAACGGTTGAAAGATATTAGCTTGGTTGAATCAGGTTATTCATTTAACGGTGAATATTGAATGCTTTGTTACCATGGTAACTTGGATTGCAAACCCTGATTTGAAAACTATATAAAGGAGAACTCTAGCAACTGGGAAACCTAATCCCCACACCTCCTGTGTGTTACTAGTTGCATAACTAGTTGCAATTATCCTTTAACCTTAGGTTTCTTCTCGAGACCCTGTAGGTTAACGACTTGAAGAATTCATTGGGATTGTGAAGCCAGATCCAACTATTATCTTTGTAATTGCGTGATCTGATCTTGTTGTTTCTATCGTATTGAGTGCAATTGAAATAATTGGCTCGAGATTTTATATCTCCGATAGGCAAGATAGAAAAGTAATCATAAACAAACTTCGTCTCATCGTTTGTGATTCCACGATAACTTGTTTCGCTAGTCGATTAAGTTTATTTTGAGGTGATTGATGATTCTATGCCGTTCTTCGGGAATATAAGTCTGGGTTAGCAATTGGTTCCTGTTCATCTTGATTTATCAAAAGATAGAACAAAAACTCTTGGGTATTTCTGTGGGAGACATATTTATTCAATCCTATAGACTTTTATGTGTGAGACAGATTTGTCTATCAAGTCTTCGACTTTGGGTCGTAGCAACTCTTAGTTTTGGGTGAGATCAGCTAAGGGAATCAAGTGTGTAGTATCCTGCTGGGATCAGAGACGTAAGGAGTACCTTGGATAAGTGTGAGATTGATTGGGGTTCAAATACAGTCCATACTGAAGTTAGTTTATAGTAGGGTAGTGTCTGTAGCGACTTAATACGGTGTGTGTTCAATCTGGACTAGGTCCCGGGGTTTTTCTGCATTTGCAGTTTCCTCGTTAACAAAACTTCTGGTGTCTATGTTATTTCTTTTCCGCATTATATTTTGTTATATAATTGAAATATCACAGGTTGTGCGTAGAATCGATCAATTGATAAATCCAACCTTTGGTTGTTGATTGAAATTGTTTGATACTTGAACATTGGTCTTTGGTACCGTCCAACTCTTTGATATACTTTATTCTAGATTGAGTCTGACTGACTAGTTGATTCTCTAGAAAGTGTATTGGAGTAAGTCCTCTCAGATTGCCAAACGAATTGTTGGGTGTGGTTGTTAGACCCGCGTATTTTCATTTTGTTTACAAGGATTGTGTCTATTGTATGTCATTGAGCAAATAGTGATGTAAAATACAATGAATCATTGTTATTCCGCAGTATTGATCTTCCCTGATCCATATTTTACGTATATACTGTGCGGCTCCATTTCCTATTAAATTAATCATGGGTTCTCTTGTGGTTAATTTAATTGAGTGTTTTGGATACAACTTCATACTCTTACGAGTTTTGCTGCTGTCTAAAGAAATCCTTCTTTTCTTGTGAAAGTAAGGTCGCTCTTGTTGTTCTTTCGGGAATGACATTTTATGGGGGAGAGTTCTTAATTGAACTTGTGCTTAATTTCCAAATCTTTGTGGGGAGTGTGGTTGTGGAATATTGTATGGGTTATCTTGTATCTTTATAAACTCCTTGATGAATGCATTTAGATTCGGCTATATGATTGCATCTAAACAGTTGATATGTGTTTTCTTTTGTTCATGGAATGTCTCTATGGAAATTTCATCAGGATCCCACTAGTTTTCGTACCTTTGCCAATTTTATTGACAAAAAGGGGGAGAATTAATGTGTAGTTCACACTACAAATACATATGGTTTTCGGATCATTATGTAAGGGGGAATGATTTCCATGTGAGATGGAGTATTGACTAAGGAGGAGTGATACATATCACCATAATATTGTTTTCGAAGTTGTGATACAATTGAAATTTGATACTGTATAATGGTACTATGATATTGTGTAACAATGATTGAGAGCTTTTGTTTTCTCGTTGTTATGGCTACGGATATTCAACAACGATGATGCTGCATTGAATATATTTGGAATCATTGGAGTACTTGGAAGTGACAAATATTTCGAGTAAAGTTGAAGAACCAAAGATATCATGTATGTGGAAGAGAAGCTGCAAAGTTTATTTATTTTGTATTCCATATGTATTGATAGTTTTGTCATTAAAATTGACCAAGGAGGAGATTGTTAGAGCACTGCTCGGTCGAACTCGCAAGCGTTGCTATCTCAAGATGGTTTGTCAAGTTTAATTTCCAAAACTATAAGTCTTGATTTCTAGTCTACTTATAACTAAGTCTCGGACTAGGATAGAAAGTGTAATTGAGCTCTAGACTCCACGGCGTTCATCATACAAAGACGAAGAACTACTCAAGGAACTGGTGGAACTTCATCGAATAAAAGGTATGTGGAGACTTGAACTTATCTATCACTCAAGAGTCTATCTACTTTATCTCCTATCTTGAGACAAAAGTCGTATTTGCTATATAGACTTTGATTACACACATTTTCTATTTCGAGCCGAGTTTATCTCGCTTATCTATTTCTCAAAATATGTGTTGGTAAGTTTTCGCTTTGGCCAAGTTCATCTTTACAAGTGACGAAACTCATGTTGAATATTTCAATCTCTTGAAAATCGCTTTGATGAAAAATGGAGTGTGAATAACCTCTATATAACATCCTCTAAGAATGTTTCAATGATTGAAATAGAGAATTTAGAATATGTAACTGTTGATGGCGGTTTTTAGCTTAGGGTTAAAATCGTAAAATCTTAGTCTGACGTGGCGTCGCTCTGTAAGGAAACGGAGCAGTGAGTACCAGTATCTCCACTAGCATATTTATTGAGCCTTTCAATACGTCTACAATAAATTTACCAGGGTACCTTTTTTACATATATGTTATGTTCCACGGCAGAACCCTCAGTACTGTCTGGCATCATCTCCGCACATGCCAGCCACGCATGTTGGCCCGTGCCAACCGCGCATGTCGTAAATTCTAATCAGGGTTTTGACACGCTAAACCCTAATTTCCACACCTAGATGGCCTTAGCAACGTTATTGCGCCAACGGCATGCCAGCTGCACCTCCGCGCCAAAGGCATGCCAGCCGCACCACCATGCCAACGGCACGCCAACCATGCCAGCCACATCTCCGCGCAAAAGGCATGCCAACCATGCCAGCCGCACCACCGTGCCAACGACATGCCGACCATGCCAGCCACACCTCCGCGCCAAAGGCATTCCAACCATGCCAGCCGCACCACTGTGCAACGGCATGCCACCCACACCTCCGTGCCAAAGGCATGCCAACCATGCCAGCCGCACCACCGTGCCAACGACATGCCAGCCACACCTCGCGCGCCAAAGGCCCAACCATCCTAGCCTTACCACCGTGCCAACGGTATGCCAAAGCTATGCCGTCCATGCCTCCATACCGTTGGCTTCCAAACAGAGGGTTGCAACAATCAACGGCTACCCTTCCCTCTGAGATGCAAATCTCAGCCGTACAAGTTCGCCACCGAACACGTGGCAATTCTGGTCCAATGCCAAATTCCACGGTTTATGCCAAAACCTTAATTTGGTCGCGCCTAAAACATGGCAAAGCCATGACGGCCACGCCTCCATGTCGCTGGCTGCCAAACGGAGGGTTGCAACAATCAACGGTACCCCTCCTCATGAGATGCAGATCTCAGTCGTACAAGTTCGCCACCAAACGCCTGGAAACTTCTGTCCCAATGACAAATTCCACGGTTTATGCCAAAACCCTAATATGGTCGCGCCTAAAACATGCCAAAGCCATGCCGGCCATGCCTCCATGCCGCTGGCTGCCAAACGGAGGGTTGCAACAATCAACGTCTACCCTTCCCTCAGAGATGCAAATCTCATCCGTACAAGTTCGCCACCAAACGCGTGGAAACTTCTGGCCCAATGCTAAATTCCACGGTTTATGCCAAAACCCTAATTTGGTCGCGCCTAAAACATGCCAAATCCATGCCGGCCATGCCTCCATGTTGTTGGCTGCCAAACGGAGGGTTGCAACAATCAACGGCTACCCCTCCTTCTGAGATGCAAATCTCAGACGTACAAGCTTGCCACCAAACCAAACGATTTGTGGCAACCTCTTGGCTGTGATGCCAAAATTCCACGGTTTGGGCCAAACCCTAATTTGGGTCGCGCCAAGAGCATGCACGAGCCGTGCTGGCCATGCCTCCATGTCGCTGGCTGCCAAACGGAGAGTTGCAAAAATCAACGACTACCCCTCCTTCTGCGATGCATATTTCATCCGTACAAGCTTGCCACCAAACCACATGACTTGTGGGAACCTCTTAGATACGCTGCCAACTCTTTGGTCACGGTACCCTAATTGGCCACGCCAAGAGCATGCGCAAGCCATGCCAGCACCGTGGCCACGCCACTGGATACCAACGGAAGGTATCCACAATCAACGGTTACCATTTCTCTCAAGATGCAAAATCTCGGCCGTCGATGGTCGCCACCGAACCGACAAGCCTCTCAATTTTAACTTTCCAAACAATAGCAACATGCTACACGTTTTCCACGAAAACACTCGAGACATCAAGACATGTCACAAACTGGGGGATGCTCATCAGGGTATTGGTCTGGCGGTTTACAGCGTGCGGCGTGCAATACGCCCGTTACAAGAAAGTATCATAAGAGTAAGGCGGTTAGTAATGATAGGAAATAATGGTGAAACGTATCCTTCATTGTGGAAACATAAATTCCAGGCGTTACCCGTTACCATTCTCTTCCGTTACTTAAATATTTCCACTTCTTACGAGGCCAGGGTACGTTTTGTTGTGACTTGTATAGATAGGTATCACCTATTTCCACCAAAGAACAGGTTTTGGTCAGGAGAATACAACACTCAGAAACCACATGTTAGATTTCCACATTGCTAGCGTTTCACTTTATGATACAAGTCGTAAAACAACCACTCTTCCGGAATCAATTATTTTGTTCTCAACACTCTCTTCGCTTCCCTCCCCAAGACCAACCCTTCTCCTTCACTTTGTGATCGAAGCAAGTCTGTAACGTCTATTTCTTGGTTTAAGCCGGATTTGTACAGATTGATCTCTCGAATCTAAAGTACTCCCGTGCAGTACATTGTTTAGGGTTTAGACTCTTTTCTCACCCATACAAGAAATTACCAAAATAAGCAGAAACCGGTTTAACCCTCAAACAATTGGCGACCACAGTGGAAGATTAATCTCTCGATTACAGTATCAGTTTCCAATTCCCCATTTCATCTTTCAATTCCGATCTTAAGATGGTAGACCCCAGGTCCGAATCAGCAACAAGCCCTGAGAACACCAGCGCCGAAACCATCCCGGTACTAACAGTTCTTCCAGTGGCATTAATACGCCACCTACCAACACCATCGGCAAGGAAAAAGTTCCTTCAAGTGTTACACCACCGTCACCAGAGCCGTTGCTGCTCCACCGCCAGGACGAGAGACTGGGGGAGCCAGAAGAAGCCGATCTCCACTTACTACTGTTGATTTGATGGCAAGACAAAAGGATATTGTAAGGCTTAGACAGACATGGCTACAACTCAGAAAGAGATACCTATTTTCCTCAAGACACTAACGGAGCGGCCACCACAAGAGTCACGTCAACCCCAGATGGAGCTGACAAGGAATACTTTTAACAACCAGGCACTTCAGCAGGACGCACGCTTATATATGAAGAGGCTCGCTTTGCTCTTGAACGCCCGGTAGAGGAGAATCAGCAATCCAATTTCATCACACGTGAAGATCAGGAACGACCTCTCCAAAATCGAGGCAAAGAAAATTAACAACCTTCCTGAGTTCACAAAGACCCTCTTCCTGCCAGGAGCTGCATGATTTCTGGGGACTTCGCCCACAAAATCATGCAGTCTGTGATGAAACATTTATGTGAGATTCTATATTTCTCCAAGACACAACGTCAAGACATATTTGCAGCCCTCAACCGCACTGCATCAGGAAGGCAGTTGTTTCCAGTCAGGGAAGCCGTTCCCAAACCCAAACCCCAACCTATACTGGGAAGCACGATTGATAGATTGAACTAGGGACTCCTAACCAGTGTTCGTTTGAAGGATGTCGAGTTTGACAGCACACTGATTTACGTGGCCTCCGACTTCAACATTATAACCCTCGAGGCTCTGAGAGTTGCAAGGGAAAATCAAACAGAATAAGCGTATTCTTTCCCATGAGAGAAAAACATGACTTGCCGACCAGCACTATTCGTGCCGTCTTCCCATATGTCATATCGTATCAAGTCATTTTTCGAAGTCAAGGGTTAATAGAGCCCTCACTAAAGTTTTCTCCAGGAGCCGCTTCAACGTTCTCTCCAGCAGCCGCTTAGCTTCAACGTTCGCTCCAGCAGCCGCTCTGCTTCAACGTTCGCTCCATAAGATGCTCCATGATCCGAAGTCGAAGCTTCAGCTTTTTTCTCCATAAGTTTCAACGTCGTCTCCAAGAGCCGAAGCCGTTTCAAACGCCTCCTTCATTCCAAGGTTCGTGCCCGTGGCCGCTGCTCCCTCCTGCCGAGGATCATGTAGTACCCGCCACCCCTTTTTTCCAAGGATCGTGTCGTAGACGCCACTCCTCCTTTCAAGGATCGTGTCGAACCCGCCGCTCTTCCTTGCTGAGGATCATGTAGTAGCCGCCACTCCTTCTTTCCAAGGATCGTGTCGTAGCCGCCACTCCTCCTTTCAAGGATCGTGTCGAAGCCGCCGCTCTTCCTTGCCGAGGATCGTGCCGTAGTCACCACTCCTTATTTCCAAGGGTCGTGCCACCAAACTCCCCATGTCAAGGATCATGATTGCAGCCAACCAATTTTCATAGTCGTGGCCACCTTTTGATCCATCCCTCTAAAGCTCGTGGTCATGGACAGTTTGCTCGCTGACGCATCCGGATAATCCCTTTACTTCCATGGACGCCCATACAATTCCAGCCAACCTACTTTGTTCCCAAGATAATGTAGTCTTTTCTGATCACATCTGCTTCCAGGAACTGTTGCCGCTCGTTTTTTGATACCATCCAGGGCTTCACCATAGCAAAAATCACTACAAAGATAGAAACCCGTAAACCGCACTTGGGGACTGAGGATCTACATGGAATCCCTTCACTTTCAAAGCTCAGAAGACACGGTCAACTAAAAGGTCGTAGACACGACAAGGTCATCTACTCTTCAAGGGTGTAGCGTAAGAATATCATCACCTCTCTGTCTAGAAGACGCCTACAACACTTTACGAGGCCGCGGTGGATCCCAAGCCTGCTCAGAGGAAACAATTTCAGAAACTAAAGAAAAGTGCGACTTGGGACTTCTCATCACAGTCCATCCCGACGACCATCAAAGATTCATGAGATAACTCCAGAGATGCGGTTGAAACATTATCTTGAAGAAACAGAGGGAGCGACGATAAACAACATAACTCTCTCATTTCTACCTCTTCGTTATCCAAAATATTTCGTCCATTGTGATATTTTGATCATCCCAGCGTGACATCCAGAAGAGTACAATAAGCTCGTATCAAATCTCGTGGACGTAGATTCAAGGCGATGCAATGAAAGTAGGCTACACATGGGGACTACCAGCATGGGACGCTTTCACTCCCCTCAACCAGGTTATTTCTGATTTCAACATCATCACTGTCGAAGTTTTACGAGACGCAGGAATTTCTCAACATGAAGCCGTACATGTGCATCGAAGACCACAAAAGCACGCCACAGAGATACATTCACATGTTCGGCCATGACATCGGATCTAACAGAAATATAACTGGGGACTGCTCACCGCATCCCATTCCATACGATAGTCCAAGATTCAGACGATGGTTCGAAGGATGTATCTTGGAAAAAAGTCCTTGAAAACTTGATAGCAGCACATCGGCAACAGAACGTCTCCCAACCCATCTGTTTCATCCAGTGGCTCCGGAAGATTTCGACCGAAAACGCAACCACAATATCCAAGGTTACCCCTGACATGATCGTTGCCGAGCATATATTTCATCCATCCGTCCCAAGAAGTTTGGTAAATTTTGGAATCCACTGGAGAGACACTACAGAAAAAAGCACGGATTCGAACGAGCAACAGAAAACAGAAGAGGGTCGATACCTCTTTTCATGCGGACGGAGTTTCTAGAGTTTGAACAGAATAAAGATTCCTTCTTGCTCCATGAACGGGAATAGATGACTGGACGCGACTACGCCACCTCGGGCCCGCAACATCCCTCTTGAATTCTTCCTGAGTTTTACTGTCGGACTGTTTTCACCTACTAAACGAACTCAAAACCTAAATATTCCCAAGTAGGGAGATAGGAAATTATTTTCCGATTAGAATGGAGGGGAGGACCGTCAAAATCCGAGTTCGTACAAGAATTCTACAACGATTTTAGCAAGGGGCGCTAATTAGGGTTTCGGCATGCCAAACCCTAATTTAGACAAAGTTGCCATCATTCCACGGAACTGAAGCCAGTCGTCATCCTTCCACGGAACTGAAGACAATCGTTATCCTTCCACGGAACTGAAGCCACTTTCCATCATTTCAAGGAACTGAAGCCAGTTTCCACCATTCCATGGAATGAAGCCAGTTTCCACCATTCCGCGTACTGAAGCCAAAGCAGCACCAACGGCTCACGCCCAAGCCATGCCAGCGCCCACGCCAAGTTTATGATAGCGGCTCCATTCCAAGCCGACCAATGTTAGCGACTCCATTCCAAGCCGACCAATGCCGACGGCTCCATTCTAAGTCGACCAATGCTTACGACTCCATTCTAAGCCGACCAATGCTGACGGCTTCATTCTAAGCCGACCAATGCTGACGTCTCCATTCTAAGCCGAGCAACGCCAACGCTCCATTTCACGCCAAGTCTATGCTAGCGGCTCCCTTACAAGCTGATGCCAACAGTCTGTATCTCATCCAGCAACCATCTTTACCACCCCACGGCCTAGTCAGCAGCACAGAATTTACGCAAAGTCACCAACGCAAGAGTCATGGATTCTCTTTACCTCCCGAGAAAAGGTTAGTCGGATCTTCCTGACCATCTTTTCATGATTTGTTGTTTCGATTTTTCCCTTGTATGTCACCATCTCATGCTTGCCTCTCAACAAGGCCCTTGTTCTGAGCTAAGCAGGGGACTTAATGTTGATGGTGGTTTTTAGCTTAAGGTTAAAATCGTAAAACCTTAGTCTGACGTGGCGTCACTCTGTAAGGAATCAGAGTCGTGAGTACCAATATCTTCACTAGCACATTTATTGAGCCTTTCAATACATCTACGAGAAATTTACCAGGGTACCTTTTTTTTTACATATATGCTATGTTCCACGACAGAACCCTCAGTACTTACTGGCATCATCTCCGCACATGCCATCCACGCATGCTGGCCAAGCGTGCAAAACGCGCATGTCGTATACGCTAAACCCTAATTTCCACACCTAGATGGCCTTAGCCACGTCACCGAGCCAAAGGCATGCCACCATGTCAGCCGCACCGCCGTGCCAACGGTATGCCAACAATGCCATCCACACCTCCGCGCGAAAGGCATGCCAACCATGCCAGCCACATCTCCGCGTCAAAGGCATGCCAACCATGCCAGCCTCACCACCGTGCCAACGGCATGCCAGCCACACCTCCGAGCCAAAGGCATGACAACCATGCCAGCCGCACCATCGTGTCGACGGCATGCCAGCCACACCTCCGCGCCAAAGGCATGCCAACTATGCCATCCGCACCACCGTGCCAACGGCATGCCAGCGACACCTCACGCGCCAAAGGCCCAACCATGCCAGCCGCACCGCCGTGCCAACGGCATGCCAAAGCCATGTCGAACATGCCTCCATGACGCTGGTTTCCAAACGGAGGGTTGCAACAATCAACGACTACCCTTCCCTCTGAGATGCAAATCTCAGCTGTACAAGTTTGCCACCAAACGCGTGGCAACTTCTGGCCCAATTCCAAATTCCACAGTTTATGCCAAAACCCTAATTTGGACGCTAAACATGCCAAAGCCATGTCGGCCACGCCTCCATGTCGCTAGCTGCCAAACGGAGGGTTGCAACAATCAACAGCTACCCCTCCTCCTGAGATGCAGATCTCAGCCGTACAAGTTCGCCACCAAACGCGTAGCAACTTCTGGCCCAATGCCAAATTCAACGGTTTATGCCAAAACCCTAATTTGGTCGTGCCTAAAATATGCCAAAGCCATGCCGGCCATGCCTACATGCCACTGGCTGCCAAACGGAGGGTTGCAACAATCAACGGTTACCCTTCCCTCTGAGATGCAAATCTCAGCCTACAAGTTCGCCACCAAACGCGTGGAAACTTCTGGTCCAATGCCAAATTCCAAGGTTTATGCCAAAACCCTAATTTGGTTTCGCCTAAAACATGCCAAAGCCATGCCTCCATGCCGCTGGATGCCAAACGGAGGGTTGCAACAATCAACGGCTACCCTTCCCTCTGAGATGCAAATCTCAGCCGTATAAGTTCGCCACCAAACGCGTGGCAACTTATGGCTCAATGTCAAATTCCACGGTTTATGCCAAAACCCTAATTTGGCCACGCCTAAAATATGCCAAAGCCATGCCGGCCATGCCTCTATGCCGCTGGCTGCCAAACGGAGGGTTGCAACAATCAACGGCTACCCCTCCTTCTAAGATGAAAATCTCATCCGTACAAGCTTTCCACCAAACCAAACGATTTGTGGCAACCTCTTGGCTGCGATGCCAAAATTCCAAGTTTTGTTCCAAACCCTAATTTGGGCCGGCCATGCCTCCATGTCGCTGGTTGCCAAACGGAGGACTGCAACAATGAACGGCTACCCCTCCTTCTGAGATGCATATCTCAGCCGTACAAGCTTGCCACCAAACCACACGACTTGTTTCAACCTCTTGGATACGATGCCAACTCTTTGGTCACGGTACCCTAATTGGCCACGCCAAGAGCATGCGCAAACCATGCCAGCACCGCGCCCACGCCACTGGCTACCAACGGAAGGTAGCCATAATCAACAGCTACCCTTCCTCTCAAGATGCAAAATCTCGGCCGTCGAAGGTCGCCACCGACCGGCAAGCCTGTCAATTTTAACTTTCCAAACAATAGCAACATGCTACACGTTTTCCACGAAAACACTCGAGACATGATAGACGCATTTATGTGTCTAATATGTCTCTATTGTATGTATTGTTAGTGCTCAATTTTGTATTTATTGTGTTCTTTTATGTCTTTATAGGAATTTTTAGAGAAATAAGCCCTTGCAGCGAAATGGGCTCAAAAAGCAGTGTTTTACACCCCGGAGAAATGTATCGTAGGCAACCCAGAAATGCACCGGAAGCATCCCAGAAATGTCTCGGAGGAACCCATAAAAATTACTATTTCCACCCAAAAATTACTATTTCCACCCAATTTCTATTCGCACCCAAGCTCTGGTTAAGGGGCATCCATCTTCTCTTTAAATTCAAAAACAACTTTTTGGCGGGAAAAATATATTCAAAACTGGCAGATTTGTGATCGAGAAAATGAAGGTGTTTTAGTGCTATTCAATCGTTGAAATTTGGTGGGAAGTTGTGATATGGGATAGGGAACACATTGTGGGCATCAGATTCGATCGGAATTGGCTGGAAATCCTGGTTTGAGTCACGAGCTCAAAACAAAGCAACGTGTCATGTAACACGAGTTTGATTGTGTGTTTTCCATGCATGGAGTGTTTTGGAGAAGTTCGATGACTTCGGAGGCGTGGGGAAGTTTAACTAGAGCGTGCAGGATCAAAGTTTACGTGTGTAGAAGCCAAAAATGGAAATTATTGTTAAATATGGGCAGCGAGCAATGACGGGATTAATGGGAGATTATACGGTGTTATGGTCGATATTTTTGTTCTAAAACACTATAAATACAAGGGTAAAGAGTTTAGAAAAGTTTGGAGAGAATTGGGAGAGGTTTAGAGCACTACAGAGCAAGAAAATCCAAGTTGCAGAGATTCTGGCTCTGCTACTGCTGCGAGGAGGAAGAACGTGAAGAACAGACTCTCCAAGACCGTCGTTTATCAACAGTGACATCGACTGTCATCTGTGGGTCGTAGTTTCCCAACGACAACAGCACTTCAACTTTGTCGTTGACTCTGGACGCCTTCTGTTGGTCGCAGAATCCTGTTTTATATCATTTTCTTGTCTTTCTCTTCATTGTAAAATACTTTTGAGCATCAATGAAATATTTTGAGAGGTTTTCCAACATGATGAGCGGCTAAAATACCTGGTGATTGAGGCAATGGAGGATCTATTCACTCATGTTTGATTGGTAATATTTTTATTTATAATTTCGTTAATTATTTATTTTATTTAATTCACTTGGATAAAAATATAAAAAAAAGGGATAAAATGGTTTTCTTAATTATTTGTGAATCAGTTTGATGTTTTATGCTTAGAATATATTCTTTGATAAATCATGCTTAAGGATTACAACTTAATATTTGGACACCTTTTAAATTAAAAAGTGATTTAATAAGAAAAAGAGCTTAATAATAATTTCTGAAATATTATTTATAACCAATCAACTTGAAGTAATAGTGAATCCTGAGCCTTAATCTTTCTAAAATCTTGACATTACTATTAATTTCCTTCATTTATTTATTTGTTTAAATCTTAAAAAAAAAAGAGTTACCTTCACAAGTTCGAAAAGAACCCCTTTTACCACTATGTACAACAACTTTTGAAAATACATCAAATTTTTGGCGCCGCCGACGCGGACCTGTGCTTAGGTAGAATTTTTTTTTTTAGGTTTATTATTTTTTTTTCCTTTTTACGTTTCTTTTTGTCTTTGATTTGCAGGTTCGAAGTGGAGTACTAAGGACCTTGGAAGGAAAAGCTTAAAGCGAAAGGAGCGAAAGAGGAATTTTTTTTTTGTTTTATATATAGAAAAGAGAGAGAAAAAAAAGAGAGATTTTTATATATTTTTTTAGGTTATTTTTCTTTTTCTTTTGCACTTTACTTTATTTGGACTTTGGACTGGACTCTTGGACTTTATTATTATTATTATTATTATTTTTTTTTAAACCCTACGGAAGGGTAGTTAAATACAAACTGTGTGCAGGGAAGGACGGTGATTACAATATCTCCTCGGCCCCTCGGGTTCGCACACGGCATAGGAGTCGTGGCCCGAGTCGACGACAACGGTTCATCCCCCGTCTGGTACGGGAGGTAAGTCCAATCGAAACACTCGCGAATCTCCTGTAAGCGAGTTACTGTATTCCTTAAGGTGATCATTGATTGAGGACGAATTTGGACTGTCTTTATTTTCCTAGTAAAGGGCAAGGCCTGGCCTAAACAAGATAAGGGTTCGGATTTCATCACCGCTCCCTTCTTGCCTGCTTTAGGAGAACAAAACCTAACGCGAACCCAAGCTTTAAAATCTGATTAGAAAGAGACCTATAGGGTATCGAGCTTGTTAGGAAAATTTTTCGAAGGATATTGGTTATTCTTTTAGTATACTTCGAAGTTCATGACGGTTTCTGTGAGTTGAATGCGTGACTGCGCCGCCTTGTACTGCGGTGAGGCCTTGGGTATCAAAGCTCCACTAAGCTTCCCTCGCCTCGATTCAACTTACTTTGACTCGGATTGATTCCATAGGGGTTTGATTAAATTTTAACGAATTCCCTTTCGAGATATAGAAGCTAGTCTAGAAACAATCTAAGTGCGCCATCATGCTTGTTGTTTGCTAGAAATCTCAAGGTTTGTTGTGGTAAAGTCGAGTCAGCTTGCTGTGTGATTGCTAGAACCTTCATGTTAGGATTTTTATTTCTTTTTGATTTTTTTTTAGTGAATGCCCGATTTTGTTAATAGGGCTTGGAAAAGAGATACTCTAGGTCGATTGATTAGCGAAAAACCTAGTAGTTCTTCTGATATAAGCAGGGAGCTCGAAGATTGTTCTTTTGAGAGCCCTGTTTTTGGAAACTTTAGTTTTAAGAATTTGTCTCTTCGTGAAAATACCCCTAGTACTTCTGTTGTGCCAGCGATGGCAACTTTGAAAGATTACATGTTCCCAACTAGGACCAACCGAGCTTCGTGCATTAAATTGCCAGCCACTACGGCTAATTTCGAGATAAAACCTAGTATTCTTCAGATGATCCCTATATTCTTAGGAAAAGATGATGAGAACCCTTATTTCCATATTAGGGACTTTGAGGAAATTTGCGGGACAATTAGAATAAAAGACCTTACTGATGAAGTCTTGAAACTTAAGATGTTTCCCTTTTCCTTGAGAGATAAAGCCAAGACCTGGCTGAACAACCTACCATCTGAATCCATAGAAACATGGCAGGAACTTATCGCTGCCTTCTATATGAAGTTCTACCCTAAGCATAAAACTGCAGCTGTTAGGCAGAACATTAGTACTAGTGTGCAACAAGAGGGAGAGTCTCTTTATAGATTTTTAGAGAGATTCAATGATCTCCTATCCCAGTGTCCTCACCATGGATTTGATAAGATGAAACTTGTAGAATTATTTATATGGTTTAGACTATTCGACCAAAGCCATGGTCGAGTCTATGTGCGCTGGTGAGTTCACTAGTAAAAATGTGATGATGCTTTTACCTTCTTAGAAGTTATCGCTGAAAAATCCCAACAGTGGGAATCTTGTGTTGAACCCCCTAAAAACTCTTGGTCAATAAAGTAGCACCAATATGGTAGATACGAGTTTTGCATCTGATGTAAGTTTGCTGCTTTGTCTAGAAGGTTAGAGCTTTGGAAATGGGTCAACCTAAAAATAAGTCCCTTGTTGAACCTAATAGAGCCTCTCAAATCTCTAGTTGTGGAATAGAGCCCGATAATCATTTTGGGAAGGTCAGGTTAGTGAAGAGCAAGCTCATGTGTCTATAACAATGCTAGGTTTAGAACCGTCAGAAGTTTGACCCCTACTCAGAGACCTACAACCCTGGTTGGAGAAACCATCCTAATTTCTCTTGGTCTAAGGGCCAGAATCAAGGCCAGTCTAGTAATTCTCAGCCTCCCCCAGGTTTTGGTTATACTAAGAACTCTTCAGGACAGACCCAGAACCCATCTGAGAATAGAATAACTAGCTTAGAGGAAACCCTTAGTATATTAAGGAAGAGCCAGGAAATGCTATCACAAAGCCAGGAAATGTTAGTAAAAAGCCAGGGTAATTTTCAAGAGGAAACCAAACAGAATTTTAAGAATAGTGCCCAGTCTTTTGCTAAATTAGAACTTCAAGTCGGCCAAATAGCTAAGTATATTAATGAGAGAGGAAGGAAGGTTCCCTAGTCATACTGATCCTAACCCTAGAGGAGAGAAATCGTACAGTCATGTTAACTCTGTTACGACCCTTAGGAGTGGAAGGAAAGTTGATAATAAGGTCGACATACCTGAAGTGAACATGTGTAGTTCACCCTTTGAACCAGAATGAAGAGACTGATAGAGTCTAAAGAGACCAATGAGGGTCATGTGAGTCTGATTTGTTCCCAGAGCCCCGTTCCCCCAGCTGCTAGTTCCGACTAAGAGGGAGTCCAACTTTAATGATATATTGGAGGTTTTTAAGCAGGTTAATATCAACCTTCCATTATTAGATGCAATTAGGCAGATTCCCTCTTATGCCAAGTTCCTTAAGGACTTGTGTACGCGAAAGCGTAAGCTCAGTGTCCAGAAGAAAGCCTTCATAGCTAGTCACGTGAGTTCTATTATTCAGAATACCACTACTCCTAAGTATAAAGACCCAGGGTCCCCTACCATTGCTTGTACAATAGGTAAGTACCGTGTTGAGAAAGCGTTGCTTGACTTAGGAGCCAGTGTGAACTTACTTCCATACCATGTGTACCTTAAGCTAGGACTTGGTGAGATGAAACCTACAGAGATGACACTTCAGTTAGCTGATAGGTCCGTTAAAATTCCTCGTGGTGTGATCGAGGATGTTCTCATAGAGGTCGACAAGTTTATATATCCGGGATTTTGTTATCCTAGATACCCAACCTATCCCTGACCCAGAGAACCAAATACCAGTGATTTTAGGTCGCCCGTTTTTAGCTACATCCAATGCGATCATTAACTGTCGAAATGGTATTATGAATTTGTTTTTGGTAATATGACTATTGAGTGAACATTTTTAATATTAGTAAGCTACCTCTGAGCTAGATGACACGTGCATTGAAGAGGTCAACATGATAGGAACCTTAGTTCCGAAGTCTGTACCAAACACCGAATCGGAAGATCCATTAGAGAGTTGTCTAGCCCGTTTTAGCATGGATTTCGACGATGATAGCAACATTGAACAAGTAAATGCTCTGTTGGATTCTATTCCTATGTTAGATACCGATAGATGGAAATCTAGGTTTGAACCATTACTAGCTACCGAATCTACCTTAAGCCCTTATTTCGAAGAGCCTAAAGATCCTCCTAAGTTGGACCCCAATTATGCATTTGTAGGCCCATCTGAGATTTTGCCTATAACTTCCGATTTGGATAGTGATCATGAGATTAGGCCAGTAACCGTGCTTCAACACAATAAGGAAACTCTAGGGATGACCATAGAGGAT
Organism: Papaver somniferum; assembly: GCF_003573695.1. Classification (NCBI taxonomy): domain Eukaryota; kingdom Viridiplantae; phylum Streptophyta; class Magnoliopsida; order Ranunculales; family Papaveraceae; genus Papaver; species Papaver somniferum. The sequence continues at coordinate 170,514,958 of NC_039362.1, forward strand.
ATGAAACATATAAGTCCTATAGCTAGTATACCTCAAAAGAATTTAGAGGATGAACCACCTGATTATAACTCAGAGAAAGCAATTGACCTTTTTCAGGAACCGGATAGTCTAGAAATTAGGAATATTGTGACTAGTTTATCTAGAGACACCCAAAACCTAAGTTTGGGGGTAGAGATTGTCAATTATCCCCAGTAGAAGTCCCTAACTTGGGACTCAAGCCTAGTGCATCTGAGGTATCGCTTGAGTCTATTCAGACTCCACAACCTGATCCGCCTGATACTGTTCAGGAGGAAATCCATATATTAGAAACCCGTTTTTCGGATGAATCTATTTTTCAAGACACTCTTATGAAGCCCAACTGGAGGCTCTGGATAGATCCGGTTGTCTTGCAAGAAACCTTAGATGAGGATGTGCTCCTTCTGTTCATTTTTCTGAGCCAGTGCAGTTGTCTCATATTGGTGTTAGCTCTATTTGGTATTATGGACCCACAACTTTTTCGGCTATTGGTATATGACTTTGGAAGGTGAAGATCCTTTTTGAGGTATTTGATGTCTGGCTGAAGACTTTAAACTTAGCACTTCTTGGGAGGTAACCCAATCTCATGCAACACTAATATCTTTCCTCTCTTTTGCTTCAAGTGGTAAATTTCTCCTTGTTCATGCTTTAATTTTATCTTGAACATTGAGGACAATGTTAGATTTAAGTTTGGGGGTATGGGAAAACTTTTAGTTGCAATAAATAAACTCCAGAGCCTAGAAATTTATGCGTATTAAGGATAGCACTAACCAATCTAAGTGGATGGAAACATTTTTGTTTTAGGAGTTGAGGAACCAATCTGACTAGATGGAAACATCTATAGAGTCTATTCATAAAAGCACAGAGCTCAGGTGTTAGAAATAACATGATAGTTTCGCCATATCTCGTCGAGTCCTTTTCACTTTCTATTTTTAGTTTTTTTTTATTTCAAGTGATTTGGTGGGGCACACGATTCAAGTTGTTACCTTTGCTAGGGTGAAATAGAGTGACTGAGTTACCTTTTCAAAAAAAAAAAAAAAACCAGACCAGTAGACCAATCGGAATAAATACTAACACTTGGATAGCAATATGTGTGTGTTCTCCCTGTTCCGTCGCCTAAAAGCGTGGAATGCAGGACCCGGGAATCACCATGTAATCTGCTGACAAGAAACATGCGCTTGGTCCAAAGGTCCATCATGTTGTTAGTTCTTAAATAAATGTTAGTTATAATCGACCACTGGTACCCTTGTATATGCCAGTTGTGTTGACCTAGAGTTAGGATTATTAACCACTGGTTCCCTTGTATATGCAAGTGTGTTAATATTAGTCAGACCGGTATCTCAGTCATTTAGGTTAGGTTCATCTTGGCAGAGGCCTTCAGACAGATATGGGAAACACCGTTCGCTTTTCAACCATCTACATTTTTCTTTTTCTATCTTCTTAATCTTTTCATGTGATTAGTCTGACTCCGAGTATGATGTCCATTGTGAAACTATCTTAGTAGAGCTCTGTCACTTATATGAATTTTAGTATGCTTGAGTGCAAACTCGTGTACAACAACTGGAGTTTCGCATCAGGGTTATTCCTCTTAGAGTCAATAATTGTACGCCAACCAAGGAGGTTCTTTAGTGCTTTCCAAGGTTTTGCGTAGATAGCTAGGGTATGTAGTAAAGGTTTTGTGGGTACACCTCTGGTAAACCCTCCGGAGACAACACTCCGCCACTAGGGCCACCTAGGGGTTCAAATGATTTTCCTTTCTAGAATAAATTTGCTCGAGGACTAGCAAATAATAAGTTTGGGGGTGTTGATAGACGCATTTATGTGTCTAATATGTATCTATTGTATGTATTGTTAGTGCTCAATTTTGTATTTATTGTGTTCTTTTATGTCTTTGTAGGAATTTTTAGAGAAATAAGCCCTTGCGGCGAAATGGGCTCAAAAAGCAGTGTTTTACACCCCGGAGAAATGTATCGTAGGCACCCCAGAAATGCACCGGAAGCATCCCATAAATGTCTCGGAGGAACCCATAAAAATTACTATTTCCACCCAAAAATTACTATTTCCACCCAATTGTTATTCGCACCCAAGCTCTGGTTAAGGGGAATCCATCTTCTCTTTAAATTCAAAAACAACTTTTTGGCGGGAAAAATATATTCAAAACTGGCAGATTTGTGATCGAGAAAATGAAGGTGTTTTAGTGCGATTCAATCGCTGAAATTTGGTGGGAAGTTGTGATATGGGATAGGGAACACATTGTGGGCATCAGATTCGATCGGAATTGGCTGGAAATCCTGGTTTGAGTCACGAGCTCAAAACAAAGCAACGTGTCCTGTAACACGAGTTTGATTGTGTGTTTGCCATGCATGGAGTGTTTTGGAGGAGTTCGATGACTTCGGAGGCGTGGGGAAGTTTAACTAGAGCGTGCAGGATCAAAGTTTACGTGTGTAGAAGCCAAAAATGGAAATTATTGTTAAATATGGGCAGCGAGCAATGACGGGATTAATGGGAGATTATACGGTGTTATGGTCGGATATTTTTGTTCTAAAACACTATAAATACAAGGCTAAAGAGTTTAGAAAAGTTTGGAGAGAATTGGGAGAGGTTTAGAGCACTACAGAGCAAGAAAATCCAAGTTGCAGAGATTCTGGCTCTGCTACTGCTGCGAGGAGGAAGAACGTGAAGAACAGACTCTCCAAGACCGTCGTTTATCAACAGTGACATCGACTGTCATCTGTGGGTCGTAGTTTCCCAACGACAACAGCACTTCAACTTTGTCGTTGACTCTGGACGCCTTCTGTTGGTCGCAGAATCCTGTTTTATATCATTTTCTTGTCTTTCTCTTCATTGTAAAACACTTTTGAGCATCAATGAAATATTTTGGGAAGTTTTCCAACATGATGAGCGTCTAAAATACCTGGTGATCGAGGCAATGGAGATCTATTCACTCATGTTTGATTGGTAATATTTTTATTTATAATTTCGTTAATTATTTATTTTATTTAATTCACTTGGATAAAAATATAAAAAAAAAAGGGATAAAATGGTTTTCTTAATTATTTGTGAATCAGTTTGATGTTTTATGCTTAGAATATATTCTTTGATAAATCATGCTTAAGGATTACAACTTAATATTTGGACACCTTTTAAATTAAAAAGTGATTTAATAAGAAAAAGAGCTTAATAATAATTTCTGAAATATTATTTATAACCAATCAACTTGAAGTAATAGTGAATCCTGAGCCTTAATCTTTCTAAAATCTTGACATTACTATTAATTTCCTTTATTTATTTATTTAAATCTTAAAAAAAAAAGAGTTACCTTCACAAGTTAGAAAAGAACCCCTTTTACCACTATCTGCAACAACTTTTGAAAATACATCAAGACATCAAGACATATCACAAACTGGGGGATGCCCATCAGGGTATTGGTCTGGCGGTTTACAACGTGCGGCGTGCAATACGCCCGTTACAAGAAAGTGTCATAAGAGTAAGGCGATTAGTAATGACAGGAAATAATGGTGAAACGTATCCTTCATTATGGAAATATCTTTCAGGCGCTACCCGTTACCATTCTCTTCCATTACTCAACCGCTTCAACTTCTTACGAGGCCAGGGTACGTTTTGTTGCGACTTGTATAAATAGGTCTCACCTATTTCCACCAAAGAACAGGTTCTGGTCAGGAGAATACAACACTCAGAAACCACCTGTTAGCTTTCCACATTGCTAGCGTTTCACTTTCTTATACAAGTCATAAAACAACCACTCTTCCAGAATCAACTATTCTGGTCTTGACACTCTCTTCTCTTCCCTCCCCAAGACCAAACCTTCTCCTTCACTTTGTGACCGAAACAAGTCTAGAACGACCATTTCTTGGTTTAGCCCGTATTTGTACAAATTGATCTCTCGAATCTAAAGTACTCCATTGCAGTACATTGTTTAGGGTTTAGACTCGTTTCTCACCCATACACGAAATTACCAAAATCAGCAGAAACCGTTTTCACCCTCAAACAGTAACCATCTTTGGATATAAGCATATAGTGTGTTCGCACATTAGTGTATAAGTCCAAAACCGGGAACAAAATGTATGCATACTTGTGTGTGTACTAAATGGTTGATGGAGACTGGGTAAGTATGCGTACCCGTATGCATACTGGCGGAAGTTCACAACCGTGAATTTCTGCTGAGTTTGGAAATCAAAAAACAACTCAATACGGTTACCAAAGTATGCGTACCCGTACCCATACTAGCGGAAATTTCACGTCCATGAATTTCTGCTTAGTTTGAAACCCAAAACAAACTCAAATCCGGTTACTTAAGTACGCATACCCGTACGCATACTTAAGTGTGTTACTTTCTAAAATTGGTTTGTTCATGAACTAAAACATTTATATAATAAGGAAATCAATTTGCAAACTATGGTTATAATATTCATGAATCGATTCGAGTGAATCAAAATCGATTTTGCTTCGATTGTATCTTGCATACTTCCATAAGATCTAAGCAATTGAAAAACTCTCGAACTAGTTCATTTGAGTCATTTGGACTAGTTATGGTGAAGATGAATATGGTTGATATGAAAGTGCTCATATGGCTAACCATATGGTTAACTACTGTTGAACCAACTAGGTGTACACGTTTAGGTACGGTTACACAAACCTTAATGAGCGTGCATTTCATTTGTGTATAACAAGCTAAGATTCGATCTAACGGTTGAAAGATATTAGCTTGGATCTAATCAGATTTTCATCTAATGGTAAATATTGAATGCTTTGTTACCAAGGTATCATTGATCGCAAACCCTGATTTGAAGACTATATAAAGGAGAACTCTAGCAACTAGGAAACATAGTCCCCACACCTCCTGTGTGATACTAGTTGTATAAGCTATAGTTGATTCTCCTTTAACCTTAGGTTTCTATCGAGACCCCGTAGGTTAACGAGTTGAAGACTTCATTGGGATTTTGAATCCAGACCCAACTATTTTCTCTGTAGTTGTGTGATATGATCTTGGTGTTTCTGTCGAGTACAATTGTAAAATTGTCTCGAGATTAATTGCTCCGATAGGAAATACAGAAAAGAAGTCACAAACGTCTTCGTCTCATCGTTTGTGATTCCGCAATATCTTGTTTCGCTAGTCGATTAAGATTATTGTGAGGTGATTGATAATTTTAGGCTGTTTTTCGGGAATATAAGTCCGAGTTACCGATTGGTTCATGTTCACCTTGATTTATCAAAAGACGGAACAGAATTTGTAGGTATTTCTGTGGGAGGCAGATTTATCTATTCTTGTATACTTTTCTGTGTTATACACATTTGTTTATTCAAGTCTTCGACTTTGGATCGTAACAACTCTTAGTTGTGGGTGAGATCAACTAAGGGAATCAAGTGCGTAGTATCCTGCTGGGATCAGAGACGTAAGGAGCGCAACTGTACCTTAGATAAGTGTGAGAATGATTGGGTTGAACTACAGTCCAGACCAAAGTTAGTTTGTAGTAGGTTAGTGTCTGTACCGACTTAATACAGTGTGTGTTTAATTTGGACTAGGTCCCCGGGTTTTTCTGCATTTGTGGTTTCCTCGTTAACAAAACTTCTGGTGTCTGTGTTATTTATTTTCCGCATTATATTTTGTTATATAATTTAAATATCAAAGGTTGTGCGTTGAATCGATCAATTGGTAAATCCAACCTTTGGTTGTTGATTGAAATTGGTTGATACTTGAACATTGGTCTTTGGTACCGTTCAAGTTGATTTCTCTTGTATTAGATTAGACTCGCAGATTGCTATTTGCTTGAGTAAGAATTGAATTGAGAAATTGAGATATAACTCCTTGATATACTTTTCTCAAGATTGAGTCTGACTGTCTAGTTGATTCTCTTGAAAGTGTATTGGAGTTAGTACCTACAGATTGCTAAGCGAATTATTGGGTGTGGTTGTTAGACCCCCACTTTTTCACTCAATATGATAGAACAAGTAAGATCAAAATACGAAATTATAGAGAAAATAGTTGGATCCGGCTTCACGAATTCCAAATGAACTCTTCAAGTCGTTAACCTGATAATGGTTTTGGAAACCTAGGTTAAAGGAGAATCGACTCTAATTTTCAACTAGGACACACAAGCGTGTCGAGATTAGGTTTCTCATCTGCTAGAGTTCTCCCTTATATAGTTTTTCAAATCAGGGTTGCTTACAATCAAATCTAAGAAATCTTAGTAAAAAGAAATCGATATTCACCGTTAGATGAACTCCTGATTTAAGATTCAAGTTAAGTCTTCTTATAAACTAAGCAATCAATATCCACCATTAGATGATATTAGCTTGATACACACAAATGCTATATTTAGATGTGGATGAACCGTACCCAAACGTGTATACCTTGTTGGATCAATAATAGTTAACCGAAGTTAGCCATATTAACACTTATAACTTAGTCATATTCATCTAACACTTCTAGATCAAATATGATGATCAATCAATCATGATAGATAATCAAATGAATCTAAATGTGCTTCAAGAGGGTCATCATATCATAGAAATATTTATGAACCATTTAAAACAAAATCGGTTTGGTTTGTAATTGTACAAAGTACTTATACAATAACCAATTCATGAACATAATGCCACGGTTTGCAAAACAAGTTCGCATACCTTATTTCATTAAAGTTCTAGGAACTTTAGTTCGCAAACGAAGCTGAGTACATGAGTATGAAAATCACACTTATCGATTTTAGAACTTGACCATTGTGTTCGCAAACTGAGTACGCAAACAACAATTTCGGACTTTGACTTTGTCCAGTCGTTCGCAAATAGGGTACGGGAATAACAGTTACGGACTTGGCCTTGTCTAGCCGTTCACAAACATGGTACGCGAATAACAGATCCATACCTTTTCACAAGTAAACCAGTTCGAAAATAATAGTTCTGGACCTGAACTAGACTTGCACAGTCAACATCCAATGTATGCATCCTGCATTATATATAGACATAGTAGTCGTTCTAAAACTCTCATTTAATCATTGAAACATCCTTAGAAGACGACAATGGTAATATACACATAGCACTAGCTTCAAGTAATTTTCAAGTGATTAATCGATCAATACGAAACTTCCCAAGTTGACATCAAATGATTGTCTCACACAAATCATGTAAGATGTTCAAGGTAATTTTCACATGATCATCTTTGACTTAATATTTAGTTTCCAACAAATAAATTGTCTCCAACTAAACTTATTAAGTATACGATAAACTTAGCTAAACTAAAAGCTTCCACCACATATTTCGAGAAATAGATAAACTATGCTCAAAATATCAAATGTATATAATGTAAAAGTCTATAATAGATATACGACTTAGTCTCTTTAGAAGATAGAATAGAATAGACTTCTGAGTGATAGATAAGTTTTAGTCTCCACATACCTTTTGTTGATGAAGTTCCTACAAGCTCTTCAGTAGATCTTCTTCTTCATTGGTGAATGTCGTGAAGTCTAAAGCTCAACTACACACTTCTATCTTAATCCGAGACATAACTATAAGTAGACTAGAAATCAACTGTATAGTTTTGATCAATTAAACTTGACAAACAAGTTTGAGATAGCAAAACTTGTGAGTTCGACCGAGCAGTGCTCTGACAATCTCCCCCTTTGTCAATTTTAGTGAAAAACTATCAATATATATGGATTAAAAAATAAATAAACTTTGTAGCTTCTGATCCATCATGCTTGATTTCCTTGGCTCTTCAACTTCCTTGAATTCTTCGTTACTTAAAATTCTCCATCGATTCTGAATGTGTTCAACTCAGCATCATTGTTGTTGAAGATCCATAGCTATAACAATATGAAAACGAAAGTTCTCAAACATTGTTATTCAGTGTCAATTATTATTATATAGAATCAAAGGCCAATTGCATCACAACTTTGAAATAATACTATGGTGATATGTATCACTGCCCCTTAGTCAATACTTCCATCTTATAATGAAAACCACTCCCCCTTACATAATCATCCATAAACCATATGTATATAGTGTGAACTACCAATAATTCTCCCCCCTTTTGTCAATATAAATTGTCGAAGGTATGAAAACTATAGGATCAGAATTCTCAAAAGATAATTCAAAGGAAACATATCAAGTTTGTTTCGATGATTTCACATAGGCGAAACTTAGTGTATTCACCAAGGAGTTTATTAAGATACAAGTTAACTCCTACAAAATTCCACAACCGCTCTCCCCACAAAGATATGGAAATTAAGCACAAGATCATTTAAGAACTCTCCCCCATTTGATGTCATTTCCAAGAGAACAACATGAGCGACCTTACTTTTACGAGAAAAAAAGGATCTCTTTGGACATTAACAAATCACATGGATTTGTATCCAGTAAAGTCGAATAAATTAACCACAAGAAGATCTTAATTATTAATTTTGCTGGAAACACTCAACATAAAAAAACTTACGAAGTCAATACAGTACTTTCACATAAAAGTGGATCAGGGAAAGATCAATACTGCGGAATTTTCTCAAAAAGTTCATTCTATCTTTTATCAATATTTGCATAGAGACATAATAAACTTAACTTTTTAGCATATATGAGATAATCACTGTTCATGAACGTAAACACATATATATCTCATAAGACATTTGCAATATATAAAACCAATAAGATTAAATACTGCATGGTCATCTTCCAAATAACTTAGAGTTTAAATAAATAAATCTAAAAACATTGCAAGATGAAAATTGTTGGAAATAGCTATGTGTAATCACAATAATTGCTACCAAACCCTAGTTTTACTTCTTAAACATAAGAATAGACAAATAAGCTAAGCATCATCTTCATCATCATCGGAATTCATCCAAGAGGCTTGAACTTTATCCATTTCTTCTTTGATTTTGGGAAATTTTGTAGCAATCATACATAATTTTTCTTGCACACATTTGACCTTGGAATTGACCTTACAAACACCCTTGTGAATTTGTTGAAAAAGACCCAAGGTGGTACGATCACAAGAACCGTCAAGAGTATCACATCATTGTCTTTTGTAGAAATTCATCTTCATAAGTTTGATAATACTTGAACGAACCAATAGAGTTTGCCAATGGGTGCAATGGAATGTTCACGACATATTCGCCCAATTAAGCATGGAAAGCCTAACTTCTTGTTGGATGACGTCATTGAGACCATTTGAAAAATGATAAATCCATAAATATCAAGACCTTGAGCACCCATTTCAAGGAAATAGACCAAATCCGCTAACTCACGACTCCACCGAGAGATCTCGATCGTGGAGGGACAAAGATTAGAAATGCCAAGTTTTCCGAAGATTATCAAGACAATACTAAGATCTTGGGTAGGAAATTTACCTTATATTCAATCAAAATTCTTGCGACAAAGACCATAAGAAATGGTTTCACGAGATGGATTTTCTCCTTTTGGTTTAGGGTGACAAAAATTACCCAACGGAAATTTGGTATCTTTGAAATCAACTCTCTATCAACTAGAATCTTTTTCCTATTTATCATGGTCTTGAATTCTGAATTATCAAGATTAACATCATGCATGGATGTTAGCACAAAATATTCTTGTAAGAGTGTCAAATCCTTCACCAAAAATGTTACCAAGATTGTACTTCACGAAACACACTAAATATTCTTTATGACCACTTTTTTTTTACCAGTTTCTTCTCTAGGATGAAATCACTAGAAGAAATCTTTTCAAATGTCTTACTACTAGGATCATTGATAAATACAATTCTAATAGAGTCTTGGTAACTTGGTATACTTTTTCTCATAATAGTGGATGAAGCAAGGTTCTTAGACATCCTTTTTGAATTCTCACCAACACTATTGAATCTCCCCATGTAAACTCAAAAATAGAAAATTGAGAGAAATAATAAGATGAGAAACTTACTTGATGAGCTCCTTGTAGATAATAACAAACTTCGCACTTCTTAGATCTCCAAATTTTGGTTTCAATGGAGTTGGTATGGAAACTCTAAGCACAACATGTTCGCGCTCACAAACGAAATAGAGAAGAACAAAGGTACGTGTACCTTAACCTTTATAACTCCTTAGCAGGCTTGGATCCTTACCGAAACCGTGACCCATTAGAAGCAGGATTCCTTATCTAGAACAATTCTAAAAGAAGGTCTAGATGATGTCACATACCCTTATGAGAACAAGACAGAAGAAATAAGAATGCTCAACTTAACTTGTGTGACAATTGAAAAATCAAGGTAAAACATCCAGAGCCATGATGATCACACACTATGAAGGTATGAAAATACAATTTTTCTTAGCTCAACAAAAAATATTCAGAGCACAAAAAAAAGATTGACTTTCTCCCTTAGTCACAGTGATAAATAAAGTAGAAGAACACAATTCTCCATACGTTATTTGGATTCAGGTAAGCAGAAAATAACCTGACATGAGTTTCCTCAATAAGTTGGAATACTTTAAGCGTCAGTAACATTCTGATAACAAGCTTTTCTCAAAGACTGTACACAATTTTAAAAAAAAATAACCCAAAATAATATAAAACACAAGATTAAACAACCTGTTACTTGCCCCATCTCAAGCTATATACAGATGGGGTGGAGCCAAATCTTGTTACCAAGAGGCTAGATGGGAAGGAGGCTGCTCACGCACTATCTCAGGTTGATATTTGTGATATGTACATATAATCATAATAATGATGATACTCAGGGTTAATTGATCTCTTTGACTCCTCTTTCTTACGATTAAGGGGTGGAATTTTCCGATATTTGTAACTCGTAACAAACTCAGCAAAAATCTCTTTACAGATTTTACATGAGTCATGACCAGACTGTACATCATGAATACATGACTTGACAGGATTGGAACTAACGCCACGGAGAACTTTTTCCTTAATCGAATTAAGTCGTTTTAAGGATTTAAACACGTCTTCAAAAGATGTAAATAGATCTTTATCAATATATCCACAATGATAGTATTGCTCAAATACAATGAGAAGTAGTCTAGTGAGGTTCCATATCCTTGAGCTTTTGTCCACACGTTTCCTGCAACCACTTTTCTTAAAGGAACCTTTTCTTTGAGATTGTTTTCCATAAACTAAGGTTTTTAATGTCTTAGTCGACTCGAGATTATCTTGAGAGACCAGGGGTCTTTTAGAGAATAAACTCCGAACAACCTTTAAGGATTTCTGATGTGCATCACATATGAACAAAACAAGTTTCCCAAAGTGATTTCCCATCAGGAAAAACTTTAGGATCAAACAAACACAAACTTATCAGCTTTATCGTGTTTGCCTGCTCTGATACCGATTGAAAATGCGAGGGTATCATAACCACACCCAATATTTCGTTCGAAAATCTGTATGGACTAAACTCCAATATAATTCTGAGAGCACCAACTTAAAAGTGAGACTCAATCAAGAAAGATATCAAAGAGTTTTATCTCTTTCTCAATACAATCAGTAAATCAACTACATAGAAATCTGTGAGACTGATTGATATGAGAATAACTTGGATGGTACCAAAGACCAATGACCGAATGTCAGTTCTATCCAACGATCAAGATTGGATATATCAACTGATTGACCTATGTACAACCTGTGATATTTCAATTATATAAACAAATATAATGCATAAAATAATAATACAGACACCAGAAATTTTGTTAACGTGGAAACCGCAAATGCAGAAAACCCTCAGGACCTAGTCCAAATTTGAACACTATACTGTATTAATCCACTACAAACTCTAGCCTACTACAAGTTAACTTCAGACTGGAATGTAGTTGAGATATAGCCAAGTCTCACCCGATTAAGGTACAGTCCCGTTCCTTACGCCTCTTGAATCTCAGCAGGACTCTGTGCACTTGATTCCCTTAGCTGATCTCACCCACAACTAAGAGTTGCTACGACCCAAAGTCGAAGACTTACAAACAAATCTGTCTCCTACAGAGATATCTATTCTGGTTTTGTTTCCGTCTTTATATAAATCAAGCTGAACAGGAAACTAAACTAATAATCCGGTCTTATACTCCCGAAGAGCATCCTAGAAATATTAGTCACCTCACAATAACCTAACTGATTAACAGAAGAATTTATTTTGCAATCACAAGAGTCTTAGACGAAGAACTGTTGAGATTACTTTTTATATCTTACCTATCGGAGATTATTCTCGAGTAAATCTTAGAGAAGATAAAACTCAATACGATAGAACAAGTAAGATTAAAATACACAACTACATAGAAAATAGTTGGATTTGGCTTCACGAATCCCAAATGAAGTCTTCAATCCGTCAACCTAATAATGGTTTTGGAAACCTAGGTTAAAGGAGAATCGACTCTAGTTTGCAATTAGGACACACGAGCATGTCGGGATTAGGTTTCCCAGCTGCTAGAGTTCTCCCTTATATAGTGTTAGATCATTGCTCGGTTGAACCCACCAAGCGTTGGTATGTCAAGTTTGGTTGTCATATTTTAGTGAATCAAAACTCATGTTAAGAGTCGCTTGATTATGTACTAGAGTCAACTTCGTATAGGTTCGCTTGAAAGTATTAGGATATGAGACATTACAAGTATTGAGAAGTCTTGAATATGTGAAGAAGCAAGGAGCTATAACGACAACAATCATCCTTCCTCTTGAGGTTAGTGATATTTGACTTGAACTGTTTTATTCCCTAACGTATCTTTCAAGTCGTGCATATTGAAAACATAACTGTGAAGCATATTTAAACTCTAGATAAACATAGTATTAAGGAACACAATACAAGGTTTATTGCTTAACCATTAAACTTTGTAGATAAGACATCGCCATAATCATTTGAATGCTATTGTGATTATGTATGGGTATGAGGTGAGGATTTCATCTAGGGAACAATGTTTACATGTGTTCTAAGGAAGTAAGTTCATAAACTTGTTTGTGGACCGAAAAGTAAATTTCCAGGTGTTATTGGTTTTGTTATTCATTGCATATCTTATAAATAACCAATATGAGTGATAAAGTATAATCGCTCACAACTTGTTGTGTTCTTGATAGAACTATTCACAAAGGCCTGACTTATGTATTGGTATAACTTTTATTAGTAAAACCGATCTTAAGTAATCACTTGTGGTATGATCGGATTTTATATGTCTGACCAATTAAAAGTAATGGGGAACCGATCCTTGTAAGGGGTGCAGTACATCAAAGAGAACCGATCCTTGTATGGGGTGCATCAAGGTTTATAGCAGAAAGGGGAACCGATCCTATGGACATGTGCAACACATTTTTAGGCAAAGGGGAACCCATCCTATGGACATGTGCAACACATATAAGTTGGATACCATATATATATGTGGGGAACCGATCCTAGTACCTAGTCAACCGAATTTTTGGAAAGCTAGTATGACTATGCACAGTACTCACATGGAGGTAGAACCGAAACTTATTTTGGTAGAACCGTAAACCCATGATTGTGATTGAATGTTGGTTTGATAAATCACATAGTTCTTGAAAGTCAGATGAACCAATTCTAAACTTGTTTGGAAGTGTGACAAATCGGTTTCAAGGTTATAAGTGTGAAAGAGAACTTACAAAGTAAAGATGTCGACAAACTTTGAACACGTGTTGTGAATGTTTATTTCTTTAATTGTTCAAAGATATTCCTTAACGGCTAAGGGAAGAGAATCCCAGGATCAAAACATAAGTAAGTTAAGAATCTTTTAATTAAGGTTATTAATTTCATTTTGTAGGGAAATTACAGAATTAGTAATGTGCATTTACTAATTAGATTTTCCGAGAGATTTCGATCATTATTTTTGGACAGAGCATTTCCAGGAATTATGAAAACCGAATATGTGCTTTTATGAATATCTTGAGAATATTTTCGGTTTTGGAATTTCCTTGGTGTCCAAACTTCCTTGTCTATAAATACTCGAAGTTTGCCTTTCTAGCAAACTAATCCTTCGTAGTAACAGATTTACTCTTTTGTTGTTGTTATTGGTGTAGCCGCCTATTCGGAGAGGAGAGTAACCTAATTATGAGAAATCTCTTACGGCGCTCAGTTTAAAGTCTTCTTTGGGATTGAGAAGCTCTAGCGTGTACCGTTGGTGGGAAACTAGATAATTGCGGTTTATCTTTTGTTTTCGATTGATTTGATTGACTAACGGTGGTTGAAATCTGATTGCACCTAGTTTGTTGATTCTTGAGAATTTTCTCTTCTGATATAAGATTCACTAAAACTAGTTCAGAGTTTCGACATGGATCTTTAGACTGTTGTTAATTCTAAAGACGATCTTGTGATAATCCATTCTTAACAGACTCCGTTCTGTGCGTGATTGATCACAAGAGATTCAAGTGATTGTGTGCAGGTTTTTATTGAAGATTTAAGAAGATTTGAAGACAAAGAAGATATTGAAGATCTGACTCGGGTTTTATAATCTTTGGTGTGCACAATACTTGTTTTGGTAAAAGAGGATCCAATTAATAATAGGTTTATCCTTGTGGTAGATTGGATTGATTAATTGAGTAGATCGACATCAACACGATTCTTCGGATTAAAGGTGTTGTTGGCTTAATCTTAAACGATTACCTTTGGGTAATTGAACATAAGATAGATCTAAGGACCCGGCGAAGGAGTTTATGTTGAGATAAACGGAAGAGCCTTTGTCCGACTCATATCACTTGGTTAAATAGAGTTGATACCATACAGATTTGTTTTTCCTTTACTGTTTGGAATACGAATCAAAGGAATTGTTCCAAGTACGTGACTTATTTATAAATTGGAGGCCTGGGAATACAGAAGTAACTAGGTGAACTATAGGATTAGTTACTTGGTCTCAACTATACGAAGTTAGTGTAATTTTGTGTAGCGGCTTAATCCTGAGAGTCTTCAATTCTGGACTAGGTCCCGGGGTTTTTCTACATTTTCGGTTTCCTCGTTAACAAAATCTTGTTGTGTCATTTACTTTTATATTCCGCATTATAATTGTTTTATTATAATTAAAGTAAATTACACAAACGTTAATTCCTATTTACTTGATAAGCAATCCTATTGTGTTTGGTTAAGTCCGAACCTTTCCTCATCTTGTGTGCCAAATTTTGTGTGAGGAACAAGAAAATTCAAGGCACTTTTGTGTAGATAGTGGAAATAATATCTAGTATTTAAAGATATTTGATATATTCGTATTTTAGTAATATTATATTTTCGGTAGTATGAAAAATATAAAGAGATTCTTCTCTCACTTTGATCATTCCTTGTCCGAACTATGGGTCTGGATCAAATGGAGAAGATGCAGGATCAGAAAGATCATCCTAAAACTAAGTCCGGATTATCTCTTGATATTAAGGGTAAAATCAGAAAGGGAGATTGGCTTAGCAAGAAGGAAAGAGAGAATACTCTGAAGAAAGATCAGTGTATTGAGGCATTGACAAATTTTTGTGTTCAATCAAAGAAAAAATTACATGCTCTTGCAGAATCCTTCACGAAAATTTCTCATCTGCAAGAGATTCTGGTCAAGTAACAAGGTTTTCCACTTGAAGAAATTCAAAAGCTGAAAAGTAGTAATCCACCTTCATTCAGTTCTGACATGAAGGACTAGTTTGCAAGGAAAAATAGACATCAATTTTTGATTTCTTTCATTGATTGTATTGGTCTATTATGAATAAAACTATGAATAAAATTATTTGATTAGTAATTTTTCTTGTGATAGTTTTCGGTTTACATAGCATGTGCTTAATTGCTTTTATCTTATTGCTATGTATGTTTATGGGATGTTTGATTTTGGTTTTACTACCTTAATATTTGATCTCATATATTATAAACCCTTATGGTTTGGGTGAATTTTTAATTTAGCAGGATTAAGTTCTAGCCCTAGTAGGTAGGCTTTATCAAAGGATCATGAAGGGTTCTGATAGAAATAATATGTGAAAAAGTCACAATATGTTGAATCGGTTTTGGTTTAGCATAAAAGCATATGTGTTTCGATGGTTTTCAACTTTTTCTTGCAATTGTTAAAACCGATTTTCAACCTTTCTCTGGTAAAGGTTGAGGTGTGTTGTTATTATTTTGTTTATGCATAAGTATGACAACATGGTGATATTTCGATATCAATTCTCCCTGGACGAAGATGCTATCATATTGGAGAAGTGGATGCGAAATTTGAGGTAAAAATCTTGTTAGTTAATTGTTTTCCTGTTTAAGAAAAGCCTGAGTTTATATTATATATATTTTTTTATTTTGCTTAACAAAATTTCGGTTCAATTGATATTTATTCCATGATGTGTGTGTGGATGTGTGTTTCAATTGGTTCCGGTTAAGAAAAATTATTGTTATCTTGCTTTATTGTGTGATATGAATTGTTTAGGCTTACAAAATTTCGGTATAATTGATGTATGTGTGATTCAATTGGTTCCGGTTAAGAAAACTATTGTTATCTTGCTTTTGTATGGTATCAATTGTTTAGGCTTACAAAATTAAGGTGCAATTGCGGTGCTTTTAATGTCTATGTTGTTTCAATTGCTTCCGGTTGAGGTGAGTAATTATACAATTTGATTTATTTTGGTTTGTATGAATTATTTTTGGCTTAACGAAATAATTTGTGTATGGGATGAGTTGTTTAATCCAATTCGATTCCGGATAAGAAACTAAGTTAATTCTGATCTTATTTTGTCTTATCAAAGTGAGGTTTCAGTTATTCAAGTCTAACCGAATGCCTAAACAAGGAATGCTAGTTAACTAACCTAGTACTTGTCTTTTTTAAAATTGAAAGATCTAAGTTTATGGATAATTAGAACCTGATGAGAAAAATGGAGTTTATCTTTATTTTGGTTTTACCGAATTAAGCGGTTTTTTTTTGAACAATCGGTTTAGCAAAGGGACTAATGTGCTTAGTTGTTTTTGGTTTTCTAAACTAAATTGGAAAAACTGTTTCGGACAATTGTTTCCTTGGTAACATATCAAAATAAGACTACTTGTAGTTTCGGTTTTGATATTGGTTATCAGAACGTGATGTGTGGAACCCTCGTGCCTAACTCTACAGGTTTGCAAGTCTATTCTCATATTTGTAAGATTCTTTTCGTGTTGTCCTTTATTTTTTCGTTTCTTTGTCATTTTATTTGAAAAAAAGGGGGAGAAATATATGGAGTAAACAGGTGATGTTGGCATTGATTTTATATTGATTGGCATCGATAGGGAAAAGAACATTGGTACTTGAATGTTTTATCTAATGAAAGAGTGAAAGCACAGACTAAGGGGGAGTAACATGTCATATAAATTGGTATAACAAAGACGTGCGGATTGAATATCTACCTATCTTCCTTAGGGGGAGTATTATCTTTGTTATTATAATGTGAACAACGACATTTTCGAGTACTGAATGTAAGCAGTGTTACTGTGCTGTTGAATCGGGAATCAAGCGGATTGTAATGAATTATTGTAATTTGTTTATCCATATGATGTAAGAGTTTTGTCACTAAAATTGACAAAGGGGATATTGTTAGAGCATTTCTCGGTTGAACCCACCAAGCGTTGATATGTCAAGTTTGGTTGTCATATTTTAGTGAATCAAAACTCATGTTAAGAGTCGCTTGATTATGTACTAGAGTCAACTTCGTATAGGTTAGTTTGAAAGTACTAAAATATGAGACATTACAAGTATTGCTAAGTATTGAATATGTGAAGAAACAAGGAGCTACAACGACAACAATCATCCTTCCACTTGAGGTTAGTGATATTTGACTTGAACTGTTTTATTCCCTAACGTATCTTTCAAGTCGCGCATATTAAAAACATAAGAAGCATATTTGAACTCTAGATAGACATAGTATTAAGGAATACAATACGAGGTTTATTGCTTAACCATTAAACTTTGTAAATAAAACATCGCCATAATTATTTGAATGCTATTGTGATTATGTAGGGGTATGAGGTGAGGATTTCATCCTAGGGAACAATGTTTACATGTGTTCTAAGGAAGTAAGTTCATAAACTTGTTTTTGGACCGAAAAGGAAATTGCCAGGTGTTATTGGTTTTTTTATTCATTGCATATCTTATGAACAACCAATATGTGTGATAGAGTATAACCGCTCACAACTTGTTGTGTTCTTGGTAGAACTATTCAAAAAGGCCTGACTTATGTATTGATATAAATTTTATTAGTAAAACCGGTCTTAAGTAATCACCTGTGGTATGATCGGATTTTATATGTCTGACCAATTAAAATGAAAGGGGAACTGATCCTTGTAACGGGGGCAGTATATCAAAGGGAACCGATCCTTGTATGGGGTGCATCAAGGTTTATAGCAGAAAGGGGAACCGATCTTATGGAGATGTGCAACACTTTTTTAGGCAAAGGGGAACTGATCCTATGGACATGTGCAACACATATAAGTTAGATACCATATATATGTGGGGAACCGATCCTAGTACCTAGTAAACCGAATTTTTGGAAAGGTAGTGTGACTATGCACAATACTCACATGGAGGTAGAACCGAAACTTGTTTTGGTAGAACTGTAAACCCATGATTGTGATTGAATGTTGGTTTGATCAATCACATAGTTCTTGAAAGTCAGATGAACCAATTCTAAACTTGTTTGGAAGTGTGGCAAATCGGTTTCAAGGCTGTAAGTGTGAAAGAGAACTTACAAAGTAAAGATGTCGACAAACTTTGACCACGTGTTGTGAATGTTTATTTCTTTAATTGTTCAAAGATATTACTTAACGACTAAAGGAAGAGAATCCCAGGATTGAAACATAATTAAGTTGAGAATATTTTAATTAAGGTTATTAATTTCATTTTGTAGGAAAATTACAGAATTAGTAATGTGCATATAATTAGATTTTCCGAGAGATTTCGATCATTATTTTGGACAGAGCATTTCCAAGAATTATGAAAACCGAATCTGTGCTTTTATGAATATCTTGAGAATATTTTCGGTTTTGGAAATTCCTTGGTGTCCAAACTTCCTTGTCTATAAATACTCGAAGTTTGCCTTTCTAGCAAACTAATCCTTCGTAGTAACAGATTTACTCTTTTGTTGTTGTTATTGATATAGCCGCCTATTCGGAGAAGAGAGTAACCTAATTATGAGAAATATCTTACGACGCTCAGTTTAAAGTCTTCTTTGCGATTGAGAATCTTTAGCGTGTACCGTTGGTGGGAAACTAGATAATTGCGGTTTATCTTTTGTTTTCGATTGATTTGATTGACTAACGGTGGTTGAAATCTGATTGCACCTAGTTTGTTGATTCTTGAGAATTTTCTCTTCTGATATAAGATTCAGTAAAACTAGTTCAGAGTTTCGACATGGATCTTTAGACTGTTGTTAGTTCTAAAGACGATCTTGTGATAATCCATTCTTAACAGACTCCGTTCTGTGCGTGATTGATTACAAGAGATTCAAGTGATTGTGTGCAGGTTTTTATTGAAGATTTGAAGACAAAGAATATATTGAAGATCTGACCTGGGTTTTACAATCATTGGTGTGCACAATACTTGTTTCGGTAAAAGAGGAGCCAATTAATAATTTATTTATCCTTGAGGTATATTGGATTGATTAATTGAGTAGATCGACATCAACACGGTTCTTCGGATTAAAGGTGTTGTTGGCTTAATCTTAATCTATTACCTTTGGGTGATTGAACATAAGATAGATCTAGACCTGACGAAGGAGTTTATGTTGAGATAAATGGAAGAGCCTTTGTACGACTCATATCACTTGGTTGAATAGAGTTGACACCAAACAGATTTCTTGTTTCTTTACTGTTTGGAATACGAACCAAAGGGATTGATCCAAGTACGTGACTTATTTATAAGTTGGAGGCTGGGAATACAGACGGAACTAGGTGAACTATAGGGTTAGTTACTTGGTCTCAACTATACGAAGTTAGTGTAATTTTGTGTAGCGGCTTAATCCTGAGAGTATTCAGTTCTGGACTAGGTCCCGGGGGTTTTCTGCATTTGCAGTTTTCCTCGTCAACAAAATCTTGTTGTGTCATTTGCTTTTATTTTCCGCATTATAATTGTTTTATTATAATTAAAGTAAATTACACAAATGTTAATTCCTATTTACTTGATAAGCAATCCTATTGTGTTTGGTTAAGTCCGAACCTTTGTATCAAGTAAACATACTTCGTTGTTGTATTGTCTCGATCTCGTATCCATAGACGATCACACGAAGTGTGAACCGATTAGTTGTATCGTCTCGACTCAGTCCATAGACAATCACTTTCGGAGAAAGGACTTATAGGTAGGAAAAGTTTTAGCTTGAGGTATATTTGGGTACCCTCGCCTTTTTATATAGTCTTTCAAATATGGGTTTCTTACAATCAAAGCTTAGTAACAAAGAAATTGATATTCACCGTTAGATGAACTCTTGATTTAAGATTCAAGCTATGTCTGCTTATAAACTAAGCAATCAATCTCCACCGTTAGATGATATTAGCTTGATACACACAAATGCTATATTTACATATCGATGAACTGTACCCAAACGTGTATACCTTGTTGGTTCAATAATAGTTAACCGAAGTTATCCATATTAACACTTATAACTTAGCCATATTCATCTAACACTTCTAGATCAAATATGATGATCAATCAATCATGATAGATAATCTGATGAATCTAAATGTGTTTCAAGAGAGTTGTTAAAATGTTCATCATCTCATAGAAATATGAACCATTTGAAACAAAATCGGTTTGGTTTGTAATTGTAGAAAGTACTTATACAAGAACCAATTTATCAACATAATGTCACGTTTGCAAAACAAGTTCACATACCTTATTTCATTAAAGTTCCAGGTACTTTAGTTCGCAAACGAAGAAGAATTCATGAGTATGAAAATCACACTTACCGATTTTAGAACTTGACCAATGTGTTTGCAACTGAGTACGCGAAAAACAGTTCCGGACTTTGGATTTTTCCAGTTGTTCGCAAACAGGGTATGAGAACAACAGTTCCGGACTTGGCCTTGTCTAGCCGTTCGCAAACAGGGTACACGAACAACATCTCCGTACCTTTTCACAGGTAAACCAGTTCGCAAACAAGATTCGAAAACAATAGTTCCGGACCTGAACTAGAATTGCACAGTCAGCATATAATGTATACATCCTGCATTATATCCAGACACAATAGTCATTCTAAAACTCTCATTTAATCATTGAAACATCCTTAGAAGATGACCACAGTAATCTTACACATAATACTAGCTTCAAGTAATTTTCAAGTGATTAATCGATCAATATGAAACTTCCCAAGTTGACATCAAATGATTGTATCACACAAATCATGTTAGATGTTCAAGGTAATTTTCACATGATCATCTTTGACTTAATATTTAGTTTCCAACAAATAAATTGTCTCCAACTAAACTTATTAAGTATACGATAAACTTAGCTAAACTAAAAGCTTCCACCACATATTTCGAGAAATAGATAAACTATGCTCAAAATATCAAATGTATATAATGTAAAAGTCTATAATAGCTAAAATAAAAGCTTCCAATACGTATTTCGAGAAATATATAAAAGAGATAAACTCGGCTTGAAATATCAAATGTGAAAAAGCGGGGGTTTAACAACCACACCCAATATTTTGTTTAGGCAATCTGTATGGACTGACTCCAATATATTTCCAATATAATCAACTAGACAGACATGCTCAATCAAGAAAAATACATCCAAGAGTTATATCTCAATTTCTCAAATCAATCTGCAATTGAACAGATAGAAATCTGTGAGCCGGATTAATATGAGAAATAACTTGGATGGTACCAATGACCAATATCCAAGCGTCAATCAACGACAAAAGATTGGATTCACCAATTTATTGAACTATGCAAAACCTGTGATATTTTAAATATATAAAAATATAATGCGGAAAAGAAATAACACAGACACCAGAAATTTTGTTAACTAGGAAACGGCAAATCCAGAAAAATCCCGGGACCTAGTCCATATTTGAACACCACACTGTATTAAGCCGCTACAGACTCTAACCTACTACAAGTTAACTTCAGACTGGAATGTAGTTGAGCCCTAACCAATCTCACACTGATTAAGGTATAATTGCATTCCTTACGCCTCTTGAACCACGTCAGATTCTGCGCACTTGATTCCCTTAGCTGATCTCACCCACAACTAAGAGTTGCTACGACCCAAATTTGAAGACTTGATAAACAAATCTGTCTCACACAGAAAAGTATTTTGAATAGATAAATCTGTCTCCCACAAAAATACCTATGAGTTTTTTGTTCCATCTTTTGATAAATCAAGGTGAACAGGAACCAATTGATACACCGGACTTATATACCCAAAGAAAAGCCTAGTAATATCAATCACCACACAATAATCTTAATCGTATGGTAGTGAAACAAGATATTGTGGAATCACAAACAATGAGACGAAGATGTTTGTGACTACTTTTTATCTTATCTATATCGTAGATCAAATCTCGAGCAAATCTTAGAGAAGATAGTACTCAATACGATAAAACAAAGTAAGATCAGAACACGCAACTATAAAAAAAATAGTTGGTTATGGCTTCAGTATCCCAATGAAGTCTTTAAGTCATTAACGTTTAATGGTTTTAGGAAAAACCTAGGTTAAAGGAAAATCGAATCTAGTCGCAACTAGTATCACACATGAGGTGTGGGGATCTGGTTTTCCAGTTTCTAGAGTTCTCCCTTATATAGTCTTCAAATCAGGGTTTGCAATCAATGCTACCTTGGTAACAAAGCATTCAATATTCACCGTTAGATGAAAACCTGATTAGAGTCAAGCTAATATCTTTCAACCGTTAGATCGAACTTAGATTGTTATACACAAATGAATGTGACTTCATTTAGATATGGGTAACCGTACCTAAACGTGTACACATGGTTGGATCAACAATAGTTAACCGAAATTAGCCATATGAACACTTTCATATCAACCTTGTTCATCTAAATCACAACTAGTTCAAATGACTCAAATGAAACTAGTTCTAGAGTTGTTCAATTGTTTATATTCTCATATAAGTATACAAGACATAATTGAAGCAAAATCTCTTTTGATTCATTCGAATCAATTCATGAAAATTATATCCACGGTTTGCAAAAGATTGTATTTCTTATTAGAATTTAACCCACTCAAGTATGCAAACGGGTACGCATACCTAAGTATCCGGACTTGGTTTGGGTTCGCCAGTATGCAAATGGGTACGCATACTTTCATATATGACCAACCTCAGTTGAACTCCCGGACTTGAACTTTTAAGCCGGTACACACACGGGTATGCATACTAAGTTCCCGGTCTTCAACTATCAAACCAGTACGCATACGGGTATGCATACCATGGTTCCCGGACTTGGAATAACTTGCAACAATTAGCATACAAGTACGCATACTGTGCTATATCCAATCAATGGTTAATCGTTCTAAACTCTATGTTAATCATTGAAAAATTCTTGGAAGACGAGAATAGCTGTCTCACACAAACTATTAGCTTCAAAGAAATTTTCAAGTGATTAATAGATCAAAACGAAACATTCCAATTCTACATTAAATGACTGTCTCACACAAATCATGCAAGATGTTACCAGGCGATTTTCACATGATCTTCTTTTGATATTCGTCAAGAATAAATATGAACTTGGTTAAAGAGAAAGCTTACCAACACATATTTCGAGAAATATGTAAGCGAGTTAAACTCATCTTGAAATATCAAATGTGTATGATATAAAGTCTGTATAGCTATACGAATTTTTGTCTCAATAGGAGATAAAATAGAAATAGACTTCTAAGTGATAAATGAGTTCAAGTATCCACATACCTTTTGTTGATGAAGTTCCACAAGCTCCCCTTAGTAGTTCTTCGTCTTCAATCGATAAACGCTGTGAAGTCTAAAGCTCAACTACACATTTTATCCTAATCTGAGACATAGATATAACTATGATACGTTTTGATCCCTTTACCTTGGTAGATATTATTATAGAGGCAGAATTCAGAATAATAATAGACAAAAAGACTTAAAAAATAGAGACACAAGATAGTAATTCGAAAAAAATATCTTCTCTAGATTATGAACAAGAAAACAATTACAATTCTCTCTTTGTTACGCTCACAATCTTCTCTAAACAGTGAATTAACCTTGAACTGTTTGCTAAGGTTGCACAGGTTTGTTCCAAGATTTCTCTAGGTTTTCTCTGCCTAGAATTCTCTGTTTAGCTATTAACCAAATCCATCTATTTATAGCCTTCATCGTTATCATCCGACCAAGGACTTCTATTAGGAATCTATTTCCTAAACTAAGAGTATTGCCTAAAACAAAACTCTTCCCTAACTAGGAATTATGCGTAAACAAGGATTCTTTCCTAGGATAGGATTCTTCCCTCAACTTAGGTTGAGGTTAACTAAGTTCCCTAAAGGAGTACGGATACACATGTATCATGGGTCCCCCTTTTAAGAATTTGAATTCCTGTGAGAGTTAAAAATGAAGGTCAGGGAACTCGAGATTCCCTTTTTCCTTATTAAACCACTTGGCCTTGCTAGGAACTTGACCTTTACATCCAATTAGAAAATCTTCTTTTTCTCTTTATCGTGTTTTAATCACTCTTCGTTCCAATATGCAGTCTTTCTTGAGTGGTTCCTCTCTATCAAACCATAAGTCTTCTACTCGTGGTAAAATCATAGTGTTGTCGCCGTCATCATCAAGTAATGGTGGTTCAAACAACTTAAAGTATTCGGCATTTATAACCGAGTACATTCCTAGATAAGGTGGAAGATCCAGACGAAAGGCATTGTCACCAATTTGATCGATAATACGAAACGGTCCATGCCTCAATAGCTTCAAATTGTTACCTTCCCCCTTCAGTTGTTCCTTACATAATTTTAACCATACCAAGTCACCAACACAAAAATTACAAGGCACGAGATGCTTGTCATGCTTTGCTTTGTATTTCGCTTGTTGTTAGAGCATTGCTCGGTCGAACTCGCATGCGTTGCTATCTCAAGCATGTTTGACAATGTTAGTGATAAAAAATATATGTCTTCATTTCTAGCCTAATTTATAGATGTCTCGTATTAGGGTATAAATAGTGTAGTTGAGCTTAGATCTCTCGGCGTTCATCTCTTGAAGACGAAAAACTACTAAGGGGAGCTTGTGGAACTTCTTCGACAAAAGGTATATGGAGACTTGAACTCATCTATCACTTGGAAATTCTATTCTACTATCTCCTATATTGAGACATAAGTCGTGTTACGATATAGTTTTCTCTATACACATTTGAGATTTCGAGCTGAGTATATCTCGCTTACATATTTCTCGAAACATGTGTTGGTAAGCTTTCGCTTCGACCAAGTTCATCTTATATCATGAGAAAATTTCCGAGTAACATCTTACATGGTTTGTGTGATACAATCATTTGATGTAGGCTTGGAATGTTTCGATAATTATTATTTCAATATCTTGAAAATTACTTTTATGTTAATAGTGTGTGAAAACGACTATTGTCATTATAGAAGAATGTTTCAATGATTGAAACAAAAAGTTGATGATGTAACCATCTTTGGATATAAGCATATATAGTGTGTTCGCACATTAGTGTATAAATCCATAAACCGGGAACCAAGAGTATGCATATGTGTGTATACGAAATTGGTGAAGGAGACAAGATAAGTATGCGTACCCGTATGCATACTGGCAGAAGTTTTTGAACCGAAAATATTTGTTGAGTTTGGGAATTACAAAATCATAAACTAGTCACCTTAAGTATGCGTACCCGTACGCATACTGGCGGAAGTTTTCGAACCGAAAATTTCTGCTGAGTTTGGAAACTTAACAAACTCAAAATTCGGTTGCTTAAGTACGCATACCTGTACGCATACTTAAGATGGTTACTTTGTCAAATCGGTCAGTTCATGAACTTAAACATTTAAATCATAAGGAATGCAATCTTTGAAAACCGTAGGTATAATTTCATGATTGATTCAAGTTAATAAAACTGATTTGGTTTCGATTGTGTTTTCTATACAATTGAACAACTCTTTAACTAGTATCATTTGAGTCATTTGAACTAGTTATGGAGATGAATAAGCTTGATATGAGAGTAATCATATGGATAACCTCGGTTAACTATTTGTGAACCAACCTGGTGTACACGTTTAGGTACGGTTACATAAACCTAAATAAGGGTACATTTCATTTGTGTGTAACAAGCTAAGTTCGATCTAACGTTTGAAAGATATTAGCTTGGTTGAATTAGGTTTTTCATCTAACGGTGAATATTGAATGCTTTGTTACCAAGGTAACTTGGATTACAAACCCTGATTTGAAAACTATATAAAGGAGAACTCTAGCAACTAGGAAACCTAATCCCCACACCTCCTGTGTGTTACTAGTTGCATAACCAGAGTCGATTCTCCTTTAACCTTAGGTTTCTTCTCGAGACCCTGTAGGTTAATGACTTGAAGACTTCATTGGGATTGTGAAGCCAGACCCTATCTTTGTAGTTGCGTGATCTAATCTTGCTGTTTCTATCGTGTTGAGTGCAATTGAAATAATTGGCTCGAGATTTTATATCTACGATAGGCAAGATAGAAAAGTAATCACAAACAAACTTCGTCTCATCGTTTGTGATTCCATAATAACTTGTTTCGCTAGTGTTTATGGGTAAAAACTGATTCTGCTGTTTTTGGTAAACTTAGGTGTGTTGATGACAAATGAATCCAAACCTTAAACAATGCACTGCACGGGAGTACTTTTAGATTCGAGAGATCCATCTGTAAGACTCTGGCCTAAACTAAGAAATGGCCGTTCCAGATTCAATTCGGTCAAAAGGAGAAGGGTTGATCTTAGGGAGGGAAGCGAAGAAGGTGTTTGAGATTATGAAGGTGTTGGCTGTTTATGACTTGTATCAGAATGTCGAACTGGCTTGCATAATGTAAGCTATCAGTTCTGGGTGTTTTTTCTTGGTACTGTGTTGACAACACTTGTGTTGTTCGTGTTGTTTGAAAATAGGTTGAAGAACCTATTTATACAAGTCATTTGAGCACAATCCTCATCTCGTAAGAAGTGGAGGAAGTTGAGTGATGGAGTAGTGGGGTCTTGTAGGTGATTGTCACACGATAACGCCTTTGCCCACTTCCCTCATCACCGTTAAACGTCCATCTTTTCTGACACGTTCTCGTAATGGGCGCGTTGCACGCCACACGTTGTAAACCGCCATATCCCCCAATTTGTGACATGTTTGATGTCTCAAATGAGTGGGTCAAGTCGTGGGACCCGCCGCAAGAAATAGCATACGGTGCTATTAGGTTGAATAACTAAGTTATTTATGGAATTGATATCCATGAAATACCGTGCATGCTCGATGCATGTAATGCATCGCTTTTAAGCAAGAATTTCAAAACAATCGATATATACATGAAGCGTCGTTGTTTTAAAGCTTGATTGAATAAGTCGCGGATTAAGCGTCTTAAAATGGCAACACGTCCAACCATCTTCGAGTGATCGTTTGGAGGCCGCACGGCGGGCCATCATCTGGTCGATCATTCCCTGTGACAGAGTGGCGGACGGTGATCATTGAGGCACTCCATTGATCGCCTAGTTTTTAATCCAAGCCATCCGACCAAGCTGGTGAAGTTGAACAGATAAGATGATTTACGACACATGTTTGCTGCCGTTGAAGGAATTTTAGGGTTTTTTAGAGGTGCGCAATCATTCCCTCATTGTCTGATCGAATCCAAGCATTTGGCACTAATTTGTATGGACCGATCGGGCATGCATGGAGACGGCCCGCTGGAGTGCATGTCTACACCTCTCGGCCCCTCAAGATTCGATCTAGGCCACTCAATTTGACCGACAAAGATGAGTGGTCGTGATCGATTTGCGACAGAAATATATTGTCACAAAGGGTTTTAAATCGTGTGGCATGCCACCTTTGGGGCATGCGTTTCGAGGCGCTGGGCCCAAGTCTGCATAGGCCGGCCGGTCACACGCAAAGGTGGGCCCACAGTGATCACGTTGACATCCTTGGGACCTCTTGAGTCTATATCTATACTGTCCGTTTAGGCTGGTGAAGATGGATGGTCACGATCAATTTATGACAGATGTGTGTTGCCGCAAACCCTAATTAGGGTTTTGAAATAGCCACGCCCACGAGACTTTGACCAAACGGTTTGGTACGCCATTGGATTCCTTTGGGGAGATCGATCACGTGGGGACAATGTTGGGCTGACGGTGAACACATGCTTACCTTCCTGATGGTCCTAAACGCGATCTAAGCATCCTAATAGGCTGGCTAAGTTGGATGGTCGTGATCGACTTAAGACGCTAGTGTATTTCCGCGACCCAAGTTAGGGTTTGGAAACATCACGCTTGCCATGGTTTGGGAAAGAGTTTCACTGCTCAATGTCCCTACCATGTGAAATTTGTTCGAGCAAGGAGATAGTAGGGTCGTCGATGTGCATGTCAGCGTTTCCCCAATTGCTCATGGGATCATCTAACCCGTCCAAGCAAGCAGGCGAAGTTGGACGGCTGCGATGGTTTTGAGACTGTCTTGGACAGTTCAAGCTCGTTCGAGCTCCTCCCAAGCAGCGCGGCCACCCTACTTAGGGTTGGCGTTTGATGGCGCTAGAAGATGTATGGTGATGTTCGAACGGCTAGGGCATAAGTGGGCCCATCGATGGTCATCACGATAATTTCCTATTCCTGCCAGGGTTTGACTAGGCTTGTTAAATTGAGCGGCCTGTGTGGTCGTGATCATTTCTGAGACTGATATGGACAGTCCTGATTTTCCTTAAGGAAATTAAATATGTTCGATCAAGCTGTCTTTAATTAAATCGCAACGATTCGAGACTCTCTTTGTCAGGGGTTAATGTATCATGTGTGGGTATTTCATGCGTATCTCAATATTGGCACTTCGGGAGATTCATGTTACTCTGCTGAGAGTGAACACTTAATCGTCATGTCATGTCAATAATGAGAGTTCGGCTGAGAACATAACACGGAAAATACTAGGCAAATCATGCATTAATTAATAATGCTAATAAAATTCACAAAATATTTGGGATTGCCGTCGCACGCACCATTCTGGGTGAATTTCATGTTTATATTGAATTGCTTCAAATAAAGTGAAGAGGTTTTCTGCACTCATCACTTCTTAAACGGCTTTTCCCTTTGCAGGGTGATAGCGCATAAAATACTGGTTTTACAATTTTATCCCTATTCGAAAAACCACCATCAACATTAAGTCCCCTGCTTAGCACGTAACCATCAATATTGTTGCGGGGTAAGCAATGGATGCTGACGGTTAAATATAAAACTTATGAGGCAAGGTAGACAGATGTTACCAGGATAGAGGCCGGCTAGGTCTTTAAGCAAGATACTCTTAACGAAGTATCAAGGCTTGCAGTGATCGTCCTCCTATCATATGTCAATTGCCTCCTGGTAGATTTTAAAATTTTCTAAACTCCATTGCGCTCGATTGCGAGAGGCCTTGACTTAAGTTGCTTGGAGTCCGGATTGCTGAGTCGCAACGAAAATCTTCTTTAAACTCCTGAACGTTGACTGGAATGGAATTGCGTTCATTTTAACCCTTTATCTCATAGGCTCATTGTTTCCCTTCTGATTGCGATGGTGAAATGCTTGGAATGCTTGTATCGTCAAAATCTTCCGGATTACTTGAGTGAAGTAAACAAGCTGAGAGGCGTTCTGTTGCCGACGTGCTGCTATCAAGTCTTCAAGGACGTCGTTCAAAGCGACATCCTTTGAACCATCTTCTGAATCTTGGATGGTTGTATGGAATGGGATGCGATGAACAGTCCCTAGTTACACTTCATATTCGATGACGTGGCTGGATACGTGAAACCATATCCGATTTGTACATTTGGAGTCTTTAATGCACATGTACGTCTTCATGTTGAGAATTTTTTACGGCTCGTAAAGCTTCAACATTGATGATGCTGATATTAGAAATAAACCGGTTGAGGGACGTGAAGGCATCTTGGCAATCCCCAGGTGTAATAATCCCGAGCTTATTTTCTCTTGAAAGACGTACTTCCATTGCATTGCTGGTAAGGTTGGAGTGTCTTCAGCTTCTGAAGAGAGCGCTGAAGCGGCTTCGGGAGAGAGTGCTGAAGCAGCTTCGAGAGAGAGCGTTGAAACGGCTTCTTCTGGAGAGAGCGTGCATTGAAGCGGCTTCTTCAGAAGAGAGTGTGCGTTGAAGCGGCTTCTGGAGAGAGAGCGTTGAAGCGGCTTCTTCTGGAGAGAGTGTGTGTTGAAGCGGCTTTTGGAGAGAGAGTGTTGAAGCGGATTCTTATGGAGAGAGCGTTGAAGCAGCTTCAAGAGAGAGTGTTGAAGAGGCTTCTTCTTCAGTTTGATTTTCCCTTGCAAATTACATGCTTCTTGATTTCCCGTCTCTCTTGTGTTGATGAAGTCCTTGACTGACAGCGAAGGAATTTCATGCTGATCCTCAGTTCCCAAGCGTGATTTACCTCTGTCCATAGTGGTTGTTGCTATTGTGAAGCTATGGCTGGTATCAATCAACGAGCAACAACGGTACTTGGCAGCAACTGGGATCAGAAGAGACTGGCAAGGAGAGGCGTGGTAGCTACTTGCACGATCTTGGCATTCTTCATATAATGGTAGATATAGTCTATTAGAGGAAGAACCTGATGATGGAACCGATAGCTTCCTTGATGTTTTCTCATGGAACGGAAAGGAGGGAAACAGTCCCATGACCACGAGTATCTAGTGAGCTTTCAACTTCATAGATGTTGTCACGCTGGGTTTCTGAAGAAATAATTTAGGAGAGAGTTGGAGTTGAACCCAGTGTTGATGAGGGTACTACAAGTTGCTGATCATGAGGCCGTCGTTGCGCCTACGTTGTGTTTCATAGACATCCAGGCATACCGCTGGTATTTAAACAATACATCTGCTCCCTCGAATATGTCTACGTCTTTGGGCATCTTGGAATCATATTGACAGCGGGCTTGCGTCTCTCCAAATTCAGCATCTTTGAGATGGGTAGTGCTAAGTAGTCTCCAGCGACGCTCCTTTTCCTTTATCATCTTTGGATCGTGTCTTTGAGGAGTATGGAAGTCTTCTTATGCGAATGAATTAACTAATAGGTTCTGCAAATATGATGAAGCTCTTGACATGGAGAGTCTGTGTGTACCTCTTAAGTCTCAGGCGCAACCTCCTTTGGTGAC
This sequence comes from Papaver somniferum, assembly GCF_003573695.1. Classification (NCBI taxonomy): domain Eukaryota; kingdom Viridiplantae; phylum Streptophyta; class Magnoliopsida; order Ranunculales; family Papaveraceae; genus Papaver; species Papaver somniferum. Next base: position 170,546,127 of record NC_039362.1, read on the forward strand.
GCAACTACTTCTTCTACGGGAGACGAAATTATGAAAGCGTCCCTCATAGATGTTGTTGCCGTCGAGCCAGATATGGAATATCTTGGACGTTGTTTTATTATTGTGGCAGTCGTGCATGTGATACTGGAGTTGAAGTGGGCGATTTTAGACGCGCAGGATGTTGTATCTCTGTGGTTTTTCGCTTGATGCTTTAGTTGAACCGCTTACAGAAGGTTGAAGGTTGTATTTCCTGTTGGTCCGACGTGTCGACGAAGCTTTATCCTCCATTCATTTCATGAGCAGCGTGACTGGGTGCACTGTTTCTGAGGAGGTGGTTTCAAACTGGGAGTTTCACTGAGATGTGTTCAATGCTTCCTGGTTCTATGAAGGGTTTTCTAAAATCCAGAAGCTTCAAGATTAAACAAACGAAGTTCCCCCGTGGACTTCATTGCTCGGAAAGAGGAGGAGATCGAGAGGCTATCCTTGGAATTGAAGCTGAAGCAGGTTGTTCTCCGTAAAATGAAAGGCGCTCTTTCCAAAAAGAATGAGCTGCTGCTGAAAGACTTCCCTTGAATACTTGAGCATTTTCTTTTATATTTCCCTTTTAGGTGTCTTGAGTTATGTAAGGAATTACTTTCACAGTTTGATTTTCTGGTTTTTGAACTAGTAGGTGATTGAATTTTGAATTGGTTTATTTTGAGATGATTTTTATGAATGACTTTCTGAAAGGAATTATGTTTGAATCGACTGAAAGCCGGCATTCTGGTTTTGACTACGATCATTCTGAGTATCTCGTAAAATTGCAAATGTTGCATAAAAAGGGAAACATGTAAAAGGAAGATAATGTGTTGTCTAAGAACAACTGCATCATTGAATCCCATCCTCGATGTGGGACGCATGCGTCAAGTCCCCAGGATTTTAAAATGTAAATTTTTTTTTATCAAAACTTACTTGTTCACAAGATATCGGTTGAACTAGACTTTAATTCTCCAAGGGTGGTCGCTTCCAATCCAAGTTGTTATGGCACGCCTCGAGAAACCCGTAGTTGGTTCGATCACTTCGATGAAACCGTGTACGTTAATCTTCGGATAAAGGGGGTAACTCTCTGCGGCAGTGGCAGTACCTGGGGTCCGTCATCTCTTGATCATTTGGAGGACGCCATACGGGAGGTAATTGAACTTCCCCGTCTCACACCCAAACTTCTAGTAATTCCAGAATCTTCCTTGTTGGAAATGGGAAGTGCGGGTATTCCAGATCTGGTTTCTCTTGCGTTAACGGCTGCCGTCGTGAGAACTTCCATAGACTTTGGTACGAAGATCGTTTCAAGGGTGGAGTAGAGACGCGAGCGTATGTTGAAGCAAACACAGACCGTTTATCTCGGCGATCTTGTAGACGCATAACTTTTCTCAAGGACTCTGCATCGGTAACAGTAGCACTATGAGGTGGTGTAACTAGTAATCGTTCATTAGTGCAGTATTTGTTTTATTGAAGGCCTTGGTTGATTTATCCTTCTTCAGGTGCTTCTGGCAGAGAGTACGAGCACTTGAGGCTGCGCATTGTTGAATAACCTTCCGGACTTCTGCGAGGTTCTCTTGATACATTTTTTTTTAAATCTTCGTAAGATGGGTGCTTATCTTTTATCTCTCCGGTACCATGACTCTCCTGTCGAGTCGTTTCCCCGTGAAACTGTTTCATCTCCTTGTTGTTGGTTGAATCTTGTGGATTGTTTCCTTTCTGCTCATATCTGATGTCTGCATCGTTGATGTCATTCGCTGGGTGGATGCTTGCCGATTCTTACTACAATCGGTTTACATTCCTTAGAATATGAAGCATCTCGTCTTGCTGCTTGGCGATGTTAGCTTGATTCGCGAGAACATCTTCTAACATTCTGGCCATGTCTTTCATAGTGATTGGATTCTGATCACTTGTGATTTTTGGATAATTCAACTGGTAGGGATACATCGTGGAGCGGAAATTGAGATTGGTTATTGGAATGAAATCAGGTTAATGACTGAGTTTTAGAACTAAGATCTACCCGTTCTCAATTTAAGAAGATTGAAATGAAGATTGAAATCAATTTTTTGCAACCGAGAGATCAACCTCCCACTAAGGTTGACAATTGTTTATGGGTAAAAACCGATTCTTCTGTTTTTGGTAAACTTGGGTGTGTTGATGAGAAACGAATCCAAACCCTAAACAATGCACTGCACGGGAGTACTTTTAGATTCGAGAGATCCATCTGTAAGACTCTGGCCTAAACCAGGAAATGGCCGTTCCAGATTCAATTCGGTCACAAGGTGAAGGAGAAGGGTTGATCTTAGAGAGGGAAGCGAAGAAGGTGTTTCGTATTATGAAGGTGTTGGTTGTTTATGACTTGTATCAGAATGTCGAACTGGCTTGCATAATATAAGCTATCAGTTCTGGGTGTTTTTTCTTGGTACTGTGTTGACAACACTTGTGTTGTTCGTGTTGTTTGAAAATAAGTTGAAGAACCTATTTGTACAAGTCATTTGAGTGCAATCCTCATCTCGTAGGAAGTGGAGGAAGTTAAGTGATGGAGTAGTGGGGTCATGTAGGTGATTGTCACACGATCACGCCTTTTCCCACTTCCCTCATCACCGTTAACCGTCCACTTTTCCTGACGCGTTCTCGTAATGGGCGCGTTGCACGCAGCACGCTGTAAACTGCCAGACCAATACCCTAGTAAGTATCCCCCAGTTTGTGACATGTTTGATGTCTCGAATGAGTGGGTCAAGTCATGGGACCCGCTGTAAGAAATAGCATATGATGCTATTAGGTTAAATAACTAAGTTATTTATGGAATTGATATTCATGAAATATCTTACATGCTCGATGCATGTAAGCATCGCTTTTGAGAAAGCATCTCAAAACAATCGATATACACGAAGTATCGTTGTTTTAAAGCTTGATTGAATAAGTCGTGGATTAAGCATCTTAAAATGGCAGCACGTCCAACCATCTTCGAGTAATCATTTGGAGGTTGCACGGGGGGGCATCATCTGGTCGATCACTCCCTGTGACAGACTGGCGGACGGTGATCATTGAGGCACTCCATTGATCGCCTAGTTTTTAATCCAAGCCGTCCGACCAAGCTGGCGAAGTTGGACGGACGAGATGATTTATGGCACATGTTTGCTGCTGTTGAAGGAATTTTAGGGTTTTTTAGAGGTGCACAATCATTCCCTCTTTGTCTGATCGATTCCAAGCATTTGGCACTAATTTGTATGGACCGGTCGGGCATGCGTGGAGACGGCCCGTTGGCGTGCATGTCTACACCTCTCAGTCCGGCAAAGATGAGTGGTCGTGATCGATTTGTGACAGAAATATATTACCGGAAAGGGTTTTAAGGCCGTGTGGCATGCCACCTTTGAGGCGTGCGTTTCGAGGCACCGGGCCCTAGTCTGCATAGGCCGGATGGTCACACGTAAAGGTGGGCCCACGGTGATCACGTTGACATCCTTGGGACCTCTTGAGTCTATATCTACACCGTCCGTTTAGGCTGGTGAAGATGGATGGTCACAATCAATTTACGACAGATATGTGTTGTCGCAAACCCTAATTAGGGTTTTGAAACAGCCACGCCCACGCGACTTTGACCAAACGGTTTGGTACGCCGTTGGCTTCCTTTGGGGAGATCGATTACGTGGGGACAATGTTGGGCTGACGGTGAACACATGCGTACCTTCCTGATGGTCCTAAACGCGATCTAAGCCATCCAAATAGGATGGCTAAGTTGGATGGTCGTGATCGATTTAAGACGATAGTGTATTTCCGCGACCCAATTTAGGGTTTGGAAACATCACGCTTGCCATGGTTTGGGAGAGAGTTTCACTGCTCAATGGCCCCACCATGGGCAAGTCATGCGAGCAAGGAGAAAGTATGGCCGCCGATGTGCATGTCAGCGTTTCCCCAATTGCTCATGGGATCATCTAACCCGTCCAAGCAAGCAGGCGAAGTTGGACGAGTGCGATGGTTTTGAGACTGTCTTGGACAGTTCAAGATCGTTCGAGCTCCTCCCAAGCAGCGCGGTCACCCTACTTAGGGTTGGCGTTTGATGGAGCTGGGAGATGTATGGTGATGTTCGACCGGCTAGGGCATAAGTGGGCCCGCCGATGGTCATCACGATAATTGCCTATTCCTGCCACGGTTTGACTAGGCTTGTTAAATTGCGCGGCCAACTTGTGTGGCCATGATCGTTTCTGAGACTGATATGGACAGTCTATATTTTACTTAAGGAAATTAAACATGTTCTATTGAGTTGTCTTTAATTAAAAGCATATTGATTCGAGATTCTCTTTGTCAGGGAGTAATGTAACCTGTGTGCGTATTTCATGCATATCTCAATATTGGCACTTCGGGAGATTCATGTTACTCTGCTGAGAGTGAACACTTTATCGTCATGTCATGTCAATAATGAGAGTTCGGCTGAGAACATAGCACGGAAAATACTAGGAAAATCATGCATTAATTAATAATGCTAATAAAATTCACAGAATATTTGGGATTGTCGTTGCACGCACCATTCTGGGTGAATTTCATGTTTATATTGAATTGCTTCAAATAAAGTGAAGAGGTTTTATGCACTCATCACTTCTTGAACGGCTTTTCCCTTTGCAGGGTGACAACGCATAAAATACTGGTTTTACAATTTTATCCCTATTCGAAAAACCACCATCAATAGCTAGTCGATTAAGTTTATTGTGAGGTAATTGATAATTCTAGGCTGTTCTTCGAGAATATAAGTCCGGGTTATCAATTGGTTCCTGTTCACCTTGATTTATCAAAAGATGTAACAAAAACTCTTGGGAATTTCTGTGGGAGAAAGATTTATTCAATCATATAGAATTTTATGTATGAGACAAATTTTTCTATCAAGTCTTCGACTTTGGGTCGTAGAAACTCTTAGTTGTGGGTGAGATCAGTTAAGGGAATCAAGTGCGTAGTATCCTGTTGGGATCAGAGACGTAAGGAGCGCAACTGTACCTTGAATCAGTGTGAGACTGATTAGGGTTCAACTATAGTTCAGTCCGAAATTAATTGGTAGTAGGATAGTGTCTGTAGCGGCTTAATACAGTGTGGTGTTCAATCTGGACTAGGTCCCGGGGTTTTTCTGCATTTGTGGTTTCCTCGTTAACAAAATTATGGTGTCTGTGTTATTTGTTTTTCGTATTATACTTTTTATATAATTGAAATATCATAGGTTGTGCGTTAAGATCAATCAATTAGAATATCCAACTTTGGGTTGTTGATTTACATTGATTGACACTTGAACATTGGTCTTTGGTACCGTTCAAGTTACTCTTATTATTCAACCGGGCTTGCAGATTTCAATTTGCTGATTGCGGATTGAATTAAGAGTTAGAGATATTAAACTCTTTGATATACTTTATTCTAGATTAAGTCTGTCTGTCTAGTTGATTCTCTAGAAAGTGTATTGTAGTAAGTCCTCTCAGATTTCCAAACGAATTGTTGGGTGTGGTTGTTAGACCCCCGCATTTTCACTTGTGACTTCTTTAATTGTGCTTCAATAGTCGCATGAATCTGTGATATCTTCCCCAAGAACTTTTGTGCCTTTTGCCGTTCACTTCCTTCCTTTCCCCTCATTGAGGCGTCACTAGAAAATACTAGATCGAAAGGACTAGGTGGTAAGTAACCATAACACGTCTCGAAAGGATATTTTCCCGAAGAACTAGGAACTTATCTACTAAAAGCAAACTGTAGGTATGGTAAACTCTCATCCCAAGTTTTAGGGTGCTTGAAATTATATTCCCTTAACATGTGAACCATAGTCCTGTTGACCACCTCTGTTTGTCCGTCTATTTGTGGATGAAAAGTTGTACTCTTCTTCAACCTAGTGTCCATCATTTTCCATAAAGAATCCCAAAAGTGACTAAGGAACCGAATATCCCTATCAGAAATAATCGAAGTAGGTAACCCAAAATGCTTCCACACATGCTCAAAGAAGAGCTTTGCTATACCGGCTCCCGTTATCGTATTTGTACATGGAATTAATGCAATCATCTTGGTTAACCGGTCGACCACACCGAACAAGTAATCATAACAGACTTGGTATTTGGTAACCCACCAAGAAAATCCATAGAAATACTCTCCCAAGGTCTTGATGGTACTGGTAATGGTAGATATAATCCACGTTTTCTGTTAGAAGGCTTAGAAGTGTTACACAACTTACACCCTCGAACTAATTCAGTCACATCATCCCACATCTTTAGCCAAAATATATAACGCAGGAAATTAAGTAGAGTTTTATTCATCCCAAAGTGTCCAGCAACTCGGAAAGTGTGTGCCTCTCTCAACCACTGTAAACGATCTCCATCTTCTGGTATGCAAAGTAACTGACCTTTGTATAACAAACCATCTCAGAGTTCATACTCGCTATTCAAACCACTCTTTACACCTTCTATCACCTTCTTGAAGTCTTTGCTGGATGCGTATGACTCTGCGTACTCTTGAGGAACAATTGGCTGAATTCTCATGGCCACCATTAATGCTCGAACTGGAGGTCGAGATAAAATATCTGCCAACTTGTTTGTTACTCCTTCTTGTACCTAATGAGTATATTGAAAGTCATCAAGTAATACATCCACTTCATGTGTCGGGCTTGTTGTAGTTTCGTCTGTGCATGTAGATACTCCAAAGGTTTGTGATCTGAATGTGCCACTACTTCTCTACCTAAGAGATACACTCTCCAATGCTTGATACATTGATATAAAGCATAAAATTCTTTGTCATAAGGCGCATAGTTCTTAATAGCACCTGAAAACAATTCTGAATGATAATCCACTGGTTTACCATCCTGTAACAACACTCCTCCTAATACATATTTAGAAGCGTCGGTCTCAACTTCAAAAATACGCTGTAAGTTAGGAAATGCCATTACTGGTGCTTCTGAAATCTTCACTCTTAGTAACTGAAAAGCGTCTTCATGGTTTGCTGCCATTCAAACTTTGCCTTAGCTCCCTTCAAACCATGTAATGGTCCTGCAATAGTAAAAAAATGTCGGATAAACTTACGCAAGTATGTGCAATCCCCTAAAAAACTCCTGATTTCAGTTACAGTACTAGGTCTAGGCCACTTAGTGATCACTTAGACCTTCCTTGGATCAATCTTCCGTTGTCCACCACCAACAATGAACCTGAGATACACTAACTCCTCCTTCCCAAACTCACCCTTCTTTACGTTCAACTTCAGCTGGCCTTCATGTAACACTTTAAACACCTTTTCAACGTGAATGAGATGCTCTTCCCAAGTTCTGTTGTATATTAGGATATCATCCAAGTAAACAATCACAAAATCTTGTATAAAAGGTCGGAACAAATCATTCATCAAACACATAAACGTCGCTGGAGCATTACACAAACCAAAAGTAATCACCAACCATTAGAACAAGCCTTGTTTGGTTTTGAAACAAGTCTTACATGTATCATCTTCTCGACCTCTCATCTGGTAATATCCGAATTTGAAATTTAACTTTGTAGACTCGAGATTTTTCCAACTGATCCTTCATGCCGTCTATCCTAGGTAAAAGGTAACGATTCTTGATTGTGATCTTATTTAATGCTCTATAATCAATACACATGCGCCAACCTCCATCTTTCTTTGGAACCAACAACACCGCTGATCCACAAGGTGAAGCACTTGGCACTATTATTCCTAATTCTAGAAGTTCCTGGACTTGTTTCTTGATCTTATTAGATTCCTCTACGGTTGTGCGATAAATACCTATATTAGGTAGAGAAATCTCCCCGGTCAACATGATTTTATGCTCCACACTCCTCTTTGGCGGTAATCCCGTGACATCAGAAAATAAATCCTTGTATTTCAACTTCAACCTTTCTAGGACGCCTTCTTGTTGTGCAATCAAGGCTGCCAAACAAACTTTACTCTGCTACTCCTCAAGAAAACAGATCACAGGGAGAATGAACTTTGTGCTAGCATTCACCAACCGCTTAGCCTGAGTGGCTGTGATCAAGCTTGCTCCTTCAAGAGGAGAATCTATAGCCCGAATCACGAAACTTTCCCCATCTTTGGTAAAGGTATACTTTTGTTCCCTCCTGTGTAGAGTTGCATCTTTATCCCATAGGTAAGGACTACCTAGTACTACCTGACAGACACCCAAAGGAACTACGTCGCATGTAACTTCGTCAACATATGACTCATCCATAGCAAATTTGAACGTGCAATGTTGTGAAACTTTTAAGCCTCCTTCCTTTTGAATCCATCCTAAAGGGTATGGTGAAAATGTGAGGGTACCCAAATATACCTCAAGCTAAAACTTTTCCTACCTGTAAGTCCTTTCTTCGAAAGTGATTGTCTATGGACTGAGTCGAGACGAAACAACTAATTGGTTCACACTTCGTGTGATCGTCTATGGATACGAGATCGAGACAATAAAACAACGAAGTATGTTTACTTGATACAAAGGTCCGGACTTAACCAAACACAATAGGATTGCTTATCAAGTAAATATGAATTAAAGTTTGTGTAATTTACTTTAATTATAATAAAACAATTATAATGCGGAAAATAAAAGTAAATGACACAACAAGATTTTGTTGACGAGGAAAACTGCAAATGCAGAAAACCCCCGGGACCTAGTCCAGAACTGAATACTCTCAGGATTAATCCGCTACACAAAATTACACTAACTTCGTATAGTTGAGACCAAGTAACTAACCCTATATTTCACCTAGTTCGTCTGTATTCCCACGCCTCCAATTTATAAATAAGTCACGTACTTGGATCAATCCCTTTGGTTCGTATTCCAAACATTAAAGGAACAAGAAATCTGTTTGGTATCAACTCTATTCAACCAAGTGATATGAGTCGGACAAAGGCTCTTCCACTTATCTCAACATAAACTCCTTCGTCAGGTCTAGATCTATCTTATGTTCAATCACCCAAAGGTAATAGATTAAGATTAAGCCAACAACACCTTTAATCCGAAGAACCGTGTTGATGCCGATCTACTCAATTAATCAATCCAATATACCACAAGGATAAACCAATTATTAATTGGATCTTCTTTTACCGAAACAAGTATTGTGCACAACGAAGATTGTAAAACCCAGGTCAGATCTTCAATATATTCTTTGTCTTCAAATCTTCTTAAATCTTCAATAAAAACCTACACACAATCACTTGAATCTCTTGTGATCAATCACGCACAGAACGGAGTCTATTGACAATGGATTATCACAAGATCGTCTTTAAAACTGACAACAGTCTAAAGATCCCTGTCGAAACTCTGAACTAGTTTGAGTGAATCTTATATCAGAAGAGAAGATTCTTAAGAATAAACAAATTAGGTGCAATCAACTTTCAACCACCGTTAGTCAATCAAATCAATCGAAAACAAAGATAAACCGTAATTATCTAGTTTCCCACCAACGGGTCGCGCTAGAGCTTCTCAATCCCAAAGAAGACTTTAAGCTGAGCGGCCGTAAGAGATTTCACCTAATTAGATTACTCTCCTCTCCGATAGGAGGCTACACCATTAACAACAACAAAAGAGTAAATCTGTTGTTACGAAGGATTAATGCTAGAAAGGCAAACTTCGTGTATTTATAGACAAGGAAGTTTGGACACCAAGGAATTTCCAAAACCGAAAATATTCTCAAGATATTCATTAAAGCACAAATTTGGTTTCCATAATTCCTGGAAATGCTCTGTCCAAAAATAACGATCGAAATCTCTCGGAAAATATAATTAGTAAATGCACATTACTAATTCTGTAATTTCCCTACAAAATGAAATTAATAACCTTAATTAAAAGATTCTTAACTTACTTATGTTTCGATCCTGGGATTCTCTTCCCTTATCCGTTAAGGAATATCTTTGAACAATTATAGAAATAAACATTCACAGCACGTGTTCAAAGTTTGTCGACATCTTTACTTTGTAAGTTCTCTTTCACACTTACAACCTTGAAACCGATTTTCCACACTTCCAAACTAGTTTAGAATTGGTTCATCTCAAGAACTATGTGATTGATAAAACCAACATTCAATCACAATCATGGGTTTAACGGTTCTACCGAAACAAGTTTCGATTTTACCTCCATGTGAGTACTACGCATAGTCACACTAGCTTCCCAAAAGATTCGGTTGACTAGGTACTAGGATCGGTTCCCCACATATATATGTTATCTAACTTATATGTGTGGCACATGTCCATAGGATCGGTTCCCCTTTCTTCTATAAACCTTGCTGCACCCCATACAAGGATCGGTTCCCCTTGATGTATTGCACCCCTTACAAGGATCGGTTCCCTTTCCCTTACTAGGATCGTTTCCCTTTCACTTACAAGGATCACTTCCCTTTCCCTTACTAGGATCGGTTCCCTTTCCCCAAGGTCATACATAATCCGATCATACCACAGGTGATTACTTAAGATTGGTTTTACTAATAAAAGTTATACAAATACATAAGTCAGGACTTTGTGAATAATTCTACCAAGAACATAACAAGTTGTGAGCGGTTATACTCTATCACACATATTGGTTGTTCATAATATATGCAATGAATAACAAAACCAATAACTCTTGGCAATTTCCTTTTCGGTTCACAAACAAGTTTATGAACTTACTTCCTTAGAACACATGTAAACATTGTTCCCTAGGATGAAATCCTCACCTCATACCCATACATAATCACAATAACATTCAAATGATTATGGCTATGTCTTATCTACAAAATTTAATGGTTAACCAATAAAACTCGTATTGTATTCCTTAATACTATGTCTATCTAGAGTTCATATATGCTTCGCAGTTATGTTTTCAATATGCACGACTTGAAAGATACGTTAGGGAATGAAACAGTTTTAGTCAAATATCACTAACCTCAAGTAGAAGGATGATTGTTGTCGTTGTATCTCCTTGCTTCTTCACATCTTCAAGACTTCGCAATACTTGTAATGTCTCATATCCTAATACTTTCAAGCTAACTTATACGAAGTTTAACTCTAGTACATAATCAAGCGACTCTTAACATGAGTTTTGATTCACTAAAATATGACAACCAAACTTGACATACCAAAACTTGGTGGGTTCAACCGAGCAATGCTCTAACATATGGTTTTGGATGTTTGATAGTATTCAATCCTAACTTATGCACCAAAGAATTTGAAAGTAAATTCTTCTGACTTCCCAGGTCAATAACAACATCAACTAGTGATGTTTTGACTTGCATATTCACCGTGAAGAGCCACTCCCTAAGATCATATTTTTAAGGTCTTTCTTTCTCCCTTGTCATAAGAGAAAGATTTGAATTGAGTTTCGTTCGTCCGTGGACTTCCTTTGGAGTTTGAGCGACTAATGTTGCCTTCTTGGCTTCTATCCTCTGCAACCCTTTAGGCTTTAGATGAGGGTTCTTAACCCAACACTTGTCGATAAAGTGACATGTTTGCTTACACTGGGTGCAAGTCAAACCTTCCTTGTTAGTAGACTTCCCTTCTTCTTTTCTCCTTTCACCTCCTTTCACAGTGGTACCTCCATATTTCACCGTAGCATTTCCCTTTGAATCAGATTTCTTAAGCCTGCCTTCAATGGCATTAGCTTTTATACTTGCTTCGTAAATAGTATCTACCAAAAACATCTTCAACTCCTTCCGTATATACTCATGGAACCCGAAAATATATTTCATATAGATAATGAAAAAGCGGGGGTCTAACAACACCACCCAATATTTCGCTTAGCAATATGTATGGACTAACTCCGAAATACTTTATAGAGAATCAACTAGACAGTCAGACTCAATCTAGGTAAAAGTATCTCAAGGAGTTAATATCTCTCTCTTGTTTTGATTTACTCGAGCTAATAGAAATCAACGAGTCTTGAATCAAACACAAGGAATAACTTGGATGGTACCAAAGACTAATATCCAAGGATCAGTCAATGACAATCAACAACCAAAGGTTGGATTATTCTAATTGATGATCTAAACGCACAACCTGTATATTATTTCAATTATAAAGATAAAACAATATAATGCGGAAATTGAAATAACACAGACACCAGAAATTTTGTTAACGAGGAAACCACAAATGCAGAAAAACCCCGGGACCTATTCCAGATTGAACACACATTGTATTAAGCCTCTATAGACATTAGCCTACTCCAAGCTAACTTCGGACTGGACTGTAGTTGAACCCCTATCAATCTCCCACTGATCCAAGGTACAGTTTTACTCCTACGCCTCTGATCCCAGCAGGATACTCCGCACTTGATTCCCTCATATGATCTCACCCATAACTAAGAGTTGCTACGACCCAAAATCGCAGGCTTTGACAATAAACAAATCTGTCTTACACAGACAAGTCTATCAAAGGATCAATCTGTCTCCCACAGATAAAACCTAAAGGTTTTGTTCCGTCTTTTGATAATAATCAAGGTGAACAGGAACCAATTGACAATCCGGTCTTATATTCCCGAAAACATCCTAGAGTTATCAATCACCTCACAACAATCTTAATCTATGGTAGTGAAACAAGATGTTGCGGAATCACAAACAATGAGATGAAGATGTTTGTGATTACTTTTTATATCTTTCCTATCGGAGATATCAATCTCAAGCCAATCAATCTGATTGTACTCGTACGATAGAAGATGCAAGATCAGATCACACAACTACGATAAAAGTAGTAGCGGTCTGGCTTCATAATCGCAATGAAGTCTTTAAGTCATTAACCTGGTTTTAGAAGAAGAAAACCAAAGGTTAAAGGAGAATCGACTCTAGCACGCAAACTAATATCACACGTAAGGTGTGGGGATTAGTTTTGCACAATACTAGATGTCTCCTTTATATGGTATTTCAAATCAAGGTTTGCAATCAATGTTACCTTAGTAACAAAGCATTCAATATTCACCGTTAGATGAAAATCAGATTTAGATTCAAGCTAATATTTATCAACCGTTAGATCGAAAACTTAGCTGGATATACACACTTGACGATGCACGCTTCTAGGATTGTTACCCGCACCCAAACGTATGCACTTGTTAGTTCAACAATAGTTAACCAAAAGGTTAGCCATATGAGCATTTCATATCAACCATGTTCTTCTTCACCATAACTAGTTCAAATGACTTCAAATGAACTAGTTAGAGAGTTGTTCAATTCCAAGGAAATCTTATGTACTACACAAGACACAATTGAAGCAAAGATGATTTGATTCACTTGAATCAGTTCATGAACTTTTATAGCCACGTTTTGCAAACTGCATTCCTTAGTCTTTTTTAAGTTTAAGTTCATAAATCATCTTCAGATATATAACCTTCCCAAGTTCGCAGACTAGGTTCGCGGACTTAAGTTACTGGGCAGAGTTTACAAACTCCAGAAGAAATTCTCGGGTATGAGAACTTCGCCGGTTCGCGGACTGGGTTCGCGGACTGAGTTCGCGGACTGAGCTTCACGCAAGTAGTTTGTCAACTCCAGCAGAAATTCTCGAGTTTGAGAACTTCTGCAGTTCGCGGTCTTGGATCACGCCATTCTTCCGGTTCTCTTGATTAACAAAGTTCGCAAACTTTGGTTCAAGGAATAGGACTTATACATAAATGTGTTTCCACAACAATGCTTATGTCCACCATTGGTTATGTAATCTAAACTCCCATTTCAATCATTGAAACATTCTTAGAGGACGTTATATAGTTGTTACACCATTTCTCTTCAAAGAAATTTTCAAGATGATTGGAACATATCATGACTTTCGTCACATGGTAAAGATAAACTTGATCGAAACGAAAAGCTTACCAACACATATTTCGAGATATAGATAGGCGAGGTATACTCGGATCGAAATACCAAATGTGTATAATCCAAGTCTATATATATAGCATACGACTTCTTGTCTCAAAGAGTAGGAGATAGAGTAGATAAACTTTTGAGTGATAGATAAGTTCAAGTCTTCACATACCTTTTTGTCGAGAAGTTCCACCGGTTCCTTGAGTAGTTCTTATACTTGTATGATGAATCTTCATGAAGTCCTTGAGCTCAACTACACTTTCTATCCTAGTCCGAGACTTAGCTATTGTAGACTAGAAATCAAGACTTATAGTTTTGATCACTAACATTGACAAACATGCTTGAGATAGCAACGCATGCGAGTTCGACCGAGCAATGCTCTGACAATCTCCCCTTTTGTCAATTTTAGTGACAAAACTATCAATACATATGGAATACAAAAAATAAACTTTAGTAGATCCTATTCCACATGTCTAATCTTCAACATTCCTCGAAATCTTCGTCCCTTCCAAGTACTCCAATGATCCCAAAAGTTGTAAGTTTAGCATCACCGCTGTTGAAGATTCGTAGCTATAACAATAAGAAAGCATCGGTCTCGATCATTGTTATACAGTTCCATAGTATTATTACACAGCGTCAAAGTTTAATTGTATCACAACTTCAACAATGATACTATGGTGATATGTATCACTCCCCCTTAGTAAATAATCCATCTCACATGGAAACCACTCCCCCTTACATAATGATCTGAAAACCATATGTATTTTTAGTGTGAACTACATATTAATTTTCCCCCTTTTTTTCAATAAAATTGGCAAAGGTACAAGAACGGGATCATAATGAAATCTCCGAGAGAGACATTTCATGACAAAAGGAAAAAAAATACATACCAACTAATTTAGATGCGATCATAATGTCGAGGCTAAATGCATATATCAAGGAGTTTAAAGATACAAGATAACCCCTCTAAAATTCCACAGCCGCACACCCCTCATGATATGACCATTAAGCACAAGTTCAAAAGAACTCTCCCCCATTTGATGTCATTCCCGAAAGAACAACAAGAGCGACCTTAATTTCAAAAGAAAAGAAGGATTTTATTGGACACCAAAAACCATGAAAATGATTTTCTATATCCAAAAAACTCAATCAAATTAATCAAAAGTAAACCCATGATTAATTTAATCGGAATACACAATCAAATTAAACACAAGAGTTGATCAATTCAATTGATTATGCTCAACATACGAGAACTTATGGAGACATGAAAATACTCAACTAGATTAATTACAAGAGAACCCATAATTAATCTAATTGGAATACACAACCAAACTAATCACAAAAGTAATCAATTTAATTGTCATTTGTTTTGCTCGACATAAGAAAACTTACGGTACAATAACTAAATAACCAAACAAGATGATTAATTTAGTTCAATATGCTCGACATAACATATCTCACGGAACACCAACTAAGCTAAAAGATCAACTTGGTTGTATAGTAATCAACATAAGATACATTACGGAGCCTCACAGTAATATATAACATATGGATCAGGGATGATCAATACTGCAGAATACACAAGGATTCATTCTATCTTCAATTACTATTGCATAACGAAAATTAATAGACATAATCCTTGAAAACAAAAGATTTTGACCTATCTTCCATCAAAGATTGACAATATAGGCTTAACTTTTGTATTTGTCAAAAGTCCATTCAATCTTTTACCAGTACGTGAATAACGAACACGAACGATTTTACTTTTGACAAAGTATGAGACAAACATAGTTCACGGACGTAAACACCAATATCCCATAACAAATTGAAATATATCAAATCATAAAGATTAATACTGCAAAAACATCATCTTCCAAATATTTTTAGAATTTAAACCTAAAAAAATAATAACAAGAAGATGAAAAATAATAGCTATATGTAGTCACAATCATCGTTATTCAGGCACTAGTTATTCTTCCAACTAAATAAAAAAGAAGACATACTAGGCAACAATAAAGAAAGCTAAAAACAGACTCCGTTGGTATCCCGAACACGAACTAAGATCATATGGACGGTTCAGAATCCTCACGAGACAAAGGGTCTTTTAGCTTTTGATCAACAACATTCATTGCAACATCAGATAGGTGATTCTCTTTGCGAAGATCATTGATGTACAACTTTATGAGACCAAGGTCAGCGGTAACCTTTTCCAACTCAGTTTTCAATGCATCAAGATTTTCTAGAGTAACAATGATCTCTTGTTTTGCTTCCCCAAAGTACTTAATAAATTCATGAACAACTTCAACAGAGATCATATCATCCTTTTCAGCATCCTCATGAACATAGGTAAAATAACATGAAGCATTAGGATAATCTTCATCTACAAGGGTTATTTTCTTCTTGGACTTAACATCACAACCTTTGTCAAGGAATCCTCTTGCAAAACCACCATAGCAAGATGAAGAAGAAGACATTCTTGACAACCCAGAAGCCAACCTAGAGTATGCGCACGTGACTTTCGTAACCCAATAGCTTGATATTTAAGGGTCTCTTAGGGAAGGGATTATATGGTTTTCTTAAATAGTTGACTCATCCCAGAACACGGTATCCGTTCGAGTGCAACATGACTCCCAAAAAAAAAAACCCACAAGGGACTTTTGCAACAAAAGACTCAAAAAATTCCATAACTCAGGAAAGCAAATTTGAGCATAGTTGTAGCAAGAACCATGACTCAAACGAGGATTTCCTAAAGAAAAAAAAGAAAAGCAAGAAAAGACATGACAATACTTTTATCACAACAAAAAGTTTAGCTATGGACGATAAGAAGATAACTCAACTCAACAGACGCAGATACCAAAAGTATACCTGATTATTAACACATCTTACTCAACAGGGTTTTTATGAGTAAGCTCTTCAAACCTTGTGATTAATTAGCACAAGTATGAGCCACGATCTCATCAAGATATTTGTGTTTATGTTCAAGTCTCTTTTCCCTCCTTAATCTAGAGAGGGATCCCTTTTTATGTGAGAAATTATCATAAAAATTATTGTCATCAAAATACAAGACATAGTTTGAGTTCTTACCAGAAGAATCTTGGTTTGAGGAGGAAGACAACCTGTTGACGAATTCTTTATACCCTTTAATTATCTCTTTCAGATTATTTATCATTTTATCAATTTTTCTTCTTTCTTCTAAACTTCCTTTCTCATCAGGGGCAGCGTTATTTCTAGAGACCATGACACGATCTTCCTTTAGACGATTTTTATTAAGACGTCTTTTTTTTTCTTGAGTGTTCGAGGAACTCATTGAACTGACTTTACTGGTAACATACATAGGGTAGGTACGAAAACCAATTGGTTTAGTCATACGAATGTCAGTTACACAATTAATAATTAAATCTAAGGTGTGTTGAAGTTAAAACAAGGAGTTTTTCTTCAACCTAGAGGTTCCCTTTCGTTTAACAAAACTCTTTGTCTCACAGACAAGACATACTTTCTGATCATCAGAATGATTAGATAGTACATTCTTAATATCATCGTTAGAATATTTCTTCCCTCCATTTGATGTGCAACATCCTTGAGTGATGGTGACTTCAGGCACATCCGTTTTACTAGAAGGGGCTTCCATTTTTACTTCTGAGCATGAACCATCTTTAGTTGTGTCAGAAGTACTTGGCATATTGGATTGCTTTGAGCATCCTTGAATAGAGAGCTTACTCAAGAGATGTTCAATTTCCAGGGCATCCTTTTTGAGGCTATCCTCAAGAGTCGTGCAAGAAGACTGATCTTCAGCATTACCTTTGGATTTGTAATCACTTAATACACCAAGAAGAGTATTGACATGGTGCTTCAACCGATTAAATCTATCAGCTTGAATTCAAACAAGATTTAAAATCAATTCACTCTCTTCAGCTGAATCCCGTTCATTGCTAGAGAAGCTCTCTTTTGAAGGGTAATCGGTATCACACATGTCGATGTTAGTCTGTCTCGTCAGAACACAAGGTTTGTCTATATTCGAGATTGAAGAACCTTTCTCTTTAATAGAATTTGACGAGATAGAACTTTTATTTCTGGCGACGCGTTTATCAGAGATAGTACTCTTGTCCATAGAGTCAGATCACTACAAACACAACTTGTAAGGTCTTGAACTTGTTTTCCTGCTTTGATATCAATTGAAAAAGCGGGGGTCTAACAACACCACCCAATATTTCGCTTAGAAATCTGTATGGACTAACTCTGAAATACTTTCTAGAGAATCAACTAGACAGTCAGACTAAATCTAGGTAAAAGTATCTCAAGGAGTTAATATCTCTCTCTTGTTTTGATTTACTCGAGCTAATAGAAATCAGCGAGTCTTCAATAAAACACAAGGAATAACTTGGATGGTACCAAAGACCAATATCCAAGGATCAATTAATGACAATCAACAACCAAAGGTTGGATTATTCTAATTGATGATCTAAACGCACATGATTTCAATTGTAAAGATAAAACAATATAATGCGGAAATTGAAATAACACAGACACCGGAAATTTTGTTAACGAGGAAACCGCAAATGCAGAAAAACTCCGGGACCTAGTCCAGATTGAACGCACACTGTATTAAGCCGCTCTAGACACTAGATTACTCCAAGCTAACGTCGGACTGGACTGTAGTTGAACCCCAATCAATCTCTCACTGATCCAAGTTACAGTTGTACTCCTACGCCTCTGATCCCAGCAGGATACTGCACACTTGATTCTCTTAGATGATCTCACCCACAACTAAGAGTTGCTACGACCCAAATTCTCAGGCTTTGACAATAAACAAATCTGTCTCATACATACAAGTCTATCAAAGGATCAATCTGTCTCCCACAGATAAACCCTAAAGGTTTTGTTCCGTATTTTGATGATAATCAAGGTGAATAGGAACCAATTAATAATCCGTTCTTATATTCCCGAAGAACAACCTAGAGTTATCAATCACCTCACAACAATCTTAATCGTATGGTAGAGAAACAAGATGTTGCGGAATCACAAACAATGATACGAAGATGTTTGTGATTACTTTTTATATCTTGCCTATCGGATATATCAATCTCAAGACAATCAATCTGATTGTACTCGTACGATAGAAGATGCAAGATCAGATCACACAACTACGATAAAAGTAGTATCGGTCTGACTTCATAATCCCAGTGAAGTCTTTAAGTCGTTAACCTGGTTTTATAAGAAGAAAACCAAAGTTTAAAGGAGAATCGACTCTAGCACGCAAACTAGTATCACACGTAAGGTGTGGGGATTAGTTTTGCATAATACTAGATGTATCCTTTATATAGTCTTTCAAATCAGGGTTTGCAATCAATGTTAGCTTAGTAACAAAGAATTCAATATGCACCGTTAAATGGAAACTTGATTAAGATTCAAGATAATATTTCTCAAACGTTAGATCGAAAACTTAGCTTATTACACACACTTGACAATGCACGCTTCTAGGCTTGTTAACCGTACCCAAACGTATGCACTTGTTGGTTCAACAATAATTAAGCAAAAGGTTAGACATATGAGCATTTCATATCAATCATGTATTCACCATAACTAGTTCAAATGACTTCAAATGAACTAGTTAGAGAGTTGTTCAATTGCAAGGAAATCTTATGTACTACATAAGACACAATTAAAGCAAAGATGATTTGATTCACTTGAATAGGTTCATGAACTTGTATAGCCATGGTTTGCAAACTGCATTCCTTAGTCTTTTTTAAGTTTAAGTTCAGAAATCTCTTCAGATATATAACCTTCTCAAGTTCGCATACTAGTTCGCGGACTTAACTTACCGGGCAGAGTTTACAAACTCCAGCAGAAATTCTCGGGTATGAGAACTTCGCCGGTTCGCGGACTGGGTTCGCGGACTTAGCTTCACGCAAGCAGTTTGTCAACTTCAGCAGAAATTCTCGGGTTTGAGAACTTCGGCAGTTCGCGGACTTGGCTCACACCATTCTTCCGGTTCTTTTGATCAACAAAGTTCACAAACTTTGGTTCAAGGAATAGGACTTATACATAAATGTGTTTCCACAACACTGCTTATGTCCACCATTGATTATGTAATCTAAACTCTCATTTCAATCATTGAAACATTCTTAGAGGACGTTATACAGTTGTTACACCATTTCTCGTCAAAGAAATTTTCAAGATGATTGAAACATATCATGACTTTCGTCACATGGTAAAGATAAACTTGATCGAAGCGAAAAGCTTACCAACACATATTTCGAGATATAGATAGGCGAGGTATACTCGGCTCGAAATACCAAATGTGTATAATCCAAGTATATATATATAGCACACGACTTCTTGTCTCAAAGAGTAAGAGATAGAGAAGATATACTTTAGAGTGATAGATAAGTCAAGTCTTCACATACTTTTTTGTCGAGAAGTTCCACCGGTTTCTTGAGTAGTTCTTCTACTTGTATGATGAATCGCCATGAAGTCCTTGAGCTCAACTACACTTTCTATCCTAGTCCGAGACTTAGCAATAGTAGACTAGAAATCAAGACTTATAGTTTTGATCACTAACATTGACAAACATACTTGAGATAGCAGCGCATGCGAGTTCGACCGAGCAATGCTCTAACAAATAACATGATCTCCCAAGTCTAAATCATAGCTTGATTCTGAAATTCCGAAGTATATTCTTGCACAGTTTGGTTGTAAGTTTGCATTAAGTTGTACCACTTGAACCATCTCTCCTCAAGGTAGCCAACCGGATAAAACTATTTCCTTACAACTGCCTTGAATCTTTTCCAAGACAATACTCCTTTACCTAGGATTTGTCTATGATAAGTTTTCCACCAGGTTAAAGCATGATTTATAGCTTCAATGCCACGAAAGCAATATTTTCCTTTGAACCATATTCAAAGAAAGAAAAATACGTCTCTAGACATTCAATCGAATCATCCAATTTTTCTACATCGACACTCCCGTTGTAAAGTGGAATATCCACACGAAAATCAATTTTCAGATTCTTACCATGAGGTTTAGTTGATATAGGACTTTTAAGAATATCACTTTTCTTCTTCTCTCCATCCTCATCTTCTTCTTCTGAATCGTCTTCTTCCGAGTCATCCTTTTCTGAAGCTTCAGGTGAAGGTGTAATCTTTTTCTTCGTCTTCGGCTTGGGTGTATGAAAACGAATACATTCTTAATTTACACCACCTCTGATTACCACCACCACCAACCACCACCACCACTATATATATATATATATCTTAATTTAAAACATTAACAAAGATATTCTCACAAACCCATTACT
The DNA here is from genome assembly GCF_003573695.1 of Papaver somniferum. Classification (NCBI taxonomy): domain Eukaryota; kingdom Viridiplantae; phylum Streptophyta; class Magnoliopsida; order Ranunculales; family Papaveraceae; genus Papaver; species Papaver somniferum. Next base: position 170,567,178 of record NC_039362.1, read on the forward strand.
TGTCATTCGTTTTTGGTTGAATAAATGAGAAGTAATCATTAAAATGAGTTGAAAATGGAAGTTGCAGAGAGGTTTAATGGAGGGTTTTTTTTTCAGAGAAAAGTTCGGTTATCACAAATTAATTTTTTCTTAACCGAACTCAGAGTTCAGTTGATTCGCAAAAAGTACTTTTAACCGAACTCCTTGTATTAGAACAACACAAGTCCATAAGTTCGGTTCCTTCGCAAAATAAGGATATCACCGAACTTTAGTTTACGAAAATAATGAGAAGTCCACAAGTTCGTTTGACCGAACTCTACCTTTGAAACTTCGTAACCGAACTCTACCTAATTCGCCAAGAAATAAATTTCGCAGTAACCGAACGTTTGCCTAATTGCATATATGCATATAGAAGTCCAGTTTGGTTGATTCGCAAAATATGTTGAAGTTTGCGAACCAACTGAACTTCTAACACTAGGTTACTTTTAACCTGCAGTTCGGTTGGGAAGTTGGTTGCGTTGAAGTTTGCGAACTAACCGAACACACAAGATGTACCCAAATAAATTGTTAAGTTCAAAGTTCGGTTACCTACCATTTTATCCTAGGTAGCCGAACATTACACTGTACGACCAAAACCTCCATTAACGAGCGAGTTTGGTAACCTGCGTGTTTGGAAAACGTAACCGAACTACACTTTCAGGTGTGCTTGGTTACATGTTCTTGACATATGGTAACCGAACTGGCCCAAATCTACATAAAAAATTTCATTTTTTTTGAAAGTTTGGAGCAATTCAACCAACATTATCTAAGTTTGAAGCATACCTGGGTACCCAAATACCCTTCCTCCGGTTGTGGTTGGTAAAATCCATCGTTTTTCATGTTTTCCTTCTTCATCTTCTCTAACTTTACTCTCTCAATAATTCTACTTCTTTAAAAAAAAACCATCTGATTTTTTAATCTCACTAATTATCTTTAACTTAATCATCTCACTAATCATTACACTAACTATTATTAACACTAACTAATCATCACCCAAAATTAATCAGGAGGGTAATTTAGGTATTAATATAAATATCTAGATAAGGTGGACCTAGATAGGGGTGTAAATTTTGCCCGACATCCTAAGGCCCAGTACCGCCCGCCCTGCCCCATGACAACCCATGGGCGGCCGTGGCCCATTACGGGCTGATCCGACCTAGCACATTTAAATAAGAGGGCGGGAAAGGTCAAAAGTCAATTTTTCTTGCCCGACCCAATCCCCTCCCTATTAGCCTGTCAATATTGCCAGCCCTATTAGCCGTCAATGTTATCTATTTGCCTAGCCTAAGTGAGTATTTTCAAAAAAAAAAATTATCCTAAAATATACTTGGGGTACATATACTTAATATAGTCAATCCTCATAGTTCTCATATATATTTCTTAACTTTTATTCCTTGGGAATCTAAATTTGTTGAGTCCGAATCTGTTCACACTCCTCTAACGAGTGTATATTTCACATATTCTTCTGATTGGTTGATTATTTAACTGATGGCCCCATTACCCTTCATGTTTAGAATCATGACCCTCGTTACATAACTCCCTAAATTAAATCAAGGGTAGAGATTAAAATGTGAAATATACACTCGTTAAGGAGTGTGCACGAATTCACACTCAAATTTGTTAACCATATAGAGAAAATATTGAGCAAAATCTAAGGTGGTTTCCTTTTTTGATGATTCAATTCAGGAAAATTTTATAGAAATTTTGGTTTATCTTGTTCCCATCTCAATCTCGTATTTGATTATTAATTTTAAGTAAAACTTGTGTATTATTACATTACTTTCTTTTTATTTTTAACAATATATATTTGTAATATTCAAGGTCCTCCGGGCCCTACCCGCCCGTGCCCAAATTACAAAACAGGCTTGGGCAGGTCATGGGTATTAACTGTAGATAAATAACCTTGCCCGCCCGACCCTTTTAATTTCATGGTTAAGAGATGTTCTGGTCCGTCCTGTACCGTCCCATTTAATAATTAGGCCGGGTTGTCCGGCCCTGTCCAATTTACACCCCTAGACCTAGATTTACTTCTAATGTCTTTATCCAAAATAAAACCGTGGTCCCCCAAAAAAATCAGGGTCCCCAAAAAATCGTTCTAAAAAAGTTGAATTTGGTTTTGGTATATACATCAAGGCTATCGAATATTGCGTGCATAATCCTAAAGAGCCAAAGATTTGATGTCCGCTACTGGTATTGACAAATTTTATGGCATCTGTTTTTTCAAAGAAGAAAGTCGGCAACTCTACACTCAAAAGAGATTTAGTACCCATCAAGTCAGAAAGGTCATGTGTCCCGCCTCCCGCCTCAGGGATATAACCGGCGGTTAATATAGCATTTTCGGATCCTTTTAATCATTTGGTTTTTCTTTTTACTCATTTGCTTTGTTTTACTTTTCTAGTTTTTCTTATTTCCCATCCCCACTTTCCCTGATCTCTATCCCCCAGTAAATTTAAAGTGAAATCTACTTTTCAAATAAAGTCAAGATAACTTTGACTATGATTCTTATTACTTTCATCTGCCTTTTTCTTCATCAATCTCCCATCTTTCATTAAACAATACTGACAACTAATTATACCATCACCTGTTAAATATCTAATCGATTATCACTAAGCCTGTACTAGCTCCTAAAAGAGACAAGTTGGACAACAGGCCACCAGCATTTCCCGAATACATCAGCTAGCACTCTCTCCTTAATTTTGATATCATTACCAACTCTGTTCATGGTCAATTAATTATTTAGCCTCCATCGTACACTACACCCATTCCTTCTTTATCTTCGATGACAACTGCATCTATGATTCAAGACAACTGCAATCACCATTAGAGCATTCACAGTGGGCGATCAAACCCATTTATTTGGTCGAGGAACGAGACACAGTGGTACGGACTAAAGACTAAAATCTGGACCAAAACCCAAATTTCAGACTATATTTGGTCTGGGACCAAGACCAAAACCAAATTTGGTCGAGCGGAGATTAAAAGTTCGTCGGGAGTGGGGCGTAAGTATAAAATGCGCCTGACGAAAGTTTTTGAATTAAAAAAAGAAAAAAAAAATGAGGCGGACATTATATGTCCGCTCTTTGAAATTTTTTTTTTTTTTTTAAAATAGAGAAAATGGGGCGGACATACTAGAGTCCGCCCCTTGAAAAGTTGTTTTCAAAATTTTTTTAAAAAGAATTGGGCGGACATACTTAGTTCGTCCCATGAAAAAATGTTTTATAAAAAAAAGAGGGACGAACATATAGTGTTCGCCTGATGAAAGTTATGTGGGACGGATATTTGAGTTACGCTCGATCAAATTTTAGTCGGGTACCGTTGCTTGTTGCCACGGACTAAACCTAAAATTTGATCTTTTTTTTGGTATTTGGTCTTTGGTTTTGATCGCACCATTGCAGTTGCCCTTAGACGTCCAGCTTTGGACGACTATAACCAGTACCAGTCCGGCCAATTAAGCATGACTGCAACTGTGTTACAAATTTGTTCAAGATCGGGGAATCATTCAAAATCGAGCCAATTATACATTCAGATAAATTACAATTATGTTTAGTTTATACCTGGTTTGGGGTTTTAATTTAACTTTAGCATTCGCTGCTTTCTTAGGAGGCATCTTTTGATAGAAAACTAAAAATTAGAAATAAAACAAAGAAGAAATGATCGAAGGTGGTGGTGGATTATGGAGATGGAGCAGTCGGTGGTGGAGAAAAAAAAGAAATCTGTGATTTAGGTTTTTCTTTTTTTTCTTTTATCGAGTTGCTGTTGGATGATCTTACCGTCGGGTGTATATAAAAAGTCAAAAGTTGGGTTTTTGGAGAATTCAAATGGATGGTACATGGGATAATTGAGGATAAGAATTAATGTGGATGGAAAATAGGGAAAGTGGGGATGGAAAATAGGGAAAACCACTTTTATTTATTTATTTTCATAATTTTGCCGCGACCTATTTCTTATCTAATAACCGAAAAAATATATATCCCGACAGATTTTCCCACAAACAGATATCACTATAGTACAGTGGTAAATCTTTTTTTTTATTTGATACGCGAAAGTCGGATCCAGACCCCTATCCGAATCCAGCCAGTTGGACTGACCCCACTGCCAAACCCAACACCGCTAAACCCACTATACAACTAATCTACTATAAATCTTTACGACGGCGGGGATTGAATCCCTGACTTCCTCCTTACTGGAGTTGATGGGATACCACTGAACTATGCTCTTGGACCCGTATAGTGGTAAAGTTGCTGAGTGATACCAGCGACCACAAGAAACAGAAAATAGTGACCCACACTGCCCGAGAAAAACTCGAGAGTTTATCATCCATCTATTTCAGAATCCCAACTATATCTCCGTAAATTGGGATTCTGAAATAGAGACCAAAATTGTGCCACGATGATGGAGGTGTTTTGCTGACTTAGCTGGAGTCTAGAAAAGTCATCAACCCAGACTTCAATATTGTCTAAGTAATCATCATAACTTTCTTTCCTTCCAACCATTTTTTCTTCTCTGTCTTATCTCCAAGGTTAAACGTTTCCAAAACTTTGCCTATAAATACTACTTCAACAACAATTCAGGTTTATATCCGTCCATCCCCGAAGCCTCTTTCTAGTTCCTGTAATCAACTTTTTTTTCGGTCTCTTAATTTTTCTTTCTAAACACAATAGGCTAATTAAGAAAGTTATGGGCTAATTAAGAAAGTTATGGCAGCTTACACCAAAAATTCATCGCCCAGCTTCGTTTCAATCGCTGTCATGGCTCTAGTTTTTGTAGCCTCAGTAAGCGATTTTGCGAATGCAAGCTCGATGATGGTATGGAGCCGACCTGGTTGTAACAATAGCGGGCAGATTATTAGGAAATGTAATTGTTCATCCATTAATCTTAATCTTCGTGGTGGTTATAGTTTTGTTTACAAAGGGCAAACTGCTGCTCTATATAATGAAGATGGGTGCGGGGGTGTGGTTCACACAACGCTCAACGGTAACGCTGGCATGTGCAGAGGATTCGGGTGGAAGAGTGTCTCCATTCAGTGCTAATTAATGTATTATGTATGCATGACCTCGACAAATTATACATCTAAATAAACTTGAGAATTATTGCTTGCTACTAGTGAATGTTGGTCTTTAAATGTTCCGTGAAGGTTTTGCAACATTAAGGTCATGGACTTTTCCATCCTCAAGACACAAACATTCAATTCAACAATAAGGTACCATGCAAAAGGAAAAATAAGTTCCTTGCTATGAAATTTCAAATTTCCATCAAAATTGAGTTTTGGAAAGAAAATGTCGTTTAGTCGATGCAATACTAGAGCTATCAAGAAGCAACTGTATTTTAGTGCATACACATTTAGAACATCTAAGTAATACCATGCGTATATAGGTGATAAATTTTTGCAGGCACAGGCACAGACATCATACTTTTTATTATAGGCTCAAGCATTTGCAATTCTGATCCAACAGGGAAGAGTAAACAAGCAATCCAGTGTTAGGTACATACACAACTGAGGTGGAAAGTGCATCATATACTAACAAGATGGGTATACTTGGCGGTCTTCAATCAGCCTCTCCAGTTGTCCTTTCGTGTCCTTATTTCACGCAAAGTTTCTACAGGCGAATCACAACCCACACTTGCCTGCAAAAAGAATCAGGTGCATTCAAAAAGGAAAAAAATCGCAAGTTCCTAAACTCAGAACAGATAGGAAAGGTAATTGCACAACACAAAGATGAAGTAACAACAATGTACCTGCTGAAGTGGTGATTCCACTCGCATGAATGGGTTGGTCTCCAACTCTTCCTCAATTGTCGAAGGTACAGTGGGTTGATTCATTTGTCGTTGACGCTGCGCCCAGGATAGTTTCTGTGTAATCCGCTCATTGTTTGGTTCAATGGTAAGGGCGAACTGCAAATTCTTCACCGTGTACTGAAAAAGAATACAATATCAAGGATTGTTATTGATTACCCTTCCGTAGGATATCCATTTGTGACGAAAAACAATCGAAAGCCGAATTTGGTAATTACCGCAATACCAAAAAGAAGCATTTCCTGACGGAAAGGAAACCCAAACTACATTTCAACTGCAACCACGTACCTCATGGCCACAATAAACTTTAGTGGGCTTTGGTAATGCTCCCAGTGTAACACACAGCGACTGATACATCTGTTCAGCTGTGCCCTCAAAAAATTTCCCACAACCAGCAACAAACTAAAATGCAGAGATATCCAAACAATTAGATAGTACTAGTAAAAATTTGCCGTATTGAAAGTCAATTGTTGATTCTCCTCCTAATACATAATCATGTATTCTGCTGGCGAGAAGCAAACAACTGCAAAACGCTAATGCAAGAAAGTATAAGTCATGTAATAGCTCACCAATGTATCCCCAGTGAAAACAGCTGGGACGTCTTCGTCTTTGCCCGTTACATAGTAACTAATATGACCTTTGGTGTGGCTGAAAACAGGACGAATTCGAATTGAGTAGAAAACCAAGACAGAAATTAAAAAACAGAGATATGGTACCAATAAATTGAAAGGATGAAGATATGGTACCAAGGTGTGTGGAGTGCGGTGATGCTGATATGTGTTCCAAGGGAAAGCCTGTCACGGTTGTCAAGTTTATGGGTACATCCCCTAACATTGTCAGTGGAACCACCATAGACCTTAATACCAGGGATCATCTGCTTGATCTTATCATTCCCACCAGCGTGATCCCTAATTTACAAAACAAAATGAAAAAAGAGTATAAATGTTCGATTCACTGTTGCCTAGTAGTCTAATCATAATCATCATCGCCAAATTGAATGTAGAGTGAGGATTAGGAGTAGTATAATAACAAAAAGGGAAGGTAGTTGTAGAAGAGTGAGTACCAGTGGTGGTGAGTGGTGAGGACCATTTTAAGAAGGAGACCTTGTTGTTGGGCTAAATCAACAATCTTATCAGGTTCAACTGGATCCACCACTGCTGCTTCTTTAGATGTCTCATCAATTATCCTGTGGATGTGGATGTAATTCAATTAATAACTACTCACATCAATTATCCTTCGAATGAAACAATTTGTATCAATTGAATTGAAATTGGAACTGAGAAGTAGAGAATTGAGACAAACACTATGACTGAATTGAATAAAATAAGAAATTAACAGTGACTGATTACTCACAGGTAAGAGTAGTTGTCTTCTAAGCACGGAATCTCTACTATTCTCATCATCTTTCTTCTTCTTCTTGTTGTTGATTCGATTCGATTTTTCGTCTGAAATCTAGAATAAAATTTAGCGTATTAGTGAGGCGGTTGGTGACGATGATGGTGGGTGGGTGTTTAATGCCAAGAGACAGGTGGTGGATGGATGGACCTGTTTTTGGGCCCAAAATAAGGCCCATGATATCTTTCTCTTTACTTTTTCTCTCTCAAAGACAAAAGAACGAATGAGAAAGAAAGTCCCTAAAACTAAAATCTCAACGATCTGGATATACTGAGCATAATCACTAGAAACCATAGAGCTCAAGTCAATGCCCAAATTTTAATTTAATTTTGTGTTTTCTTGATTGATTTTTGAAGAAAGAAGAAGAAGAAGGAGGAGAAAAGAATCCATCCTGCCTTCTCCTCAACTCCCTGAACAAGAAGAAGAAGAAGAAGAAAAGAAAAGGGAGCGGAGAAAAGGAAAAGAAAAATACAATCTGGTAAGTGGTTTTGTTTGATGGTTTTTACCTACCAAAAACCAATACAACGTGCTTTCCACATCTCTAATTTTCTAATTCATTAAATTAAAGTAAAGACTGTTTTCTTCCAAAATAACAAACAAAATTTCTCATTTTCCAATCAGTTAATTAGGGTTTTCTTGTCTCTCTCTCTCACACAGGTTCAGTTTGACTTCTCTTTATAATCAATTGATTGGATTGGATTGGGTTCTCACAAGGATTTTGAGATCACCAGGTAAATATCTTTGTGAATTTTTCTTATGAATTCAATTGACCCTAAATCTACCAATACCTAATATATTTGTGATTGAATATTAAGCTTCAACAATTTCCCTATCCAGTCTTAACCTTTAATTTGACTTTCTGATTATGATTAAAGTTTTAATCAATTGCAATACTGTGCTAAGATCATATTCCCTTCTGCTTTTCTCCTTATTTGCTTTTCCTCATTCTTGATAAATCGCATACTAAAACTGTCCATGTCACCTAGCTAGTCTTGCCTTTAATGGTTTATACATCTTTTTTTCTTTCTCTTTCCTGTTGCAATGTTTAATTTTAAGATTAGATAGTGATATAGGATTGGAGGTTAACTCATACATACTATTATTCAAACATCTCTTCTCCACTAAGCTTTGCCGATTTCACCATATTTTCATCCTTTTTTTCTTTTTCTTTAATTGTAAAGCAGATTTTTGTCAAGGGACTGGAGCTTCAAAGTTTTCGTTGATGACATTGTAATTGTTATGCTGGTTCGGACTTAATCACCCAACATTTGCATTATTCATTCTCTGATGCACTGAGTTTTATCAAGATAGGATGTACAGTGTCATCAGGGTCTGAGTGGATTTGAGATAAACGGATCTAGAAGAATAGATACACAGCTAGTTTATAGTAAGGTAGAGGTTGGATAGAGCAAGTGGATATGGATTTACATTTAAAGCGATGGATGTTGTTTTCTCTGATTGTTTTGGTATCGTTACAAGCTTATTCTGTTATAGCCGATCCTGAGAATGAGATTAAACAAAGGACGAGGACTGCTCCTCATAAGAATTTAGGTAGTGTTGTTATAGATGGAACTGGTAGAGAGGATGCCTTTCATAAACCAGAGATCGTGTCTGATGACAAGAGGAAGGTCGGGAGCAGTAAAGTTTCCGTCTCCACGGTGGCGTGGCTTACTTTGGCAATGGCTGCTGCCACGGGATTGGGTGCCGTTCCCTTCTTTTTTGTGGAACTTGAGCCACAATGGGCTGGAATATGCAACGGCATGGCTGCCGGGGTAATGTTGGCTGCAAGCTTTGACCTTATCCAGGAAGGGCAGAGCCATGGTAGTGGCAGTTGGGTTGTCATTGGGATACTGGCTGGAGGTATTTTCATTCTTCTTTGTAAAAAGGTGATTGCTCTATCAACCCATCATACTTTCCTTCAACATTTTACAAGTAAAATGATGATGAGACCGTGGCATCTACTGATTATTGTGTTTGATTTACTAATACCCGTTATACAAATACCATGCTGATTATGTCCTAAGAGTATATATCTTACTGTCCCTTTTTATCATCAGTTTCTTGAGCACCACGGGGAAGTAAGCATGCTGGACATAAAAGGTGCAGATGCTAGAAAGGTTGTTCTTGTAATCGGGATAATGACCCTTCATTCTTTTGGGGAGGGGTCTGGTGTTGGAGTCTCTTTTGCTGGCTCTAAAGGTTTTTCTCAAGGTCTTTTGGTTACTTTAGCTATAGCTGTACATAATATACCAGAAGGATTGGCTGTGAGTATGGTTTTAGCAACAAGAGGGGTTTCTCCGCAGAACGCAATGTTGTGGAGTGTGATCACATCTTTACCTCAGGTATTCATGTAGTTGCTTTCTAACTGAATGGCTTTTGAGCATTTTTTTAATCAAAAAGAAGTAAATCTAGATTCTTATAGTTGATGCATCTAAATTTGTTTTAAAAAAGTAAGAATTGCTTCTTGCTGCCTTACAATAGGACACGAAAAATAATTCATTTGAAATTTATTAGACTTAAGGCGGAAATAAAGGAAAACTCGTATACTAGTATCTTGACAGATTGATTGTGCAGTCTATGCCTACTAAGAAAACTAATAACATCAAGATAATCAAATTGCTGGATTTTTCCTGTATCTCTTTTTCTTTCCTTGAAAGCTGATTTTGCTTCTTGTCTCCCTCAACTTGTCAAACTCATTTGAAATAATGACTGCAGCCCATTGTTGCTGTCCCCTCCTTCATGTGTGCTGAGGCATTTAAACAAATTCTTCCCTTTTGTACGGGCTTCGCTGCTGGGTGCATGATTTGGATGGTCATAGCGGAGGTCCTTCCTGACGGTTTTAAGGTAATTCTATTTATTTGAAAGTAGTGATTAAGAACCTAAAATACTCATATTTCGCAAAGCCGCTGAGAGACCACCAGATATATGGTGGATAATCTTGTTAGTAGTTTTGCCTCCAATTTTTGTTTAAGTTGTGTATTTTTTTATATGCATGACTTGCTTGGAAAATGAAAAGCACGAGTATGTGATAGCCTTATAACTAGGTAATGCAATTTACTCTGCCTTCTTGTATCGAACATAGTGAAAACTAGACACACTTGTTTGTAAGGTATGATTGGTTTTCGTCGTTCTTGGATTCATGCTAATTAGTATCCACAAATAGATTAATGCATTCATAACCTTTTACAAAGACACAAAAGTTCTCCATGAACCAAATACACCTAATGTAACTCCGTAGCAGTACCGAGAATTGGACTCGTTTAAGTCGAATTTGTAGTTCTGGAAATTCCAGTTGTCAGCACTACATTCAGATGAAATTTTGATTCTAACACGTTTTTTCGCTAACCTAACAAATGGGAAGTATAAAGTAATAAAGTGATATTGCTGGATTACATTATCATCTGCTGTTGTTGTAATCTCGGATTCTCGGGGTTAGAGTCTAACATGTTTTCTCGCAAACCTAACAACTAGGAAGTGTGAAGTAATAAAGTGAACTGACTGATCTTGATCTTGCTGGATTATAATGTCACCAGTTTTTGTCTTTATATATTTCAGGAAGCGTCTCCTTCTCAGGTTGCATCCGCCGCTACACTTTCTGCAGCATTTATGGTAGCACTCGGCACATTGCTTGAGAATATCAGCAACTTAGAGGATGCTTCTGGGTTCTTGGTTTCACTACTCTTTGGTCTTGGTCCATTGATTGGTGGTGTCATACTTGTAGCTTTTGCACTTGCTTCCAGTCTCCAGCATGCTCTCCTCACTGGTCTGGCTACTGGCATCGCTTTTGTTCTTGCTGCCTGGAGACCCTCGCAGCTCCTTGCATCGTCCAAAGTTGGGTTTTTCCCTATCTTGTTTCTACTTGCAATGGGTTCCTCGTTCTTCCATATTTCAACATCTGGTTTCCTAAAGCTTGCAGCTCGTAAGAAGAATTCAGTGAATGACTTATCTACGTCATTGGGTTTTTCGGTGAGTGCTCTGACCCTGCAGTCATTCTTGGCTTGTGGGGCCGTAGTTTTACATGCTTTGGCAGAGGGGCTAGCTCTTGGTGTGGCTGCACCTAATGCCTATGGGCTTGGCAGACATATGGTACTACCTGTCTCTCTACATGGGGTCCCTAGAGGTGCTGCTGTTGCAAGTTGTATCTATGGTGCGACCAACAGCTGGCGTGGTGCCCTTGCAGCTGCTGCCCTGACTGGTTTTGCCAGTCCAGCATCGGCAATTGGAGCAATACTTGCAGGGATTGATTACAGTGGGCTTGACTACTGGATGGCACTTGCATGTGGGGCCCTCATTCCCGGTTTTGGCAGCATGTTCAAGAGAGCAGTTAAATTAGACACGAGAAGGAGCAGTTACGGGATGGTGATGGGTTTAGCGTTTGCAAGCTTGTGTCTAGGGTCCACCAGGCTGGTTTGCTTGCGCACGCCTTACTGCAACTCGGCACCAGAAGCTGTCAGGTAAAGGTGGGTACTAGCGCAAAGTCTCTAATTTGTTGTGAGCTTACGGAATGGTTATGTGAAGGGAGGTGAGAGAAAGGATTAGTAGGCATTAGAGTTCCTAATCCAGAGCGCGGAAATTGAAGAATTTTTTGCTAGATCAGATGTGTTCATGTAATTATGTAACAAAAGCGAGAAAGGAAATCCTCATTTGTAACAGTAGTATTTTAGTTTTATCAAAATTGAAATGTGGGATAATGAATATTCTTGAGGGTTTATAATGATATAGATGATAATCATACATTCAGGTAGTTTTACATTTTTGGATGCGTCCAGGTCTGATTCAAGAAAATATAACCCTGAATGTGTAATAAATTTGAATGCTGCATTGGAGCATCAAGATAGACCATCTTTATTTCACATTATCTTTTTTTTTTTGCCTGGCCTGATTTGGATCATTTATGTGGATAAAAAATAAACTTCAATAAATATTGGTTATTCACTGTACATGTGAAAAAATGTATATGCACAAAAAGAGAGCTGAAAGAGTTTAAATAGGAGTATAACTACGTAATCTTTGAGCCATTTCGTTACCCTAAGTGGAGATGCTTTTATTTTAAATTTTTTACCTAGGTGCAATGGTTGGAACGACACCACTGACGAGGTTGCTGCCGGAGATATACTCCGATGACACATAAAGATCCTGATCCCTATTATTTATTGCCATTGATGATGAAGGTGGTGTCCTGGAGGTGGTTGTCGTCATTGATATTTCTGAGTCATATACAGTGTGGTCTGTGGAGACATCTATGCTGATGTCAGATTGTGGTATCATATGCAAGATGCCGTCCAGTTCCTTCACAACCTCTGCCATCGAAGGCCGAGCATCTGTATCTTCTTGGCAACACTGCAGGGCCAATTTTACAAACTTCTCGATACACTCAGAAGGATAAGATCCCATTTTTTCGTCTATTACTGAGAAGATCATGCCAGAGTTATAGGCCCCATTCACCTTAAAAAGAAGATGGTGATTATAAATTGTCAAGCTCTTGCAAGAGTTTCAACCATAGTTTGCTGGTGGATTATAAGGTAAGTTAGAAAAAGAGTTGGAGTAGTACCTCACGAACAATGTTTTTACCGTGTTGGATTGGTTGCCTCCCTGTTAAAATCTCTAGAAACACAACCCCAAGGCTGTAGACATCACTTTTGTCTGTCAATTTGTGTGTCAGGAAGTACTCCGGGTCGAGGTAACCCTGCGAAGAATTAAGTCCAGTAAATTCTACTATCATAACTACAAAAAAAAGCAGCAGGAGCAAAAGTATTTGTTGTACAAAATTGAGGTACGCTTACAGGAGTGCCCTTTACAACTGTGGATACATGCCCAGGAGTTGTTCCTTCAAGATCTGGAACCGGTGCAAGGCGCGAAAGTCCAAAGTCAGCAACCTTCCCACTAAATCTGGGGCCGATCAATATGTTGCTGGATTTAACGTCTCGGTGGAATATGGGGGGATCTGCCTCCGTGTGTAGGTAAAGGATACCTTTGGCTGAGTCCGTAGCTATTCGCAGTCTCATAGCAAAACTCAATGGTGCTTTTGTTTTTGCTTTAATACCAACAAATTACACCCATCAAAGAGAATAATAATTAGATAATACAAAGTCCACTATCAACCAATAATAACTTTAAAATTCATTGCAGCAAAAAATGTTTACCAGAAAGGTGATCTCTTAATGTTCCATCTGACATGAACTCGTAAACCAACATCTGCATTAAGACAGTCATAACAACATCAGATAAAGCATATCCTCACATGATAAAGGCTATGTCAGTGAGAACATGTCTGGTTGTTGTTTGAGATCATTATTTGTATATATAAATGTAGCACTAGAGTAGGCAGTGACATGTACCTGTTCGCTTTCTTCATCGCAGTATCCAATCAAAGAAACTAGATTTCGATGATGGACCCTTGATAACAGCTCAATTTCGTTTAAAAATTCCTTGTCACCTTGTAATGACCCCTCCTGTGCACGCTTAATCGCCACAACTGCTCCATCAGATAGAACACCTCTATATACCTTACCATAGCCTCCTTGACCAACCTGAGTAGAGCTGTCAAAATTGTTTGTAGCTAGAGACATTTCTTCGAAAGTAAACCCTTTAACACCGTCAACTTTGATTCGGATCCTCTTCGACACTGCTCATATACAAATGGGGTGTTAGTTTGAATCACAACATCTAATTCAATACCAAAAAATGAGAAAAAGGGTCACACTGATACTTACATAGACGTTTCTTTGATATTGCACGATAATAGTTTTTCATACGCTTTCTCGCAATGAAAATTGAAACCAGTGCAGTTAACGTAACTGCTCCAGCAATGACTCCTACAATGATTCCCGCCAATGCACCCGTGCTCAACCCTGAGCTTGTTGGTTCTAGATCCACTGCACCCAAAAGTAGAGAGTCAGAACAGAATAAAAATCTTTACTTGCATTGTTACATTTTAAGCATCTTAATGAGCATCATTCTCATTACAGTATCGCTCTAAATAAGGACTTAGTAAGCATACCATCAGTGTAAATGCCCAGAGTGAAATTCATCAGTTCATACGGGCCAAAAATGTCACTGTCGTCAATGTTCCAACCAGTGAACATACGCCTGATTCGCTGAACCTCACTTTCATCAAAAATATTGGAGAGATTGGGAAACAAGTTCAAGTGCATCTTCAGCCGAGGCCCTTTTTCCCATGCAAATGTGAGAACAGATAGCTGATAGAGTTCCAAGCTAAGACCAGACGAAAGATACACATTAAAGGCATCCTCATATGGACGGAAATCTGAGAACCCAGGACTTTTCAAACGATACCCAACTTTTAGAGGTGCGGCACAAAAACAAGGTACGGGGGCTGCAGTGACTCTCTCGTAGTCTTTAGGACATGTCTGACAGACATTGTTGACTGGTTGGTCGGGTGCATCATTGTCTTCAGTCGGAATCCCGCAGATATTAACTATGTTGAGTTGGTTTGCATTCATACATACAGGATTTCCTTGAAGCCTGAACATCGAGGGTAACCATAAATATGAAGTTGCCCAAATCACAGAAAGACATGAAGTGGCTCTAAGTGATGAAGTGTCTACCTGATAGTGACATTCACAAGGGGAGAAAGAGTGCCTGAAATATTTGAAAGCGCGTTGTTCTGGAAATCTCTACAAGACACAGTAAAAAGTCAGCAATATACTCATACGAACGGAGCAATATTGAGTTTTAGTATTGCGAGTTTTACAGGATGAGTTTTTCTGTTGCATTGAAAGTTCTGTTGCTCCAAATGATGGATGAAATGGAACCATTCAAAAAATTATTCCCCAGTGACCTGCAACAACACGCAATGAAGGACCATCAAACCCCACACGTTCAGATAAATGCGGACCGCTTGATCATAACAAGTATCCAGAAAAATAATAAGGAAAATACAAGTAGACTCGAAGTACACTCACAATCTCTGTAGACGAGGAAGCCCAGAAAAACTGGTAGGAATATTTCCCCCCAGTTTGTTGTTTGATAAGTCACTGCACATAAATTCATCAAAATTGCTCTTCATCAATATAAAATCAAATCTAGTTTTTAGGTAAGCTCAAAAGTTCTACTGTAAAGGGAAAATGAAGCCACATGAAAGTAAATGGACGCATTTAGTTAAATTAGGAAAGATAGCTGCACATACATTGTGGTCATATCGTCCGAGAGCCTACTTGAAGGTATTGACCCGTTAAGCTGGTTTGAGCTGAGATCTCTGTAGCGTGAAACGTGTTATCAGCAAAATGCCCCGTAAATGTAGGAAACAATGGCAAGCCAGGTTGGATGCTTTAAACATATAATATTAAGAAATAAGGAAACTCTGAGAAACTTACAAATAAGCGAGTTTTGGTATCCTGCTCATGTCAGGAACTGGTCCTGTCAAGCTGCAGTTTCTAAGACTCCTGATGGACCAAACATAGTTACATCAATATAGCTAGTAGTGTAGTAGTTTTCGCTGTACAATTCTTGATGTTATTCTTTAAACTCAATTTAAACATTCCTAGAATGCGTTCTTAAAAAATAAAAATTACGTGAAAGTAAGAAGACATGTCTCACAAGGTATCATCAAGTGCTTAATTCTTAACCTGACTAGCGGAGACTGCTTTCGTATGTTACACACAAACACTTCAAATGATCTCTTAAACTTAATGATACAAACTTACATTTTCAACAACTTTTTCATGTTGCTGTAAGAATCTGGAATTCCCCCATCGAAATGGTTGTTATCAAGCTGGCTGTGCGGGTGAAAAGTATTATGAAGTATATACAAACGTTAGAAACATTAAGGCAAAGAAAACTGGAAGACGGAACTACAGTATGCGCCATATATACAATCGAGAGAGGTGGAGAGATCGTACATGATAAGTAGGTTAGGCAACCTAGAGAACTCTGGTGGTAGAGGTCCTGATAAATTGTTATTGTCAAGCAGGCTGCAGAAACTCATTATGTTAACTACAAAGAGAAAGAAAACCCGAAGTATAAAACAAACACCAGCTCAGCAATAACACTCACTGGATACAATTGGGCATGTAACTTACAAATGAACAAGACTAGGTAGCGTGGAAAGCTCTGGTGGAATCGATCCACTGATTGAGTTATTATTCATGTGGCTGCAGAACCAAGAAATGGCAAACAAGTTACTTACATAATAGTTACATAGAAAGCAGTTAACTTGAGAGTTCCTGAGAATCCACTAGCTAGGAGAGTGTATTAACAACTCACAAGTGCTTTGTTTTGGTCAAGTTGGCAAATGATTTAGGCAATGGTCCTGATATGAAGTTCTGGTCTATCTGAATTCTGTCCAAATTTGAAAGATCACCAAGTTCCTCTGGTAAAGAACCTGTCAATCTGTTTCCATTCAAGAGACTGCAATATGACAAGACAGAATAGCGTTAGGATAGCACTCACATAATATCGACTTGGGTTTGATTGAAACAATGATAACCAATGGAAATAACTTACAGCAGCTTCAATGTTTTAATGTTGCCGATTTCCTTGGGTATACTCCCAGTAATTTTATTCCACATGAAATCCCTGCCATGACCAAACACAAATAAAATGAAAAGGTATCAATCAGTAACAAAAGAGCCATGTAACGCCATACATAGGCAACAAATTGCTGGGGGAATTGGTGGTTTAAACTTACATAATTTCCAAGTAAAAGAATCGACCAAGCTCTGGTGATAAGGTTCCAGTAAGATTCATACTCAACAATTGCCTACCAAAACCAATTGAGATATAAATTCAGATTATAATTGGTATTAGCTATAGTAATTAATTAAAGGAAGCAATCACAATTACAATCCAATTAATGAAAGTAAAGAGACAGACATACAGTTCTCGGACGTGTAGATAGCCGTCGATAGGAGAGGAAGTATTGAAGCATAACACACCAGTCCAATTGGAAGTACATGGGTCTGTCTGCTTATTCCATTTCCTCAAGAAATTCCTTGGATCAGTCAGATTTTGTTTGATTGCTAGTAACGCATTCACTGTAGACAAATATAATTCGACAACTCCAATTAAAAACTAAGAAGAATTCATTCTTAAAACACAAACACCATACCATACTTTTTAAGTATATCATTGTAAAGCCTGAAATAGTTACCTTCGATAGGGGCGGTAATAGGCTGTGCTCCAATAGAAGATAGAGTAGTCAACAGCACCACCACCACCACCAGAGAGGTAGTACTACTAGTATTGTTGTTATAATAATCAGCACCTGCAGATTGAGACACCAATCCAAAACACCAATTGATCTTCATCTCAACTCCTCTGGTCTGTTGTGTTTTGATTCCCAAAACCCAAAATCTTTCATAAATTGAAAAAAGAAGGAAGGAAGGAAGAAAGAAAGAGAAAGGAAATTGCAGTAAAACAGTAGCAGGTTTTACATAGAACAACAACTGGTTATTTAATTGAGACTGAGAGAGAGACTAAGAGAAAGAATGAGTTTGATTGGAAGGCTCTATTATTTAATTAATTAATTGTTTCACTTTCAACCCCGACCCTCTGATGGTCTCCCTTTCCTTCCTTGTACTTGTGTGACCAAGTCTCATCAAGAAGATCATTATCATCTCAAAATCATCAAAGGAAAGAAGAAAAGAGAGACCCTTTTCTTTCTTTTTTAATTAATACTATAGAGATTGACATTAAGAGCACTGATTTTTCTTGTTTAATAAGTGGGGTAGTCGATTGACAATTACTCTGTTTGTATCTATATCTAGAACAACAACAACATGAGTCATTATTTATTATTGGTGGGGATGGATTGATTTAGTAGCAGGAGGAAGTGGTTGTTGGAAAAGAAAAGAAAACCATTTATTTGTTGTGAAAAGGAGTGGAAATCCAACCAAAATCAAAGCATATTGGGGAAGGAAAGTAATTGCTGCTGACTTTACCGCTTCTTCCTACTTTAAAACAGTTGATTAGTTCAGCAGTTCTAGAGATAAATTAAAATGGAGCTGGATATGGAACGAACGCCAGATCTGGTCTGATCTGATGTTTTTGGCGATCGAAGACCGTAAGTCCAGAATAGTTGGTGTATATAGCAAATGGATTAGTTGAAACATGTCGGTCTTTTTTTACTAGGTCTCCTGTTTGACCACACTCTTTCAAAATGAATGAAGACTGAAGAGTGTGACCAGTTAGAATCATGCACATATTTAACTTCCAAGACTATCTTTTCTTTCATTCATTTGTTTTCTCAGGAGGTTGCTGTAAAAAATAAGTATGCTTCTATATCTTGCTTCTATATCTTGACTTCTGATTATTTCAGGCGTCCAACTCATTTGTTTTCTTTTGGAGCTCCGGGGATTTTGAGGCGATTGGTCTGGCGACATTGACTTAGTCAACCTTCACAATTTCTTCATCCTTTTGAGCAGTTTTCTCTAGGGTTTCAACTCTCATGGGTGTCTGATTAATCTATTGATTAACTCTAGTTCTTGAACTATCTTTTTGATTATTCTTCTCTCTTTTCTTAGCCTTTTATTTTGATTTGATATGACCTATTTTTTTGATAATTTCTCTCCGTTCTCTTCTCTTTACAATTAGTTGGTTGATTCCTTCAATACTTGTTTTATAATTGTTATGTGTTTCTCAATTCCTCTGATTTGATCTGTTAATCTTTGGTTTTTCTAATTTTGTAGTTTACCTAATTTTTTAGTTTTCTTCTCTCTATTTTCAGGTTTGGTCATGGGTTCAGGTGGGTTGCAGACATAGAGTTCCATAGATATCATCATGAGATTTTGGTTCAAGGCTTTGAGTGTGGGAGAAGATCTAAGTTTTTAATCGGGTATGGTTTCTGAATTTTTTAAATAAAATTTACGGGATTTGGGTCAGTTACTATTAAGAAGATTAGCATATTTGATATGGTTTTGGGCATAAGGAGATCCTACTGCTGTAGGGATGTTATTGAATTTGGTCGATTCAGTGGATTATAATTTTTACTTTACATTATTGATTATTGATAACTGTGAAGATCTGGATTTTTATCTATGTTGATGAATTATGAATAGCAATTATCCGGGTTTGTAGATGTATATTTCCTTGTTCTTTCATGGAGGTTAATTATAAGGAGTAACTTTGTTTTTTTATTAGGAAGATTGGGCTCTGAACTTTCTGGAAATGATGATTCAAATGTGTTCTTGTCAACTTCTTGTACTGTTTTCTCTCAATTGTATTCTCTTCTTCTGGGGAGATTTTTAATTCTTATTCTGAGGTGAGCTATTCTTCAGACTTATTTGTAAATTGTGATTCTGACTTTGATGCTTTGAGCAATCCAGCTGCTGGAGATTGTAATGGTAATGAATTTGTTCTAGAACCTACTCAGTTAGTTTCACTCCCTCTTGAACCCGTGGTTACTGATGATGAATTTGAGAAAGAAATAAATCTCATGTTGGTTGATTCTGTGGACTCTGTGGATGTTGAACCTGCTCCAGCCCATGACCATGTAAGTCTCTTGAATTAATTTTATCCTTTTATCTTTATCTTCTTTTCTGCTCTATTGATTTTATGTGCAATAATCTTATATCTTTGTTTTTGCTCTTTTGATTGTTTACTTGATTGCTTGACTTACATTTATAACCTAGCTATGAAGTTCCTTTGCTGGAATATTAATGGGTGTTGCTCTGATAAGAAATGGCTCCATCTTTTAAGTATGTTTAGAAAGTTTAAATTTGATGCTATTTGTTTGATGGAAACTATGGTTGATAGTGATACAATTAAGAATAGTTATCATTTGCCTTTTGATGCTTGGTTTGTCGTGCCTTTAGTGGGTAAATCGGGTGGATTAGCACTTGGCTATTTTGAAAAATCTAACATAGAAATTATTAGTTCTTCTTTCAACATGATTCATATAGTCTGTGATATAACTCCTCAAATTAGAAACTGTCTTATATCCTTTGTTTATGGGTCTTTGAATATCACCGGAATGAGAAACCAATGGAATGTTTTGAGTAATACCAATACAGATGCCAACAGACTGTGGTTATTGTTAGGTGACTTTAATTTTATCATGTATGTTTCTGAAAAACAGGGTGGTATAGCTGAAAATTCCTTAGTTCCGGACTTCATTAGATCTAAAATGGTAGAACTGAGATTAAATGAGGTTTTTTCTTTTGGCAATTCTTTTACGTGGTGCAATAGAAGATTTAGGAATCCTACGGAACTCATTTTTGAAAAGTTGGATAGAGGTTTTATGAATGATAAGTGGGTGTCAGTCTTGCCTCAAACAAGAGTCACTAATCTAGGTAGAGTGTATTCAGATCATAACCTGTTTTGCTCAAATCCTTTCACCGAGAACAGAAGCTTTATATTCCGTATAAATTTTTCAAATGTTGGCAATTAAGTCCTGACTTCGAAAATGTGCTTGCTAAGACTTGGTCTAAACGGGTTAAGGGTTCTCCGAGCTTTACTGTTGCTGTAAGCTCAAGAATGTTAAACAAGATCTTTGTTTTTGGAATGTAAATTCGTTTGGTCATATTAAGAACACTATTCATAAATTAAACTCAGAGATTGAAAAGCTTCAGTCTTTTCCTTATTCTCCTGCCATTGGTACTTTCGTTTTGAATCACTCACAGAAGTTAGATTATTGGTATGAGATTGAAAATTCTTTCTATAAACAAAAAGTTAGGATCAACTACTTTACACAATACAATAAAAATACTCAGTTCTTTCATAATACTGTTAAACTTAGAAACATGTACACCACCATTCATACTGTTAGGGATGATCAAGGGAATTGGCTAGATTGCAGGGAGCAAGTTGTTTCTCTGTTTGAGTCTCATTTTAAAAAAGTTTTCTCTTCTTCAAAACCTTGTGATGCTGATATACATGATGTTTTGAAAGATATTCAACCTATTATCATTGATGAAATAAATCTCTCTCTGGTGGCCATTCCCACTGTGGATGAAATTTATTCTACTGTCAAGGTAATGGAACCGTGGAATTCTCCAGGGCCGGACGATTTTCCGGAAGGTTTTTTCAGAGATAATTGGGACATCGTTTCTGGTCAGGTAATTGAGCATATTCAAAAAAATTTAAAACTAAGTTCTTGGTGAAACAACTTAATTATTCCTTCATAGATCTTATCCCTAAGGTAAATAATCCGTCTTCTCCGCATGATTTTCGTCTTATTAGTTTGGCAAGCACTGTTTACAAAATCATATCAATAATTTTAACAAATCGGCTCAAGCCTTCGCTAGATTCTCTTATATCCCCCTTTCAATCAGCTTTTATTTCAAATAGGCAAATACAAGATAATATTATTATAAGTCATGAAATCTTGCATTCTTTTAAAAAACAGAAAAAGAGAGCTAAGAATAGATATATGGCTATTAAGCTTGATTTATCAAAAGCTTTCGATAGATTAGAATGGTCCTTTATTATTGTTGTTTTTAAGAAGCTAGGTTTCTCTGATGTTTGGTGTCAGTTAAATCTTCAATGTATTAGTACGGTTTCTTATTCTGTCCTTATAAATGGTTCACCTGGAGTGCGACGCCCCAATTACTAAACCTGCTTATCTAACAGTATTACAACCTAACTGAAGGATCAATTCCAGATTGGAGATCTTAAGAATCTTAATTGCATAGAGTTAACAAAAACCAAACTTAACCCAACACTCTGATATTAATGAATGAAGAACTCTCAAGTGATATTAATATATTAGTGTGTTGTTTTACAATAAATGAAGAGTACACATACTAAAAAGATACATAAATGTAACACAATTTCGGTAATGCTTTAAACTATGAAAATGGATATCTTCACTGCATCATTTCTTCTGGTAACTGAAACTGAAGTGGGAGCGAGTGAGCACATCATCCCAAAAGGGTGCTCAATGAAAACGTATAACTCTCGAGTAATCACTAACATGCTTCGCAGTTCTAAAAGAATATAACGTGAAAGAAACAAGAATAAACTAATCATTCAGCTATTCATGCATCATGAAGCAAGTGTCACTCTAACCTCGCCAAACTCATTGGAGAAGACGATGCGAGGGCAACCCTAATCAATAATAATAACATCGTCCACACAGAGTGCTCATACAAACCATGATTCAGAATATTACTATCAAGATCAGAAAGTTAGTCGAACAAGTATAATATGCACACGAGTGATTTCCCCAAAATAAAATAGTATATATAATAACGAAACGGGGAAGAAGCCGCCCTACTAGGTAATATTATAACGGGGAAGAAGCCGCCCTACTATTATATTGAAACGGGGAAGAATCCGCCCTACTAAATGATATTATAACGGGGGAAAAGCCGTCATACTTAACTTAGCAAAGAGCCGTGGGGAATCACAGACACTCCTTGCGGGGAAATCATACAACGCATATTACACGCACATCAAGACACCACATACAAGCATTTTCATAGATATTATAACACACAAGCGTGCCAAAAGTAATAAAAACTCATCATGCTCGTAATAGAAAGAATGCTCAATGATTACAAGAAGGTTATAGAGTTCCCACCTGATTTGATGACAAGCCACGCCTACCTCGAGATCCATAATCTACTGGTTCATCCTTTGAATCGATCGTTGTTAATAAAGAGTAACTGTTAATCACACAAGCACTCTAAGAATTAGCCAAAAGGCTCACACAAGGCTCATAATATAATCTCATACAATTGTCTAGTTATAGGTTAAGTGAACTATCTAATAGTTTTAAACCCATTTATGATTCTACACCTTTGCATTATCAATCTTTAGCATAACAAAGGTTTACTAACTCCATTAGGTAGAATCTATAGTCCATCTGATAAGTCTAAAGAGTATCTACAACTTTGTAGAAGGAACTAAAGATTAACTCAGACCACAAGGTCTAATATATCAGAAAACTATTCTTAAGCCCAATCCCACTAAACAAGTCCATTTATCTAAGGCCTGGTCCATATGAGTCAGCTGACAGTCTCTAATGGTCAATGGGGTCAATTAACAGTCCATGTAAAGTCAAAGTCCAGGGTCAATGGTCAACTGGTCAACCAAAAGGGTTAACTCGGTCAAGTCAGATTCAAATACGAATCGGGTCAAATGGTTCAACTCAGTCATATAGACTGATTCAGGTGAGTCGACTCAGTCAGACAAACTGAGTCAGACAGAACAAGATCAAAGTCAAACAACTAACTCAGCTAACAAAGAGCAGAGCAGAGCAAGACACAAGACACATTCTAATGCATCACAACACAAGTGCAAACATAAAATCTCTATTAACCTATTTCCCAGGCTTGAATCAAATCCAACCATTTCAGTATCAAGACAATTCTTATTTCAATATCTTCATTGCGTGCAACTTGAGTTTTCGACAATCTCATTAACCAATCACTCAACATCTACAAATCCACTCCATTACATTCTCATCTCATCCACAGTTTCACTGCCATTTCTAACTCCATGAAAAAGTTTTGTAATCTTTAAACCACTACCAACTGTAGTTTCCCTTTATTACAGCTGCAAATCTTTTTCATCAGTACCAACACAACTAACCAGAGCAACATCATCATAACTAATTCCAGGCTAACTCATACTCTTACATAACATAAAGACACTTCCTTAATTCCTGTAACTCCAATTGTATAATCCTCAATCACTGTAATAACTCATTACTACCTGCAATACAAACACCAGCTTCATTCTTAGCTTAACATTCATCTAACATCTGCAAATCCATTTCAACTGTCTACGACAGTTATTCAATCCTCTTGCTCCAACTCATATAATCCATAATCCATTCATCTAACCTCAGCAACAACTCTCTCTCACTGTACTAATCAACCCCCTTCGAATCCAAACTCATCTCCATGTCAACTGCCACTGCTACTTCATACTACAACAAACAATTCCAACACCCTGCAATCACCATTACAGTTCACCCCTAACACCATGAACTACAACCTAACAAAGAACACCGCAACAACTACCCTTCACACAATCCAGTACAATCCTATACCGTCATAAGTTCGACCTATAAATCAGCTACACCTTACAAACCATATGCAACTCCACCAGTTCAGCTGGATCATAACCTAATTCATTCAAAACTTCCACACATCTTCATTTATGTATCTTCAATCAAACCACAATAACCCATTCATGTCACTAGCTCCATCTTCCTCAGAAATCACCACAAATTCAAATTATCTCCTTTATCTGAAATCACTCAACTTAGAAACCCTAATTACTCAACCCCTTCATCTGATTCCTAGAGAAACTTAAATTGAACTTAATACATCTAATTATACTTCAATTAAGAACAAAACCATCACTATAAACAACCAAATTAATACATCCAATTATACTTCATAAGGAAAAAATCAAAACAGAAATCCTAATTAAATATCAAATTTACCTTTTCTATTCGATTCATCATCAGAACAACTCCACTTCATCAAATCAATAACAACCCTTCAATTCTTCATCCATTAGCAACACTATATCATCATCAGTTCTATACGAGCCCTAACTTCAGAAACCCTAACTTCAATTCAAGATTTACATCGCCTTCTTCTTCTCCTGAAGCTTAAACAACTTCAGTTCTAGCTTCATCTTCTTCGATTCATCAAGATAACTAATTTTCTATGAATAAATCGCACCGAATAACTCAGTTCTTCTGAACTGAGTTCGACAGAGAGAAGGAGAAGAGGAACAGAGAAGAAGAAGAAGAAGAAGAAAGAGAAGAAAATAAGAGAAATGATTTTCTCTTCGACACATAGATGGATAAAACCAAGAAAATTACTTAGGCGCCCAAAAATGGATAAGGGAAGCCAAGGCGGTCGGATGCAAAAATAACGATTTTTCCCTTCTAACTAAACTGATAAAATCTTCTTCGCCCGGTATCCGAATGACACGTTCGAGTAGTCTATTGCGCATAACTTTTCAAGACATATCTAGTGATACTAGTTTCGTATCTAAATCGTTGTTAGATTAATTTCTATTAATTAAAATCTACGTTAACTAATCGAGTCATTAACGACTAAGTCTTCTCTTGACTAGTCTAATAGCGTTGACGAGCTTGAGGTTCCTTACATGGAGAGGTTTTTTACCCTTCCAGAGGTATAAGACAAGGCGACTACCTGTCCCCCTATATATTTATACTGTATATGGAGGTGTTATCCCAGTTGTTATTGAAAGGTGAGGCTGATAAATTGATTCAACGTTTTGAAATTAGAAACAACAATCCCGAAAGTTTATTCTTTGTAAATAAATCTTCTCTATGATGGGTTTACATAATCATAGAACCACATGAAGACGATGAGTAGAAGAATTTGATGTAATTAAATTTCTGCAGCAATACTAGGCAAGTATAGAAGACAAAGGGTTTTCTCTGCCGTACCAAGCAAAATCAGTATATCAAATTGTGTTTTGATCTGGATTAGTTTATGCTGAATTCGAGATACCCAATGTTCAAAAAACAAAAGTAAGTCTCTCGTTTTCCCTAATTTTTGCATACTTTGTTACTGGATTGTGTCGTTGAATGATGGTTTTCAACTTTTTTACCAAATTCAGTAAGAATGAATCCCAACTGTTTGATAAAATGCTTGATAAGGATTAAATAACTTATTAGTGTTGTTGTAATACTGTTTTAGCTCCAAAGAAATCTTCAAGAGGTAAACCTTCGGTCTTTATTTGCAAACCCATAACATGAAGGTTCTTATAGTCAATATTTTTGTAACACCATATGCATTAGGTATAAAATTCCTTGATTTGAGTGATTAATTAAATAGTTTTTAGTTGGTTTTTAATTACCTAATAAGAGTGCTTATTGAAATAGATTTCTACAAGTTAGATCAACCAGTGGTAGAATTTTTCAATTCATGAATTGACCATGTTTGTAGGTGTATTTCTTTGAAAAAATCCAGGCCCATGCCAAAGTAAATCTCAGATTCATAAAAAATGCTCAACAAAAATTCTGTTAGTTGTTTGATACAAGGGAGATAATTCTTAAGAATTTGAAATACTATATATGAGGAAAGTTTGAATACAAATACGCAAAGGATGTGTATTTTATCCATCCATATATGTAGGACAAGGATGTGCTATTGGAGATGCTCTAAACTCTCTGACCGGGAATGATGAAGTCTTGTCTGGGAGCCTTGATATCCTAACTTAGGTTGGGTTATCCCTTAAAAAAAATCGTATCTAACATTTTTGCTTTACCGTGCAACAATGCGAAAATGTTACATGGTAATATTTTTGCATGAACTGTTAGAGCAACTGCAATGGTGCGATCATACTATAACTAAACTAAAAACTAAAAAGATTTGGTTATACTCGGGGTTGCACGCTACAGTTATGGAGTAAAATTTAGTCAAACGTAAATTCAAGTTACGCCGCAATTCAAACGTAAAATAAAGTTACGCCCCAATTGAAACGTAACTTAAAACTACGCCCCAACCCCAATCCAGACACAACTTAAACCTACACCCCAATTCAAACGTAATTTAAAGTTGTGTCTTAACTCAAACGTAATTTAAAGTTGCGTCCCGCCATATTTCAAACATAAATTCAAGTTACGCCCAATTCAAACGTAAATTTAAGTTGCCCCAGCTCAAACGTAAATTTAATTTCCGCCCGGTACAAGACGTACTTTGAAGCTGCACTCGACTATAATCGAACTAAAGAACAAATATGGTTTGGTTTTTGGTTTTAATTTAATTTTTGATCTTTAATTCGTTCGACTGTGGTTGATTTGTGGACCAAATATTTGGTTTTGGTCGTCGAATGTGGTTGCTCTTAGGAGCCTCCCCTCACCCCACCCCATCAAATATTTTTCTTTTAAAATCGATTATAATCCTTATTCTTCTTTATATTTTGTGTTCATCCTCCACAAGTTAGTGGTCAGTCCCCCTGCTTACGTTTTTAAAATTAAGTCCACCCACATCTATAATTTGTTAACTTTCTAAAACTTAAACGACTCTTCCCTTTTTACTATACAAGTTTTTTTCGCACGTGCGTATGCACGTGCAACTTGCCATCAATTTTATCATAGGGACCCAGATTTAAACTGTATGTATGTTAAAGTTTAAAACTAAAATTACTAATACACCCTCTCTTTATTTATAGCACATGAGTTATGTGGGCGTGAAAAAAGGGTCATTTTGGAAATCCAAAATCTGCAGTTTCAAAACACTGTTGATGAACAGTTAAGGGGTCTTCCCTTTATATAGTAGAATAGATTTAATTTTTTTTGAATTCGCACATATCTTATCAACAGTTGTTTATAGTTTGGTTTCACAGAAAAGCGTAATAGTTTTTCAAGACACTTAAGGAATTTAAAATACAAGAAAAAGATGAGTTTTGCTGTGAGTTGATCGAGTGTTTGAAATTGAGCGTAATTTTAAATGGTAAAATTATAGTTGTTTTTCTTAATGTAGCAAGTTAGCCGTTAGCGTCTTGCCTTGGACCGCCCGCATTTGAAGTTCAACCATCAACTCTCAATTAAGGCCGCGTGGTGTTTCCTTTAGCCAGACACTTCTTCGTTTGTCGCCAATCACATATTACCATCTTGGAAAATCCACTTACCTCATCCACATGGCTCACCACGTATCATTGTCTGAATAAACCCATAGCAATTGCCGCTAGGATGTGAAATGGTAAACCATTTTGGGGAGCCGTGAGTCCCTTATGAATGTCATGAACTTGTAAGTTGATTGGTCCACATTTCGGCTCTCATTTTTGGTGCGCCATGCTGCTTGAACTTTTTACCTAGGTGCAATGGTTGGAATTAAACCACTGACAAGATCGCTGCCAGAGATGTACTCGGATGACACATAGAGATCCCAGTCCCTATTATACATTGACACCGAAGATGGTGACGGTGGTGTCGTCGTCGTCGTTATTGATACTTCTGAATCATCAATACCGTGATCCGTGGAGACAGCTATGCTGATGTCAGAGTCGGACATCATATACAAAATGTCTTCCAGTTCCTTCACAACCTGTGCCATCGAAGGTCGAGCATCTGTATCATCTTGGCAACACTGCAGGGCCAACGTTACAAACTTCCCGATAAGATCCCATTTTTTCATCTATGACTGAGAAGATCGTACCAGAGTTATAGGCCCCATTCACCTTAAATAGAAAATATTGCAATTATAAATTGTCAAGCTCTTACGTAGGTTACTTTACTGGTAAAATAGTGTAGCACAGATAAGGGTAAAGGGATAGGTTTAAGTTCCGTCAGAAACTTAATAGAAAACTGATTCTAGGATCAAGATTCTAAGGTAAAAGATTAATAAACAAACTTGATAATAATATTGATAATAAGATGTGTCTTGTAAACAAGAGTTCCAGCCTTTATATAGACTTACATGAACTGATTAAAGGAAAGAGTTTGACGTAAACTAGAAAAGGAAATACTTGCGAAGCAAACTAACTTAAACTGACGTAAGGGATCAACTGTCATAGTTGATCCATAAGCATGGGATCAACTGTTAAAGTTGATACAGAAGAAAAGGATCAACAACCATTGTTGATACAGAGAAAGATGTACTATATCAGTCCCCCCTTCTTGAAAGAAACTCGCCCTCGAGTTAGCTAATAAGAAAAATTTTATTTACTCCATATATTGCTCTAGACTTCGAGTTGTCATCAAAAAATACGAGTTCTTTTCCCCCATGAAAAATGTAGATATCACATTTACCGTCTTACCACGATCAAACACAAAACTTGTAGTTCTAGAGATCATAAACCGAAACATCCAAGAAATCTTTCTCAAAGTATGAGAAGAGTTGTGCTTAAATTTCCGGCGATCAAAGACAAAAGTCACGTCACTAGTGTTGGTAACGAAAACCATGCCAGCAACGACTTCCATGAGAATAACATTTGTGTCTTCCAAATTCTGATCTACTCCTTTGAAAGCATAATCAATTAACTTGTTTCTTCGCTGGTCCAAAAATATTTCTTCAGTTGTAGTATCAACATTTCTGTTTAAAAATAGTATCCACCAACCAAGTCTTCCAATTTCGACATAACGTCTAGTATCAGTAGTGTTATCCAGTATTCCAACTAACAATGATGGAGCAGTAGGCGGCAAAAAGAACGTGATATCCATGTCGACCATGTTAGTAATGGCTACTAATTTCCTTTCTCTTCCTACTTGGTTTACTCCAAACATTTCTCTGTATAGAAGACTATCGAGTTTATCACCTGTTCGTGTAGATTTACCACGATCAAGGATAAAAATCACAGTTTGAATCCCAAGTAGATTAATAGCGGACCATACGAGGGAATGTTGCTTTGAAGTAGTATAAATAATTGGTTCACAAATCATGCATGTGTGTTGCTTCCAGGAGACACTTTCTGCCCAACTAAGCTCCTTTTCTTTAAGAATGACCATAGTTTGGTCAATATATTCATGAAGACAAAGAAAATCGTTCACGTGCTTCATATCCAACTCGCACAAGCTTAGTATGTATGATGATTCCATACGAGCATACTTGGTACTTCCAGAATCACTCAAGTCATCATCGGTACCTAAACCATACATCACTTTTCCACTCTCGTAGTAGTTTTCAAAACTGATCACCATAGGCTTTTTTTGAACTTTAAATAATAAAATGAACTGACTCCTTGAAGTAGACTGAACAGAAGAATATAGATTATCCACATACCTTTGTCTGTAACCTTTGTTGTCATCATCAACATCATAATGTGAAAAATTATTCCAAGTAAATCTCAAAGAAAATGTATCAGTCTCCTCGACTGGTCTTGTACTAACGTCTTTTGAAGCTAGCATGACGTTTTCTACAGCATCAGCAAGTCTTGCTGCAGAAGATATTCCAATGGTGTCGATAATTGAAGTGACAATGTTGAGTCGAGATTCTTCTGCTTCCATCTTAAGAATAGACACAGAAGACTCCATGATAGCCTCTCCAGTGTGTTTGTTTTCTCCATCTTCATTGTACATCCATCTATCCGAAATAACACGTTCACATCCAACAACAGCAGAAATCGCAGAAAAATCATTAAGAACATGACTACGAAATTTCAATTGACTGATGTCAACAACTTCCTTATTATCCAAAAAGTGTAATTTGATGTGATTCAACTTAGCAAGTTCTGTAGGAGTGCTATCATTAGACTTATCACGGTAACACTTGATAAATTCACGGAAATACTTGGTATCTTCAATCCAACATCCAAGGGCAAGATTAACGAATGCCAAGAAGTATTCAGAACCATGACACACTTGAAAAAAAAATTCACCGTCATACCTGTAAAAAATACCAACTGCCATTTGTAATACACTGTATGCTTCATGGTGTGCATTTTGTTCGGAAGGGATTTTTTTGTTGTGAAATAAACTGTACTTCTCAACTACTTTGGTGACCGTGAAAAACATGTCTTCCCAAGGAATAGTCCAAAAGAATTCTTCGTCCATAATGAAATTTCCCCAATCGCGGCAATGAAAAGTATTAAAAATTACCAACTTCATTGGCAGTAAAATGACAACTTCCTTGAGTCCATAATTGAGCATAATAAAATGAAATTCCTCTCCAGGCTCCCAAGTAGTTTGCACCAGGTTTCCACGATCAATCTCGTCGTCTTCCTTCCGAAAATTCGAGTAAATTTTCTTCCAAGTATGGTATGTATACAACAACTCCAGGAAAATATACCAAATTCTGGTCACGAAGAAGAGTAAAATGTTTGCAACGTACACTAGGATTGACGAAGAGAACTCGAAAAACCTGAAAAATATTTGTAAATATTCCTTCATGATAGCACCAGTTCGAAAAGTCACACCCCCTTGATCCGCAGTATAAGGGTTTATTTTTTTATGAAGCAAATCCACAAGACCATCGTTACATATCGGAGTGAGAATAACATTTGACCTTTCACCATTGATCCACACTAAGTTTGTGGTCTTTGTCGTACCTGCCGGACCAAAGGTAGTTTTCTCCAAGATCGTCCAACCATCATCATCATCCAATCCACTTGAAGTATACGTGGGTAAGGAATTCGTTGTCGATGAAGCAAATTCATTACGTCTTGTAGCTATGACCACTTTGCTTCCTTTAGAAATAATGAATAACGTCTGCAAAATATTGTCCCACTCCTTGTGCTCATCAGTTGTTAGCTCCAAATAATCCTTGATTGTTGTAAATAACATGGAATTTATGATATCTCCGAAAAGCTCATGTATGATACCCAAAAATAGAGAATGGATGCTAAGTTTTAGTGAGCTCCCAACAATAGCTTCTGTATTTCCCATCAAGAGCAATTCCTTGACATTGGACAAAACCTTTTCAGTAGGCGAATTATCATCAACCACTGAATTAAAAGTGATAATGTTATATGGAGATCCTTCCGTTGTGAACTCATGGATCAAGTATATAGTAAACTCCACTGTACCATTGGTACGAAAAACATCAACCATTCCCTTTGTTGAATTAACTAATACCCGCGAGTGGTTAACCCAAATCACTTTAGTATACCAACAAACTTTTCCAATAAGAACTATGCAGTTCCTATATGCTATAACAGCACATGGCTTTCGAATAATCGAGAGAACATCCAAACGATTGGAGTAGTAAAAAATATCGAAAACCACCAACTTTAGTTGCAGCAAGGAAGAAATTTGCTTAGGCTTTGTATGGCATTGATCATACCGGTATCCTGTATTAATTATCAAAGCCTCCACATATACTGGACAAATTGAAACTCCAAAAATACCTTGGTTATCACTATATTCCGAGACACCACTGGAATGTGTAGTCTGCTTAGCTGTATTCTTGAATCCCAAAGAAGTATGTGAATCATGTACTGACCAAAATTCCAGGAAGTATGACCAGACTTGAGGAAGGAAAAAGTTGTCGTCAAACCTGATGAAAACATCATCTTTACCACACTGAAATTTGTAAAAGAAACTTTGTAGAACCACACTGAAATTCATTGATCTACAGACTAGTTTAGTATTGTTGAATAATCTCCAGGCCATAAATTGTATCCTTTACTCGGTTTTGATAGCTCCATCTCATCCACAGATGCTAGGACGTCATATGCAATAGCAGGTGTAAGATGTATGGCTTTCCATCGTATACTTGGACATTGCACAAAAGTGCATCTCTCGGAAATATCAATCTCTGGACATGTCTTCATGTTATCTCTTAGCTTAACTACAAACTCTTTTGCCAAAGATACTCTTTTGGCGTTTGAGAATATACGTCCGCGAATTCTTCCGGCATAGTTCTCAGTAGTTATATCTTCTTGAGATTGACATACTAACACATCCTTAGAAGTATAAGGCGACACAAAAGAATTTCCATATGATAACTCAACAAGTTAATCCTTGTTAGGGTTTACGCAAGAGTCCATACGTGTGTTTCCATGAATAAAAACTTGATTATTTCCTACCCTAGAATAAACAGGTATATCAACATCAGACGCTATTAAGGAAAGTTTCGAAGACTTACCATTAAGTTCTTGTGAAACATGCGATACTTCGTCATTCTTAGAATTTGATTCAATACTGTCCACGCCAATATAAGTAATTGAAACAATTGCGTTGTCTTCGGATGACGTTGAATCCTCGAGAGCTAAAAACGAAACTTCGTTAGCTTGATTTTCTTCCTCTTCTTCTTTTTCGCAAGATCATTGGTCCCCTTCTGTATCATCGGTTAATTTAGGCATCACCAAGTCACCAAAACCAGCATGTTTCCATAATTTGTCTAAATAATCTCCATGCATAGCAAGTGCAGATTTTATAGAATTTGTAGCTGAATCAATCTTGGTATCAAACTTGGTTTCTAAGGAACTAAAAGACGTTTCAATTTTGTTGTCGAGCTTGGTTTCAAGTGCTGCGCTGAGCTTGGTTTCAAGTGCTGCGCTGAGCTTGGTTTCAAGTGTTGCACTGAGCTTTGTTTCAAGTGTTGTGACAATGGCATCAATATCCGTCTGTGTCAACTTTTCTCCCATTGAAAAGAAAGGTGGGTTTGTTGGAAAATTTAGGGTTTTGAGTTGTTGCGGAAGCTGTGTAAAGGATTTGTTTCTAGATAAAAATCTAAAAACTCTGTATCTGATACCAACTAGTGTAGCACAGATAAGGGTAACAGGGATAGGTTTAAGTTCCGTCAGAAACTTAATAGAGAACTGATTCTAGGATCAAGATTCTAAGGTAAAAGATTAATAAACAAACTTGATAAATAATATTGATAATAAGATGTAATAAGATGTGTCTTGTAAACAAGAGTTCCAACCTTTATATAGACTTACATGAACTGATTAAAGGAAAGAGTTTGACGTAAACTAGAAAAGGAAATACTTGCGCGAAGCAAACTAACTTAAACTGACGTAAGGGATCAACTGTCATAGTTGATCCATAAGCATGGAATCAACTGTTAAAGTTGATATAGAAGAAAAGGATCAACAACCATTGTTGATACAGAGAAAGATGTACTACATCATAAAATCACCAAGTTAGAAGAGGAGCTGGTGTAGTACCTCACGAACATTGTTTTCACCATTCTGGATCGGTAACTTCCCTGTTAAAATCTCTAAAAACACCACCCCGAGGCTATAGACATCACTTTTGTCTGTTAACTGGTGTGTTAGGAAATACTCTGGATCGAGGTAACCCTGCAAAGATGCAGAATTTAGTTCACTAGTTTGTCTGTCACTAGTCCTAATAATTACAAAAAACAGCAGCCAACAATAAGTATTTGTTGTAGAAATTCAGGCATGCTTACAGGGGTGCCTTTTACAATAGTGGATACATGCTCAGGAGTCGTTCCTTCAAGATCTGGAACAGGTGCAAGAGGTGAGAGTCCAAAGTCAGCAACCTTCCCACTAAATCTGGGACAGATTAATATGTTGCTGGATTTGACGTCTCAGTGGAATATGGGGGGATTTGCATCTGTGTGCAGATAGAGGATCCCTTTGGCTGAATCTATAGCTATTCGCAGTCTCATAGCAAAACTCAATGGTGCTTTTGATTTTGCTTTAATATGAATAAATTAAATCCATCAAAAAGAATTAACATTAGATAATGAAAAGTCCACAATAATGGATTTAAGAAATTCATGCCAGCAAAAAATGCTTACCAGAAAGGTGATCTCTTAGTGTTCCATTTGGCATGAACTCGTAAACCAACATCTGCATTAAGACATTTAATTAACATCTGCATATGAAAAAATGTAGCAATTGAGTAAGAGTAAGTCAGAAATATGTACTTGTTCACTTTCTTCATCGCAGTATCCAATCAAAAAAACAAGATTTCGATGATGAACCCTTGATAACAGCTCAATTTCGTTGAAAAATTCTTTGTCCCCTTGAAATGAGCCTTCTTGAGCACGCTTACTGGCTACAAATGATCCATCAGATAAAACACCTTTATATACCTTACCATAGCCTCCTTGGCCAACCTGAGTAGAGCTGTCAAAATTGTAAGTCGCCAAAGCCATTTCTTCAAAAGTAAACCCTTTAACACCGTCAGCTTTGATTGGGATCCTCTTCGACGCTGCTCATATAAAGATGAGGTGTTAATTTGAATCACTATATCTAATACAATATCAAACAATCAGACAAAGCTTTCATTGATACTTACATAGACGTTTTCTAGATACTGCACGATGATTGTCTTTCATACGTCTTCTCGCAATAAAAATTGAAACTAATGCAGTTAACGTAACTGCTACAGCAATGACTCCTAGTATAATTCCCGCAAACACACTCTTGCTTAGCCCCGAGCTTTGTGATTCTAGCCCCCCTGCACTCAAAAGTAGACAAAATAAACATTCCTTACTTGCATCATTCTCATGTTACATTATGCCTCTCTAAAAAAGAACTTAGCGAGCATACCAGTATAATATGACCTTTTTGATCCCGTATTGCCATAGGGTTTAAGGCATGTTCGGACGGGGTTTTAATCCGCCCTGGTGGTGAGCATGCCACCTAAAACGACCGTGAGTGCTGCGGCCATCATAACCCGCCGGCGTGGCCTGACCGCCTCAGCGTTTTTGGTGGGACCAAGGAGAACACTCTTCGGCTCAACCTGCCGATTGATTAGATCGGCTTTCCCGTCTCGTTGTAATAATCCTTCTCGTGTTTAAGCAATAATCCGTCTCGATTTTTAGACCGAATGCAATTGTTAGGTCTATTCCACTTCCCCGGTGACGCCCCTAACAAATACACCCCGCCTAAC
The DNA here is from genome assembly GCF_003573695.1 of Papaver somniferum. Lineage (NCBI taxonomy): Eukaryota > Viridiplantae > Streptophyta > Magnoliopsida > Ranunculales > Papaveraceae > Papaver > Papaver somniferum. Next base: position 170,602,531 of record NC_039362.1, read on the forward strand.
CGATGATGTCCAATCCGGAATAGCGGGCCTGGGCATGACCAGCAGGCGGCTGTTCGAGTCGGACCGGTCATCATCAGTTGTCGGCTAGTCGTTTTCATTATCGGGGGCAAGCTGATCCGCCAACAAGGGATTGAATGCCCTTGCTTGCAAAATCTATCCCCATACCGTCTGCGTAAAATCCCCACAGTCATTCCTTAGCGAGCATACCGTCTGCGTAAAATCCCAGATTGAACTTCTTCAGTTCGTACGGGCCAAAAATATCTCTGTGGCGAATCTTCCAACCTGTGAACAGACTCCTGATTCGTTGAATCTCACTTTGGTTAAAAATATTGACGCGATTGGGAAACAAGTTCAGGTGCATCATCAGTCGAGGCCCTTTTTCCCACGCAAATGAAACAACGGATATCTGATCGAGTTCCAAGCTAAGACTAGACGAAAGATCCACATTAAAGGCAGCTTCATATGGACGGAAATCTGAGAACCCAGGACTTTTCAAACGATATTCAACTTTTAGAGGTGCGGCACAAAAACAGTCTAAATCGTCTGCAGTGACTCCTTCGTAGTCTTTAGGACATTCCCCACAGACAGTTTTGATAGGTTGGTCTGATATATCTTTGTCTTCAGTCGGAGGCCCGCAGAATTGAACTATGTTGAGTTGGTTGGCATTCATACATACAGGATTTCCCAGAAGCCTGATCATCGAGAATAATCATAAAACGCAATGCTTAAGAAGTTGCTCCAATTAAAGTAAATGGTGAAGTGTCTACCTGATAGTGACATTCACGGGGGGGATACGAGTGCTTGAAATATCTGAAAGCGAGTTGTTTTGAAAATTTCTGCATTACCCATCCAAGACACATTAAAATGTCAGCAATATACTCATATAAATCAACTAACACAATCCGTGCTCTCAAAAATAAGCTTCGACTTGGCTGCTTATGGTGGATGAAATGGAACAATACTGAGTTTTAATGTTGCAAGTTTTACAAGATGAGATTTTCGGTGGCATTGAAAATCCTGTTGTTCCAAATGGTGCATGGAGTGGAACCGTTCAAAAAATTATTCTCCAGTGACCTTCAACATCAAATGAAGGACCATGAAACCCCACGCAGTCAGATATATGCGGACTGCTTGATCAAAACATGCATCCAGCAAAACGGTAAGGAAAATGAGACTAGACTCGAAGTACGCTCACAATCTCTGTAAACGAAGAAGCCCAGAAAAACTGTCAGGAATATTCCCCTCCAGTTGGTTGTTTGATAAGTCACTGCACATAAATTAATCAGAATTGCAGTATAAATTCGAATTTATATTTTGATTAAATGGAAAGGTATCACGAAGCCACATGGAAGTAGGTGGATGCAATCGGTAAAACTAGGGAAGACAGATGTACATACATTGTGGCCATATTGTCCGAGAGCGTACTTGAAGGTATTGACCCATTAAGCTGGTTTGAGCTGAGATCCCTGAAACGTGAAAATTTTTATCAACAAAATGTACCGTACGTAAATTAATGAAACAATGGCGAGCCAGGTTGCCTGATTTAAACATATAATATTATGAAATAAAGAAAATCTCACAAACTTACATATACGCGAGGTTTGGTATCCTCCTCATGTCGAGAACCGGTCCCGTCAAGCTGCAATTCCTAAGACTCCTGATGGACAAACATAATTACAATTTAAACATTAATTTTTAGAAATCATTATGCCAAGCGGAGACTGCTCTCGTATGTTACACACAAATACTTCAAATGATCTCTAAAACCAATAAAATCTCACTAAGAGTTACGACAGAAAATGGCAAAAAATTTAGTTCTTAATGATACAAACTTACATTTTCAACAACTTTTTCATGTTGTTATAAGAAGCTGGAATTTCCCCATCAAAGTGGTTGTTATCAAGCTAGCTGTGGGTGAAAAAAGTTGTACATACAAACATTGACAAGAATAACAAGAATAACACGGATGAAGGTTCGAAAAACGGGTCATGGTCCAGGTCACAGGTACTAGGCGTGACCGTTATAACGTGTTTTGACGGGTGTGAGCACGTTTTGGGTCAAAAACGCGTTATATAGGAATAAAACGCGTTTTTTTGACGTTTTTTTAAAATAACGGGTGTGATAACGGTTAAATAAGAAAAATAAATAATTTGTGATCTGAATTTCCTATGTAACGGTAATTACAACTGTGAAAACGGTTACAACGGGTCTAAATAACGTTGGTACTACGTTTTTTCATTTTTTTTGGTTTAATTAATTTATTTATTTGATTTTTTATTTATTTGTTTATGGGTTTTTAACATACAAATTTATGGATACTAATGCCGGAGAAGGTACATCACAGCGTCCACAGGCCTCTATGGACATACCTAGTTCTTCAATGCGTACACCACACCAAGCACCTAGGATGTCTGTAGATATGGGAGGACAATATAATACTAATAGGGATTCTCAACCTAGCATGGCGAATTTTGGGAGAAGTAAAACATGCCGGTAAAAAGTTGATTCTTCTGTTGGACAAATATTGTTCAAATAGTAACTGACAAATATTTGATGAGTATTTGATGAGTTTGTTCAGACCGGTTATAGAAGATATTGGTCCGACAAATATTGTTCAAATAGTAACTGATCAAGGATCCCAATTCAAAGCCGCAGGTAACTATTACAACTTAATTTAATTACAGTTGTTTATTTTTATATATTATTAATTCATTTCTCATTTTGTTTTAATAGGTATGAGATTGGCCATAGAGTATGGTACATTTTTTTGGGTACCTTGTGAAGCTCATGTGTTGGATTTAATGTTGGAAGATACTGAAAAGTTCCCCTTTGTTAAAGGTGTGATTTCAGAAGCTAGAAAAATCAGTAAATATTTATAATCATGGTTGGGTTCTTGCTAGATTCAGACAACATTCTGGGGGACGCAATCTATTGCGCCCTGGCTTAACAAGGTTTGCGACAAATTTTATCGCAATCAAAAGTATCATTGATCAACGTAATGCAATCGAGAGTCTTTTTGTAGACCAAGAATTTGTGAACTCGCCCGAAGGAAAAACTCGTACGGCTAAAGATGTGAAAAACATTATTTTGAATGAGATGTTTTGGCACACATGCCAAAATGCATGCATGATGGTTGGTCCTTTATTGAAAATGATCCGTTTCTTGGATTCAGATAAACCTACCATGGGTTATTTGTTTCATGCACTTGCTACATGTGTGGAAACTATAGAAAGGGGTTTGGGTAAAACTCGAAATAATTCTATTGTAGGTGTAATTAACCGACGATGGAAAGATCAGTTGAGTTCTCCTCTTCATGCTGCAACGCATTTTCTGAATCCATATTATATCTACAACCCAGCAGCCAATCTCATCAACAATGAAATTTCTCAGCCCCAAATTTGTCTCAGTGAAGTTATATCAAAAATGATTAGTAGCCCTCAAGAACAAGCGACATGCATGCTAGAGGTGTGAATTTTTATTAACAATTAATTTCGTAATTATATGAATTTCTATTCATAGTTTTTGATATTTTTAGGCGGGAAGAATGCAAATGATGCAAGGCCAATTTGCATCACCATCAGCAAGATTGGATGCTCTGCAAGGTGATCCTGTAAGCTGGTGGTTGTCATACGGTGCTCAGTTTCCATCACTCCAGAGGATCGCGGTAAAGATACTAAGCCAGACAAACACATCGTCTGGATCCGAGAGGAATTGGAGTGTGTTTGAAAGAATTCACACCAAACTACGCAACCGTTTAGTTTCGTCAAGAATAAACGATTTGGTATATGTTCAGTACAATTTAAGATTGGAGCAGCAAAGAGTTCAAGGTAAAGCAAAGCGACATAACATCGATGTCCACAATGTTCATAGCCTGCTGACAGATGAAAATATGCTTGATTGGATAGCAGGGGATGATGAAACACCAGTTTTACCTCAGGAAGAATATTGGTTAAATGAATTGGAAGAGGAAGCAGCTAATAATTCAGAGCCTCTCCCTCCACCATACGAATGGCATGATCCAGAAGTTGAAATCTCATATCAAAGGTTGCCAGTGAGTAACTTTGTTTATGACTTTGGTAACCTAACATTTGGAGACAATACACAAGGTCATGAAAATGAAAATCCCATATACAATTCTCATTACACTGAAGATCGTCCAGAAGAAGATACCCGAGGAATTAATGAAGAGTATAATTCCAATATTAATATCAATAATGAAGTAGATAATCGTAATGATAATGAGGAAGAAGACTATGGTTATGAAGATGACGATACTGTTAACTACGACAGCCAAATGCATTACGCGAACCAATATGAGGCGGAGGAAGAGGAGGAGGAATCAACTGAGAATCGTCGAGAAAACAAAAATTACTTGAATAAGTCGAAAAAAAATGCCGGTACAAGTTGGTTTGTCTAAGTTTAAAATTTCAAGCACTACTGTCACTAGGTTACTTATTGTAAGTTTATAAAATTTGAAGTGTTTAATGATTATTTATGAAATTTTAGTTGTAAGTTTGAAATTAAAAATTGTATAAGAATTTCTCCAACTCAAATTTTTTTTTCCTTAAAAACGGGTTTAACCGGTATGAAAACGGAAAATACGGTGTAAAAAACGTGTGTTAAAATGTTATTTAGAAGAAAAAAACTGAAATATTAATTTTAGAAAAACGGTAATCACAGGTGTGAAAACGGTTATAACAGGTCTAAATAACGCCATTTTTTCCTATTTATCGGTGTTATTTAGGTAAGCGTGTTGGTGAGCCTCATTTTTCAGGGAAGTTTTTTACCTGACTAACTATAAGTTTAGGTAAAAATAAATCAAAAGTACTCTCCTTCGTGACATCCTTCAAACTGAAAGTCAAAAAACTCTTCCAATTTCTTATACTTGTTCTTGGAATTTCTGCTCAGTAATCGCCTCATTCGAGCTTCCGTTGCCAATACGGATGAAGACTTCCTTGCATCAAGAAGTTTTTTCCCGTCTATAAAAGCTTTTCCTAAAAGATTTACTTTGCGTCTTTTCTATCAAAAGCAGTCATGAAGAGATTTTATTGAAGATTCGACCAAGCTACTATGAAGAGAGGGGCTCTTCTCATTGGTTTGTTTCAGGCTCTTAATTCTAGTTCTGGAATTGTTGAGAGTTTTAGAGCCACATGGGCCGCGGGTCTTTCTCCACTTTGGATTTTGATACCTGTAGCTCAATTCTTCGAGCTTCTACCAACATTGATTTTTCACCCTGCAACAACTTTGCACTGCTGTTTTCCATGCCAACAGGCTTGGCTGTTACGCTAGCAGTTGTTTCCTCCTCGTGTTTGGTTTCACTTTTTTTTTTTTTTTTGGAACGGACTAGCGCCTCTCTCACTCTATCTGTCAATGCTATATAGAACCTGATGGCTCCGGAAATCGCTTTACAATAATATTTTTGTACAACCAGCAGGTCTGGAACCCTCAACAATTCAATATAGGCCTGGAGAGTCAATTTTTGAGAAGGATATGAACGGACGTCGAATAGGTCTTCAGTCATTGCGTAGAGCTTCTCCACAGCAAAGAACCTTCTACTAGAAGTCTCGAATTTTTGTAGGTGGTAATAACTCTCTCCAGAAGTAAGCTCAAACCACATCGACTGCCTTAAGTAGTGCAAATTATTGTGTCGATCTAAATCCTCTCCTGTACAACCAGCCGCCTGCTCAGCCAAATTCCCCTGCACAAAATCCTCTCCTGATCAGCCAGAAGCATGCGCTTCAGACACTCCCTCTTTACGAAGGGGTCCGCTAGATCCATGCACCTAGCTTTATTTTCCAAAGCAGCAGCTGCTACCAGGTCACCTTCGTGCTTCAATATATTTCCCTTGGCTAGGTGAAATTCCTTAACAGTTGGAGCCCGCTTAACAGCCTCGTCTATTCTGGCAAGAGATGTCTCATATTTGCATGTCTGTCATAATACTGAGCTAACAAAAATAAGTCCACGTAAGTGTTGAAGGGGCTCGTTGTATTTCCTCCTTGGATATCCTCCAGTTGTGTGTATGAAACTTTCCAACTCTAGAATCAATTACTCGATGATATCTCCCTTGCTAGGGTTCTCGTAAAAATGGCATAGGTCAGAGAACAATGTCAGAACTCCATGCGACACAACAAGAACGCTAGCAATAATACCCGTACATTCCACTAACACAACTGATGCTACATTTCCCTTGTTATAACTATTCATAATCTCAAGAAATATTGCCTCAGAGCAGTAGGGGCCTGCAGCTGATAAATCCACTTGTCTGGAAATTCCTTTATAAAATTTGATTGCCGAATCCAGTGCTTGAATGTAGCAGCAGAGAAAGCAAGAGATTCATATCAGATTGACCAGCCTACAGGCTAGGTATTGAAAATCCACGTGACATAATTTTCTGGTTCGATCTTATCACCTGCTGCAGAGATGATTAACAAGGAATTGAGATATAAAGAATCTCTAAGAACAAACTATACATCACATGCTGGAGATATAAAGAATGATTGCGAATTAATCTTTTGACCAAGTAGACTAGACTAATTCATAGACAATTTACTGCACATATAAATTCAATCTTTCGCATAAATAATAAAGCTTCAACTATAGCTGGATTCTATGTTGTTCTCGTACAAATAGATAATCTACAAAATCTGCACATACCAATCAGTTATGGACTCAACATGATCAAACAACAATAAGGTGATAAACCGACCAATATTCCGTGAACAACACCCAACTTCACTGCCCTAGTTATTAAACCAATTCCGTTATTTTAATTGTTATTGTAAAGATACCTTCTTGTCTTAAGATTGTTGTAGAATAACAATTAAAATTGATCAAACAAATAAATAAAGAGGCACTTATCTGATTTTCGTGTCTTCTCGTTAGCCAACTGTTGATGTCTTGAACATCCTGTTAAACAACATAGAAAGAAGAAACTCGAATGGTAGATTGAGGCGCATGTTCAACATACTGTCCTTAAGACAAGAATGCCCGGATACACTCTGAAAAGATGATGCTATAGCTTTACGGGTACATCTTCCTCCAAGATACAACAATCTTAACAAAGTTTGAATAGCACATTCAAATTTGTCCTACTAGAACTTGGCAGCGGAAAACTCAAACCCTCGAATCAAACATCGAAAAACAAAGAAGAAGTACTCAACCCCAGGGGATATATAAGAGAGGTTTTTTCTATATATATCGGCAATAAAAAGAGGTTCTTCTTATATAAAACCCTAACCCAAATCCAAAAAATATATGGTAAACTTATCCCGTAAAAAACTAAGAGATAAATTTGGAAGGTGTTTTTTATTTTTGGAAAAACCTTTTTATTAGTAATTTTTATTCACATAAAACTGTATTTTTTTCCAATAATCCCCCACATGAATAAAAATGCGATAAAACACGGAAAACAAGAAATATCACGAAGAGGCATAGGTGTCCATAAGGTCTTGAACCTTTTCTTAGTGAGAGGTTACCTGAACTACTTATTAGCCAGTGTCCATTAGGTCTTGAACTGTCTAACATTTGGTGTAACTCGCGATAACAACCACACATGATATCTCCAAGGTTGCTGCCAAGCTCCGCCGTTGTGTCCATTTTGGCCCTGGACGTCTTGTTTCTCAGAATGCTCTAGAGAATCAACTCATATTCTCATAGAAAGCGACCCACTTCCTCATTCAGATAGGTGAGTTCCATTAAGAGTGTTCACTGCTACACCCCACTTCAATCTTAAATTGAAACTATGGAACTCATTAAGACTTATTAAAAGTCATCCTTCACATGCAGTCACACTATCACATCTACACCATAGGGAAGGGACAGAGAATATAATTCTCTGATAGTGTTTACCTTTACCCGCCATAAATTAGTTGTCTCATTCGAAACCTTGATCTTGGGATCTCCAGTCAGCAAGGTTGAGTATCCTTCATGGCAAGTTTATATTATATGAGCTTAAGTCCCATTCCCCCTCGATGTATAATTACGAACTATCTCTTTAGAAAATCCTTTCGTCAAAGGACCACTAATTTTTCTGTTGACTTCCCTAAGTATGTGAGGTTCTCTTTTGACTTTACATGTCTACTGAGACCTCTTTTTGACTTCACGAATCAACTAAAATTACTTCATTAAAGAGTATAGTTATCTTACCGAATTAGCCTTCTCCGAGTATGTCTAGACTTTGTCATTGCTCATTTACTTTAGACTCACATAGTCAATTGAGTTTCTGCAATGATGGCCACAGGCTTCGGTCACAGAGGAATATCTTCTAAGAAGCATCTTAGTAATCATTCATCTTCCTCTTATGCTTGAATTAAAGCACACGATCTTTGATTTCTTCAATATACAAGTTCATCTTGTCTGTTTTAAGGACTTCCTTAGACAGACACTCCTTAAGAGGATACACACATAGGCTAAGATTTTTACATAGCTTGAAACAACAACATCTCTTAAGGTCAGTATAATATGTATCACATACACAATTTAATATGTACCTCAAGTATTGCAAGTCGTATTGCAAGTCTCTGATCAGATTAACCCAGTAATTCTCTTGAGGTACAAGGGTATTTGTATACACCTGATATACTGCACATTTACAACACACATTAAATGCATCAAGTTTGACAAAGACCATTTCCTTCAGAATATATTCTGGTTCCCTTCGATCCTTTAGATCAAATCAACCAATTGGTCTTTCAGTCAAGTCGTAAATATCACATATTTCATAGGTGGTTGTAAAGCATATAAAAAATACATGTACTATTCAGTAGTACATTCTTTACATCTTCCTCAAGATTAATGTTAGTGCAATATATATCACATATGTGAAATTACATATGTACCTCATGCATTCCAATCTCTGATCCTTTAGTCAGAACATCCCTGTGATTTCCCAGGTTAAACGCGGATGCAAATCTGTTTTACAGCACATACTAAACGCGTTAGACAGAAACTATATCCTCAAAATTTATTTTGGTTACCTACTGATCCTTTAGACCACTTCAACCGCATAATAGTTTCCTGTCAAATCTTAAACAACAACGATTTATTAGTAGATGTAAAACAGTTATATGTTTGTCACATCACAAGATTTCATCACATCCCAAAATATCATAATAGAGAAATGTGGTACGATAAGTATCTAGGTTTATACATATATGTATAATATGGTTATATCAAGTACATTTCATATTTCCAAAACTTGTAGTTTGTCCCACAACCATTAAGAATACTTTCTCCACATCTACTTATGTATCATTACCTAAGTCAAGTGTTCCTTTTGAGAACAAAAAGGTGCACTAGCCTACGGATGCATAAGCCACTCAACTGGCCGAAATGCCTTGAATCCGTCCAAGTATGACTATGGCCAAAGGTCCCCCACATTTTAGTAATTGCCTTAAAATTACTTAAGATTATTATTTAAGCTTAGCTCTTGCTTTCAGTAAGTTCAAAAAGGCAACTAATCCAGTAAATCAACGAGATAAACCGACCCTCGTCTCCTAAAATATCATGATAAAGGTGACAACCTAAATAGCTTCTCAATGACAATCACATAGACGAATTATCTTAGGACCGTCTACCATAATTCATCAATCTCACTCCAAGAAGATATTTACATAACTCAAAACAAACATGCAAGCAAGAGCATATTTCTAGATGAGTGAGTACCTGACGTGAAATCCACTGTACTGTTACATGATATTGAAGGAGATGAATTGCTGCACAATACTTACCGGTACCTTCACGGATGCTTTTGTCAATGGAGAATGCACTTTTGTTGGAACAACCTAGTGCTCCTGTTCCCGCATTCATCGCCTCATTTATCAGGGAAGTTTCTTACCTGACTAACTATAAGTTTAGGTAAAAATAAATCAAAAGTACTCTCCTTCGTGACATCCTTCAAACTGAAAGTCAAAAAACTCTTCCAATTTCTTATACTTGTTCTCGGAATTTCTGCTCAGTAATCGCCTCATTCGAGCTTCCGTTGCCAATACGGATGAAGACTTCCTTGCATCAAGAAGTTTTTCCCGTCTATAAAAGCTTTGCCTAAAAGATTTACTTTGCGTCTTTTCTATCAAAAGCAGTCATGACGAGATTTTATTGAAGATTCGACCAAGCTACTATGAAGAGAGGGGCTCTTCTCATTGGTTTGTTTCAGGCTCTTAATTCTAGTTCTGGAATTGTTGAGAGTTTTAGAGCCACATGGGCCGCGGGTCTTTCTCCACTTTGGATTTTGATACCTGTAGCTCAACTCTTCGAGCTTCTACCAACATTGATTTTTCACCCTGCAACAACTTTGCACTGCTGTTTTCCATGCCAACAGGCTTGGCTGTTACGCTAGCAGTTGTTTCCTCCTCGTGTTTGGTTTCACTTTTTTTTTTTTTTTTTGGAACGGACTAGCGCCTCTCTCACCCTATCTGCCAATGCTATATAGCACCTGATGGCTCCGGAAATCGCTTTACAATAATATTTTTGTACAACCAGCAGGTCTGGAAGCCTCAACAATTCAATATAGGCCTGGAGAGTCAATTTTTGAGAAGGATAGGAACGGACGTCGAATAGGTCTTCAGTCATTGCGTAGAGCTTCTCCACAGCAAAGAACCTTCTACTAGAAGTCTCGAATTTTTGTAGGCGGTAATAACTCTCTCCAGAAGTAAGCTCAAACTACATCGACTGCCTTAAGTAGTGAAAATTATTTTGTCGATCTAAATCCTCTCCTGTACAACCAGCCGCCTGCTCAGCCAAATTCCCCTGCACAAAATCCTCTCCTGATCAGCCAGAAGCATGCGCTTCAGACACTCCCTCTTTACGAAGGGGTCCGCTAGATCCATGCACCTAGCTTTATTTGCCAAAGCAGCAGCTGCTACCAGGTCACCTTCGTGCTTCAATATATTTCCCTTGGCTAGGTGAAATTCCTTAACAGTTGGAGCCCGCTTAACAGCCTCGTCTATTCTGGCAAGAGATGTCTCATATTTGCATGTCTGTCATAATACTGAGCTAACAAAAACAAGTCCACGTAAGTGTTGAAGGGGCTCGTTGTCTTTCCTCCTTGGATATCCTCCAGTTGTGTGTATGAAACTTTCCAACTCTAAAATCAATTACTCGATGATATCTCCCTTGCTAGGGTGCTCGTAAAAATGGCATAGGTCAGAGAACAATGTCGGAACTCCCTGCGACACAACAAGAACGCTAGCACTAATACCCGTACATTCCACTAACACAACTGATGCTACATTTCCCTTGTTATAACTATTCATGATCTCAAGAAATATTTCCTCAGAGCAGTAGGGGCCTGCAGCTGATAAATCCACTTGTCTGGAAATTCCTTTATAAAATTTGATTGCCGAATCCAGTGCTTGAATGTAGCAGCAGAGAAAGCAAGAGATTCATATCAGATTGACCAGCCTACAGGCTAGGTATTGAAAATCCACGTGACATAATTTTCTGGTTCGATCTTATCACCTGCTGCAGAGATGATTAACAAGGAATTGAGATATAAAGAATCTCTAAGAACAAACTATACATCACATGCTGGAGATATAAAGAATGATTGCGAATTAATCTTTTGACCAAGTAGACTAGACTAATTCATAGACAATTTACTGCACATATAAATTCAATCTTTCGCATAAATAATAAAGCTTCAACTATAGCGGGATTCTATGTTGTTCTCGTACAAATAGATAATCTACAAAATCTGCATATACCAATCAGTTATGGACTCAACATGATCAAACAACAATAAGGTGATAAACCGACCAATATTCCGTGAACAACACCCAACTTCACTGCCCTAGTTATTAAACCAATTCCGTTATTTTAATTGTTATTGTAAATATACCTTCTTGTCTTAAGATTGTTGGAGAATAACAATTAAAATTGATCAAACAAATAAATAAAGAGGCACTTATCTGATTTTCGTGTCTTCTCGTTAGCCAACTGTTGATGTCTTGAACATCCTGTTAAACAACATAGAAAGAAGAAACTCGAATGGTAGATTGAGGCGCATGTTCAACATACTGTCCTTAAGACAAGAATGCCCGGCTACACTCTGAAAAGATGATGCTATAGCCCTACGGGTACATCTGCCTCCAAGATACAACAATCTTAACAAAGTTTGAATAGCACATTCAAATTTGTCCTACTAGAACTTGGCAGCGGAAAACTCAAACCCTCGAATCAAACATCGAAAAACAAAGAAGAAGTACTCAACCCCAGGGGATATATAAGAGAGGTTTTTTCTATATATATCGGCAATAAAAAGAGGTTCTTCTTATATAAAACCCTAACCCAAATCCAAAAAATATATGGTAAACTTATCCCGTAAAAAACTAAGAGATAAATTTGGAAGGTGTTTTTTATTTTTGGAAAAACCTTTTTATTAGTAATTTTTATTCACATAAAACTGTATTTTTTCCAACAGAAATCATACATAATAGTCAGGTTAGGCGACCTAGAGAAATCTGGTGGTAGAGGTCCTGATAAATTGTTATTGTCAAGAAGTCTGCAGAAACTCACATTGTTAATTCCAAAGTGAAAGAAAAACCGAAGGATAAAACAAACACCAGTGGAGCGATAATCAAAACTCACTGGATACAATTGAGCATTTAACTTACAAGTGAAGAAGACTAGGTAGTGTAAAAATCTCTGGTGGAATTGATCCACTGATCGAGTTATTATTCATGTGGCTACGGAAGCAAAAATGCGCAGACGAATCACTTACATAAAAAAACAGTTAACTTGGAACCTGAGGGTTCCCTGAGAATCCACTAGTTAGGACAATGTAATTAACCACTCACGAGTGTTTTATTTTGTTCAAGTTGGCAAATGATTTAGGCAATGGTCCTGATATGAAGTTCTGGTCTATCTGAATTCTGTCCAAATTTGAAAGATAACCAAGTTCCCCCGGTAAGGAACCTGTCAATCTGTTTCCATTCATGAGACTGCAATACATAATGATAACATATACAAGTAAGAATAACAATAAGAAATCAATCACATAGTATTGACTTGCTGGCTATGTTGTGAAAGGCGCCCTAGGCGCTCGCCTAGGCTCGCGAGGGGCCCAGGGGGCGTCTAGGCCATTTTTTGCTGGTTTCCAATTTTTCCTCGACGCCTACGCGCGCGTAATACAACATAGCTTGCCGGGTCTGATCGAAATAATAATAACCAATGGAAAAAACTTACAGCAGCTCCAATGTTGTAATGTTGCCGATTTCCTTTGGTATACTCCCATCAATTTCATTCCACATGAAGTCCCTGACATAACGAACACAAATAAAATAAAACGAATCAGTGACAAAATAACCATGTAACGCCATACATACGCAACAATTTGTAGGGGTGTGCTTTGGTGGTTTAAACTCACATTATTTCCAAGTGAGAGAATCGACCAAGCTCCGGTGATAAGGTTCCGGTAAGATTCATATTCAACAATAGCCTGTCGTAAAAAAATTCCATACATTCCCATTAGCTAGATATAGTAAGGGGAAGCAATCAAAATGACAAAGCAAGTAATGGAAGTAGAGAGACATACAGTTTTCGAACGTGTAGATAGTCATCAGTAGGAGAGGAAGTATTCAAGCATAGCACACCAGTCCAATTAGAGGTACATGGGTCTGTCTGCTTATTCCATTTCTTTAAGAAATTCCTTGGGTCCTTTAGATTCTGCTTGACTGCTAGTAATGCAGTCACTGTACAAAAATTCGACAACTCCAATTAAATACCAAGAAGAATTTTCAAAACACAAACACCATATCACTTTCGAGTTGCACTAATCACTGAACTATATGAGTTAATTAGTGTCATACCTTCAATGGGATCGGTAAGCTGTGCTCCAATAGAAGAGAGAGTAGTGAACAACAACAACACCAGCAGCACCACCAAACAGATAGTAGATTGAGACACTAATCCAATACAACACTTGATATTCATCTTCTCCTTTAGTCCTGTCTTACTAACTACTTTTCAACTCTACGTTTTGTTACGTTAGGTTTTGATTCGCAAAACCCAAAAATTTTCATAAATTAGAAGAAGAAGAAAGAAAGATAAATGCGATTGCAGCGAAACAGTAGCAGGTTTTATATACAACAGCTAGTTATTTGAGAGAAACAAGATGACTTTTGATTGGAAGGCTCTATTATTAAATTACTAGTATATAAGTTGACATTTTTTCTAAATAATTTAAAATTTACATCAAGCGCACTTATTTTCTTGTGTGTAATTAATGCCAATGGGTGAACAACTTTGTAAACACAACGAACAGCAGCACCGAGCTAAGCACCGAGAGGGACCATAATCCCGGTGCGATTCTCACATTGGATAGAGAGTGAGGTAGATGAGGGCCCTACCCTCACTCTCACTTGTCGGTCATTTTCTCGGTGCATCCATCATTTTCGATGGGTGAATGGGGATGGATTGAACTAAGTAGTTAGAATTGTTTATTATGAAAAGTACTTGCTTTGTAGTTGCAGGAAAACCTACGACCACACTCCAATGTATCTAAACAATAACCTAAGTAATCATAACGAATTCTTTATTAATTATCAAAGTTTATAATTGGATACAAAGGATTACAATGACTTTACTTGCTCTCCAAATAAACTTTCTCTCTCCTAATTTCTTGTCTGACTCATATTAAAAGATCTCCCTCCTATGTGATGACTTCTTTCCTTAATATAGGATTCCTCATAGTGGATGACAGCTAAAAGACCCATTATTTTCGGAATCATTGTGTGTTACATTCGCTCATGTATACTCACCCATTTTCGCACAGCTTATACTTCGCATAGATCATCACACTTTACTCGTGACTTTGCTGACATCATCCAATACGTCACTTCAACTTTGCCATGTACGATAATCCTCGCTTACATCAGATAATCCTTATTGATATGCCATATTTATTGATATGTGTCATATTTCATTCCTACATGCTTATAGAAAGATCCCTCCCTCTTGTTGTTAATCTTCAGTTAACAATTAAAATAGGGTAATAGGTGGGTGGTACAGCAAATGGATTAGTGGGAGAATTATTTTAGTTTCATGGAAACATGTTGGTCCTTTTCACTACTTCTACTTAAGTTTGACTATGCGGTTTCGAGATGAGTGAAGAGTGATGACCACTTAGAATCATGCACATATGATATTTAACTTCCAAGACTATCTTTCTTTCTTTCATTTGTTTTATCAGGGAGTGGCAGTAAAAAACTAGTATTGTACGTGCTTAATATATATATACAACTGCCAATTTGAGGGGTTTGATGATCAACTAGTCTTTGCAAGTAGGTTGGGGACAATCACTAGTTGCCAACTTTGGGGAATAAAATAGGAGTACCCTAAGCTTGAACTTGCCACCCAAAACAATTTTGATATAAAAAAATCTTATTAAAGCATGATTTTAAGGCTCCGGATGGTCTGTTGCCAAAATCCCCGATTCCTCTGTTGCAACCATTCAATAGCTGACACGTGTCCCCAACTATAACCGCCATACTTTCACAATTTGGACGTCATCTACTCAATTAATTTGAGCAGATTTTCTAACAGAAAAATAAGGAAAATATCCGATTTTCCTTAATCTGGTGCGTCGTCTTCTTTAAAGACACTAATTAGTAGCGTTTCATTTCTATTCATGGAGCATCAGCAGGTGGTTTTTTTCCTCTTCATGAAATATAAAATACTGTATTATTATTGGACATAATGCAACATTCATATGTCCTAATTTGATTTTATGTGTTGTATCGTATGAATGGATTTTGACAACCATATGAATTCTAATTTTCGACACAAGAATTAGCATACTATGAGATAACTAATTAAAATTATAAATTTCGATGACCGTGTTAGTTTGATTCACTGTAATGTTCTTAAGGAACAAGTTCCTGCAATTGTGATAAAATTTGAGACAAAAGATAAAGCATTTGAGTTTTGCAACACATATGCGTTTAATTTCCGTTTCCGAAGAAGTATATCGCATTATTAGATCAAAGCTGAGCTGCTAGGAGTATTCTGTGGACTGTACAAAACTATGGATGGAAGAGATAATTGAGGAAGGAATATGGATGGGAGAGATAATTAAGTTAATTAAGGAAGGAATGCTTATTTTCCTTATTTCTCTCTTGGAAAATCGGTTCAAATCAGCTGAGTAGATCACGTCCAAGTTGAGAAAGTTTGGCAGTTACATTTTGGAACACGTGTCAGTTACTGAGTGGTTGCAACAAAGGAATAGAGAATTTTGGCAACAGACGATCCGGAGCCTGATTTTAAGCTAAATAGAAACTAGACACTCACAACAAAACCTATAAATGGGACCTTCAGTTTTTGCTGGGTTCGTAATTTTTATGTTGTTTAACATCACGGTTCGTATAGAACTCTTGTGTTTTAATATTTTGTTTCGATCAAGTGTCAACTATTCTAGAATAGCCTCCACCTTGAAGGTCATGAACCAGATTTTTAGTCACAAGTGCACTTTCTAGGAAACAAATGCAGGATTTTGTCATAATTATAAATTTTGGGGCTCAATGTAGGTTTGGGGTCATAAGATGCATTTTCCGATCATGCATCTATTTTCAGGTTAAGAAATGGAGTTTGAGTCACGCAATAAATTTCCTGGTCCTAAGATAGATTCCGGAACAAAGTATAAATCTTCGGTCATATGACAAACACAATACAACTTCGATAAATTAATAATTTCGTTAAATTCTATGATCCTAACTACGCTTGCATATCTTAAATTTTCACTCGATAACTTGGCTAATTTATCATCTTAATCACAGGGCAGACAATGCAAGCTTTATGGTCCATGAGAACTTTGTGTAAGAGTAACAAATTTTGGATGGTGGGGCACATTTTGAGTCGCAGTGCTGCCTTTAAGGTCGCGGTGTGCACATCATGTGTGAGTTTTAAGTAGTGTCCCATTAGAATCTAAGGATATCACTCGTCCAGAAGGCCATGGTGGTAAAATCTTCGCGTCATTTTTATTCAAGTAGTATTAGAAAGTTTTGTTCAATCTCATTCTCTAAGTTGTTTTCGCATCTCAAATCAGCACGACTCTTAGAAGCTGTAATGGGATTCATCAAATCAAACAAGTTCATGCACACCGTCTTCATAAAAAATTTAGGGTTATAAAGTAGTTTGCAAAAAGGTTTGCATATGCACCTACAACTTTGAATAGATTTCACAGACAACCTTAAAAAAGACATCTACCTGAATCTCTTTAGGTAGTCTACTCAACATCTTTGACTGCTTCTCTTTCATTCTCTTTATAGATTATACAAGTCCGAACCAAGCTATGTTTCAAAGTCATCTGAATTTCCTATCTAGTTGAGTAACCGTCATACTGCCGAATCTTTTCCAGGCATAAGGGATATGCCTTGGATTTACGTATTCGCCATTTGTGACGGCCCAGAACTTTTTTGGCTTCCAGCTGAACGTGGAGTTCGGTTAACCGGCAAGTTCCAAATTCTCTGAGGTATCATTTGGGGTAAAAACAATTTGTAAACAAGAGTAAGGTTATGATTTATCAACCAATACATGAAGGTTTCATTCATATTTTCAGAACATTTAGCCAAAAAGTGTGGAGTACAAGATATCATCCATATGGTAAATCTTACAAGATAGCTGACATGAAATCATTTAAACATGATCCACACTTATCTAATTATAATACTTTTTTTTACAAACAACAACTTCGAGAAGAGAAAGTAACTCTTTTAACAAATCAAAATAGAAGGAAACTACAATAGTAAAGAAAGATAGAATCGTTTTTCACAAACTAAAATAATAGGAAAAATATAATATCCTTTTTCTCAAACTATCCCAGATACACATTAATATATACATGAACACAAAGTGAGCGTACTCACTTGACCCCGAAAGCTCAATGCACTAAGCTTAAGCAAGCTTATTACCTCAAGCCACCCTCACACTCTGTGAAAAACAAAACAAAACAAAACAAAAGGGTGAGCCACAACCCGATAGAGAGTTAACGATACAA
The DNA here is from genome assembly GCF_003573695.1 of Papaver somniferum. NCBI lineage: Eukaryota > Viridiplantae > Streptophyta > Magnoliopsida > Ranunculales > Papaveraceae > Papaver > Papaver somniferum. The sequence goes on from NC_039362.1 coordinate 170,620,520, forward strand.
GTATAAAGAATGCCCAAATATGATAACGATAAGATATCAAATCAAAGAAAGCATAAACAATGCATTAAATTGTTGAACACATCCATATCGAAGTATCAAATGCCTTAAAAAGCCAATACACAATCGAAATCATCTAAAACCAGTGAGTTCGCAATAATCTACTGTGAGGGTCCAAATAACCAATTGTCGTAGTTTATCAGAAAACTAATCTATCGTCCCGGACGATCTTCCGCAGGTCACCATATGGATTGCCCCTTATGGGCCCGAAAAAACTCATTAGTAGGGTTCGTAACCAAGAGGATGCTCAACGCAATTCATAAATAGTTCGCAAACATCGTTAAATATGAGTGACGAACAAATCATCAACAAATATTAATTCATAAACCATGAAATCAACTTACCTTACTTTTCCGTATAAAACAAGTTCATAAATACGAGTAAGTGTAAAACCATAGAGATGGGCATAAACTCAGAACCATTAAGTTCATTCAAACCAAAGAGTTTGCACAAAAGTTCATTTTAAACCACTTATACTCAGAAATTACCTTGGACTTCTTTTCAAATAAAAACTCAAAACAATTTATATTTTTTAGAAACTAGATAAGACCTCTATTAATACAAAAATCTCTAGCAAATATAAGGAATTCATTAACTCCAACAACAAGGGAAACATAGTTTAAACTAAGAGCATAATTTTTGGAAACTTCAGTTTGGAGAGCTTATGTCCAAACTTTTGGGTAGGATTCATTATACAACGAAAATGAGTGATTTTCAGATCTCATTTTAAAGAAGAAAGAATAAGGTATCATATAAAAATTATTAGCAAAAACAAAATGTTCAAGAACAGGTCTAAATCGCGCAGGAAAAGTCTGACAGTAAATTGTCCACAGAAAACCAACAATTTTGATAGTCCTCACTAGATAATTCACACAAGATTCATTACTCAACCAAATTCATTGGTTCTTGGCTCATTTTAACGAAGAAAACAGAAGCTTTCAGATGAAAATGATAGGGAGTATCAGTAATTTTTATATCTGTGTCAATGTGTTTCAGCAAAACAGGACAGAAATCACGTTTCTCGGAAATTGCAGTTTCGGCAGTCAATATTCAAAAATTCTTACAAAATTCATTACACAATGGAATTCAGAAATTTTGGTTTTTTTTACAAATCTAAGAAGCACCACTTTTACATAAAAATTATAACCTAAAGTAATGAGGCACATAGCTATGTTTAGACATCTCAGAAATTGCAGTTTCGTCAGTCTATATTCAAAAGTTCTTACAGAATTCATTACACAATGGAATTCGAAGTTTTGGTTTTTTTACAAAGCTAAGAATCACCAATTTGACATAAAAATGATAACCAAAAGTAATGAGGCACATATCTATGTTTGAACATCTCAATAAAACAGGACAAATATGCAGTTCTTCAGAAATTTCAGTTTTGATAGTCTACAATCAAAATTTCGTGCAAAATTCATTATACAATGGAATTTAGCAAACTTCGGCTTGTTAGAAATCTGGGAGACTTATATTTGAAATAAAAATCATAACCAGAAGTAATCAGGTATATATCTGATTCGAAAAGTCTCAAATAAACAGGACAATAACCAAGTTCTTCAGAAATTACCCTATTGGAAGTCTATACTCAAAAGTTCAACCAGGATTACTTATCGGAATCCATTGATTCTTGGATAATTTAAAGAATATAAGACCCACTTTTACACAAAAAGTGTAGCTAAAAATAAGAGTCATAAGAACTAGGTGATAATTTATCCCCAAAACAAAACATAAAACTGTTTCAGAAATCTCTGAGTTGCTTTTAAATTGAGTTTCAAGAGAAAGTAGAGATCAATTCCAATAGATTGATAGTACCCATGGGTAACTTTTAAAAGTAATATAGTTTAACATCAAATTATAAGAAAATCCTAACTTGTTTCATGTATCTAAAATCAATATCAAGATGAACAAGCATGAATTCGTTTAAAACATTACAAATCCATTACATAGAGGATCATAAGATTATGAAGAAGCTTCAATTTTATTGAACATGAAATCATAGAATTGAAATCATAAAAATCAACTCAAAAACAATTTCAAATCCCCTACCTTTTGTATAATTGAAGCTCTCAAAGGACCTAAATCAAAGCAATCGATCAAAGCTTCAAATTTTTAAGTTTAATGAAACAATTCGTGTCTTGATAAAAACCAGCAGTAGAAGTTTTATTAAAATAAATAAAAGACCGAAATTCCTTTCTTTTTGACTTAAACAAGACACGTACCCCATGGCAGGTGTCGCTTTGTTGTAATTTCAAAGTACAATGTCTCTATTAGCGTTTGTACACGTTACGGGGAGGCTCACACAAAGATAAATATTGTTTTCTCATGCAAAACTCAAATGTTTCTCAAGCGAAGCACAAACGCCAACTAAATTTTACTCACCAAATTGTGTTACTTCTAGTCTTCCAATCCAATGGATTGAGCTCACACTCTAACATTTCAATAAAAAAGATCGCGGGTATTACACCATTGCAGGCTTAATACCCCTTGTTTACTTAGCTTAGGCATTGCTGAAAGCATGCACTTGTCTTTCTCGTGCCAATGGTGCATCAATCAGGCTCATTCCATACTCTTCTTAGACTTATGCAAGCTCCGCTAACTTGAATATCGATGTAGCTTACTTTCGAGGCCATGCCCAATGCGCCATTGGTACATTCCTAAGTCGAACACCTTGATTGGAAGTATGCGAATCCAAGGAATGTAATGCAACTTATCTCATCAAGTTTGGCCACAATCATCTCTTGCGTCGAGCTACGGAGCCAGATGATATGAGATATCAGTATGCCGCAATCATCTCGCAATTAGATGATATGACCGACAAAGTGCTGGACCAACAATGCTACAACTCATTACGGATGCCTAGGTACCCTTCCCTACTCTAAAGGGATCAAGCATTGACCGTACATCATCCTCGAAGGGACAACAACTTAAGCCAAACTCATTTGCAAGGCTGTAGCAGAAATAATAGTAATGGCCTAGTCCGTATGGGTCGTTCCGTCAAAACGAACAATGACTATACATTATCGGGTCCACAACATGGAATAGTGATGCGTTCCCATCATATGCCCCATTGGCAAGGCTACACAGCTATAAATGAGGCTTGCGCATCATTTATACTCTTTCAGCTAAGTTGTGAAGCTTACTTGGTGCATGGTCCGCACATGCACCTTCAACCAACTACCCCTCCCTATATATGTTTACTTGAAATTCCTACAACTTTGGAAAGGGGAGTGGATTGACATGCTTCCTTCACTATCCATGGTCGTTGACATGTATTCCTAAATAACCGGCAACGATTGCTGAGTTGTTATGTGGTGCACAATGATTGCGCACCACTCATTCTAGCTATTGCACAATGAATTACGCAACACTGGTTCTGGCTATTGCACAATGATTACGCAACACTCGTTCTGGTTATTGCACAATGATTGCGTAATATTCACTCGGCCAGCCCTATCTGGCCTGATGCACAATAATTGTGCAATATTCACTCAGCCAGCCCTCTCTGGCCTGATGCACAATGATTGTGCAATATTGGCCTAGGCAATCGTCCTCATAATGCGCGATGTTTGCGCTGCATCGTCCAAGGTCATCTACTCAACTGGCCTAATGCATCATTTAATGCGAGATTCAACCCTTAGCCAAATGCCAAATATAATGCACCATTTTGGCGCGATATTGGCCTCAAGCCAATCTTCCTCTTACCAAGCAACGAAAGCTTTGAATGAAGCTTCATGGCGCATCTTTTAGCATGCGCCATGCTAAAAACACGGGGTGTTACATCAAATGTCCTCCCCAATTCTCTATTTATTTAGAGATTTCAACTCTCGCTGAAAATTAAGTGGAAACATTTCGGGCGACATGACTAGTAGTCCCTTTAGATTTGCAGCACTGCTCATTATTATTTTTCCCGGCCTGATTTGAATCATTTACGTTCACTTGAATTAAACCTCAATAAAGCGATTGACTATACATATGAACAAATGTTTAAGCACAAAAATGAGAGCTGGAACTAAGTAGATTGTAACTATTTAATCCTGAGCCATTTCATTACTCAAGGTGGAGATGCTGCTGCTTGAATTTTTATTACCTAGGTGCAATGGTTGGAACTACACCACTGACGAGATTGCTGCTGGAGATATACTCTGATGATACATTCAGATCCCAATTCATATTACTCATTGACATTGATGATGATGAGGGTGGTGTCTTCGTGGTCGTAATCGTCATTGATACTTCTGAATCATCTATATCGTGGTCTGTGGAGACAGCTATGCTAATGTCAGATTCTGGCATCATGTACAAGATGTTGTCAAGTTCCTTCACGACATGTGCCATCGAAGGTCGAGCATCTGTATCTTCTTGGCAACACTGTAGAGCCAACGTTACAAACTTCTGGATACACTTAGAAGGATACGATCCCATTTTTTCATCTATGATTGAGAAGATCGTACCAGAACTATATGCACCATTAACCTTGAAAAAGGAAAGATTGCCATTATAAATTATCAAGCTCTTACCAGAGTTTCATCCATAGTTCGCTGGTTAAATCACTAAGTTAGAAGAGGATCTGGTGTATTACCTCACGAACAATGTTTTTACCATTCTGGATTGGTAACCCCCCTGTTAAAATCTCTAGAAACACAACCCCAAGGCTGTAAACATCACTTTTGTCTGTCCACTTGTACGTAAGGAAGTACTCCGGGTCGAGGTAACCCTGCAAAGATGTGGAATTTAGTTCACAATTATACCTTATAATAAGTGCAGAAGCCAACAATAAGTATGTGTTGTCCAAATTAAGGTATACTTACAGGGGTGCCCTTTACAACGGTGGATACATGCCCAGGAGTCTTTCCTTCAATATCTGGAACTGGTGCAAGACGTGAGAGTCCAAAATCAGCAACCTTCGCTCTAAATCTGGGACCAATCAGTATGTTGCTGGATTTGACGTCGCAGTGGAATATGGGAGGATCTGCCTCTGTGTGTAGATAGAGGATACCTTTGGCTGAATCTGTCGCTATTCGCAGTCTCGTAGCAAAATTTAATGGTGCTTTTTATTTTGCTTTAATATCAACAAATTAAATCCATCAAAATTAGATAATGAAAATGTCCGCCAATTACGGATTCAAAAATTCATATCGGCAAAAAAAAATGCTTACCAGAAAGGTGATCTCTTAGTGTTCCACCTGACATGAACTCGTAAACCAACATCTGCATTAAGACAGTTATATCAACATCAGATAAAGCATATCGGCATAAGAAAAAGGCCATGTCAGTGAGAACATGTCTGGTCATTGTCTGAGAGCACTATATAAATTTAGAGTAGGAGTAATCAGAAGTATGTACCTGTTCGCCTTTTTCATCGCAACATCCAATCAAAGAAACTAGATTCCGATGGTGAACCCTTGATAAAAGCTCAATTTCGTTATAAAATTCTTTGTCCCCTTGAAATGACCCCTCTTGTGCACGCTTAATGGCCACAAATGATCCATCAGATAGAACTCCTTTATATACCTTACCATAACCTCCTTGACCAACCTGAGTAGAGCTGTCAAAGTTGTAAGTCGCCAAAGCCATTTCTTCAAAAGTAAAGCCTTTAACACCGTCAACTTTGATTGAAATCCTCTTGGACACTGCTCAATCACACATGAGGTGTTAATTTGAACCGCAACATCTAAGTCAATATCTAACAAATGAGAAAAAGGCTCACACTGATACTTACATTGATGTTTTTTTGACATTACGCGATAATAGTTTTTCATATATCTTCTCGGAATAAAAATTGAAACCAGTGCAGTTGACGTAACTGCTCCAGCAATGACTCCTAGTATAATTCCAGCCAATGCACCCTTACAAATATCTTTACTAGCATTGTTCCATTTATGCATCATTCTCATTACAGTATGGCTCCAAAAAAGGACTTCGTGAGCATACCATCTCTTTCGAAAACCAGCAGTTCATACGGGCCAACAATGTCACTGTTGTTGATCTTCCAGCTTGTGAACAGACCCTTTATTTGTTTAATCTCGGTTAAAAATAATATCGGCGCGACTCGGAAACAAGTTCAATTGCATTTTCAGACGAGGCCCTTTTCCCATGCAGTCGAAAATACAGATAGCTGATAGAGTTCCAAGCTAAGAACACAAGAAAGATAGACATTAAAGTCATCCCTTGTTGAGATTATTAGTCCCACATGATTGGGTTATTTAAGATCCTGTGGTTTAAAATCTATTAGGGCCTCTCCACTCATTGTCAATTAGTTTTGAGTTGGATGTCCGCAGACTTTAATATCCCTGTATGGAGGAAAATCTGAGAACCCAGGACTTTTCAGACGATATTCAACTTTTAGAGGCACGGCACAAAAACAAATCCCAGGGGATGCAGTGACTCTTTCTTTGTCTGTAGGACATGGCAGAGTACAGATACATGGTATTGATGGTTCGGGTGTATCATTGTCTTCAGTTGGTTGGCAGACATACATACAGGATTTCCTCGAAGCCTGAACATCGAAAATAACCATAATTATGAAGTGCTTGAATCGCATGAAGCCGCTGCTCTAAGTGATGAAGCGTCTACCTGATGGTGACATTCTCAGGGGGAGAAATGATGCTTGAAATATCGGAAAGCGAGTTGTTTTGGAAATCTCTGCAGTAATATATATAAAACAATTATCAGTTCATATTAAGCTTCGACTTTGCTGCTTATGGTGGATGAAATGGAACAATACTGAGTTTTAATGTTGCAGGTGTTACAAGATGAGTTTTTCGGTTGCATTGTCCTGTTGCTCCAAATGATGGATGAAAGGGTACCATTCAAAAAATTATTCCCCAGTGACCTGCAACAGCAAATGAACCCCACACATTCAAATAAATGCCGACTGCTAAATGATAAAGTATATCCAGAAAACGAGATCAGGCACGAAGTACACTTACAGTCTCTGTAGACGAGGAAGCCCAGAAAAACTGTCAGGAATATTCCCCTCCAGTCGGTTGTTTGATAAGTCACTGCACATATCAAAATTGCACTTCATCAATATAAAATCAAATCTATATTTTTTTGAGTAAGCTAGAAAATTCTGTTGTGAAGGGAAAATGGAGCCACATGGAAGTAATTGGATGGTCATATTGCCCGAGAACCGACTTGAAGGTATTGACCCATTAAGCTGGTTTGAGCTGAGATCTCTGAAGCGTTAAACAACAAAATGCACCATAACCCATAAGATGGAGGAAAAAATGGTGAGTCAGGTTGGCTGCTTTGGACAATATCGAGATATTAAGAAACTCTGACAAACTTACATATAGGCGAGGTTTGGTATCCTGCTCATGTCAGGAACTGGCCCTGTTAAGCTGCAGTTCCTAAGACTCCTGATTGACCAAACATAGTTACATCAATAAATACTTTTGTAATAGTGAGCTTCGTATAATTCTTTAAATTCAATATAAACGTCTCAAGAATGCATTCCGCAATAGATTTGCACTCCAAATTCAGTTGTTAATGATATAAACGACTTACATTTTCAAAAGCTTTGTCATGTTGCTATAAGAATCTGGAACTCCCCCATCAAAATGGTTGTTATCAAGCTGGCTGTGGGTGAAAACAAATCATAAATGCAATTAGATATAAGTTTTATTTTATACATAAAGGATCTTGAAAAAACATGATAATCACATCATAAGCATAGTTGTGTTAGGGAGGATACCTGATGATGCCATTTGGTTGAATCCAAGATGTCCAGCAAGAACACCACTTGAGCATAATACAGCAAGAACACCCTTAAAACATAATACCTTGAGAAACTCTTAGTTTCTCCTTCTTGACCTTTTTTGTGTAAATGGAATAATAAAATTCATGAACCCAATTCTGATGGTAATAGAGTTCCTTTTATAGGTAGAAGGAGGATCAAGGTTCATAGGATTTAGAATTTACATTTAATCTCGACCGTCCATCAAGGAAGAGAGAATATGAAAGGACCCCAATATTTGTAACCAAAATGTTTAGCCACATTCTAAATTAACCAAAGATATCATATGGCCCAACAAGATATTTCTAATGTAGAAATATTCTTACATTCTCCCACTGGTCCATGTGCTAATCTATTTAACGGTTAATCGAAGAAAAACATAAGCGCGCATAATTGCTAAACAAATATAATGATTAAGCGTAATACCTCAGCCAAGTAAATTACTTATGCGAGTCATGGAGGTGGCACGTTGTCTTGTTATCAACATGTTCCCTTCCATGTACCACAACACAAGCAAATTACTTAATCAGGCCTTAAATAGGGATATCATAATGGTCCAGTAATGTCTTCAAAAGAAAACAATTTCTGTAACATTCATCCAATAACATAAAAGTATACTAAAGTGGATACAGAAATAAGTTCAGAACAATAACAATAATAAGATCTCAATAAGTGTTCAAACATAAGCAAAAGTCTAAGTGAAACTAATTATTTGTTACTCCCTCAAGACCCATGTTTCCAACATGTTCCAGAAAGGTCTTGGGAGGTAACGCCTTCGTAAATGCATCTGCAATCATAAGTTTTGTGCCTATGTGTTCAATGAACAACTTTTTCATCTGAACAGCTTGTTTCACGCATAGGTACTTTAGATCCATGTGTCTTGAACCCTTAGTATATCTAGCGTGCTTCGAAAAGAATACTGCTGCGGCATTATCACAGTAAAGTTTCACTGGTGCGGAAGCAAAATTTAGGTCTCCAAACATTGAGATGAAATTCCGCAGCCATGAACAGTGATTTGTAGCCTCATAACATGCTACAAATTCAGCTTCCATTGTTGAGCCAGTGAGAATAGACTCTTTTGCACTTTTTCATGATATTGCTCCCCCAGCTAATAAAAAAAGAAATCCAAAAGTGCTCTTTCGAGTATCATTACATCCCATGAAATCGGAATCTGAATAGCCAACCAACTCAAATTGATCTGACTTGGTAAATGTGAGACGATGATTCTTCGTTCTTGCAGGTACCTTAAAACTTTCTTTGCAGCTTTCCAGTGGTCCATTCCAGGATTCACAAGGTATCTTCCCAGCATACCAACTATATAGCTGATATCTGGTCGTGTGCAAACTTGAGCATACATTAAACTTCCCACCACAGAAGCGTAATGGATTTTATCCATTTGCTTACGTTCCAGTTCATTCTTAGGACAAAGATTGAGTCCAAACTTGTCTCCTTTAGAAACCGGAACTATACTTGGCTTACATGCACTCATCTCAAACCTCTCTAGAATTATTTCGATATATGCTTTCTGTGAGATTGATAATGTTCCAAGTGATCTATCACGGGATATTTCTATCCAAATCACATAAGAAGCCTCACCCATATCTTTCATTTCAAAATTCTTCGAGAGATATTCCTTACGTTCATGCATAAGACCAAGATCACTACTCGCAAGTAATATGTCATCTACATACAATACTAAAAATATGAACTTTCTCCCACTGATCTTGAGATATATGCATGGATATGCAGCATTTTCTTCAAAACCAAAATTTTGAATGGTTTCGTTGAATTTTAGATACCACTGCCTGGAGGCTTGCTTAAGTCCATAAATTGATTTCTTAAGTTTGCAGACTATGTGTTACTGTCCTTCTAAGACAAAACCTTAAGGTTGACACATGTAAATATCTTCCTCAAGCTCACCATTAAGAAAAGTTGTTTTCACATCCATTTGATGTAACTCTAGGTCATATTGAGCTACTAATTCCAGAATAATTCTGAGAGAGTCTTTCTTAGACACGGGAGAAAAAGTCTCTTTGTAATCAATGTCATCTTTCTGAGTGAAACCTTTGGCTACAAGTCTATCTTTATAACATTGAATATTGCCATTAGCATCGCGTTTGGTCTTAAAGACCCATTTACACCCGATTGCTTTGTGCCCTTCAGGCAATTCAACGTATTCCCAAACTCCATTATCATCCATCGATTTTTTCTCTACTTTCGTAGCATTAATCCATTTATCAGAATTACTATACTTGATAGATTATGAATAAGAAACTGGATCTTTCATAATCCCTAAATCAAAATCCGATTCTTGTAGATAAACCACAAAATCATCAGAAATAGCCCTTTTCCGTTCTCTAGTAGATCTTCTTAAGGTTACTTCTTGTGGTTGTTCTACAATTTCTTCAGTGGCAATAGTCTCATCATGAAGTTCCAGTGACGTTATTTGTGTTTCTCCCTCATCAATCGGTTCTACAACCGGAGGAGTCACCATATCTGTAGAAATCTGAGGTAAAGGGATTATTACTCTGATTTCTTGAACAAATTCTTCTTGCACTGGTGTACTCACACTAACTTCGCCATCCTTGATGAATTTTGCATTTCCAGTTTCAACAATTCTCATACTATGGTTAGGACAATAAATAATATACCCCTTGGATTTTTCAGGAAAACCAATAAAGTAACCGCTAACAGTTTTCATATCCAATTTCTTTTCTTTGGGATTATAAACTTTCGCTTCTGCTGAACAACTCCAAACTTGCAGGTGTTTTAAACTAGGTTTCCATCCCTTCCACAGTTCAAAGGGAGTCTTTGGAACTGCTTTGCTTGGAACTATATTTAAAATGTACACAGCATAACGAAGAGCATACATCCACAAACTTAAGGGTAAACTCGCATGACTAATCATGCTCTAACCATTTCCATTATAGTACGATTTCGCCTTTCTGCTACACCATTCTTCCAAGGTGAACCTGGCGTTGTGTATTGAGCAACAATTCCAAGCTTTTGAAGAAGTAAAGCGAAAGGTCCAGGATGTTGTCATGTTTCGTCATACCTTCCATAATATTCTCCACCCCTATCAGACCTAATGATTTTCACCTTCTTTTCTAATTTCCTCTCAACTTCGGTAATGAATTTCTCTACAGCATTCACAGCTTGAGATTTATCATGCAATAAGTAAAGATAACAGTAGCGTGAAAAATCATCAATAAAGGTGATAAAATATTTTTCTCCTCCAAAAGTTGGAACGTCGAAGGGTCCACAAATATTTGTATGTATTATTTCGAGGAGTTTTGAACTTCTTGTGGCACCTTTCTTTGTGTGTTTTTTCATCTTTCCTTTAATACAATCCACACAACTCTTATAATCAGTAAAATCTAGGTTCTGTAGAATCCCATGTTTTACCAATCTTGAAGCTTTTCACGAGATATATGTCCCGGCTTCTTATGCCACAAGAATGAGGAATTACCCTCAACATGTTCAGTTTTATTATTATGATGCATGGTTAAATAGGTTCCAGGTATTGATGATGAAGATAAATTTAACTTGTAAAGACCATCAGAAAGGTAACCAGAACCAATAACTTTAAAATCTTTAAACAAAATAAAACATCCATTGGCAATTTGAAATTGAAAACCTTGTCTATCTAGTTGAGAAACTGAAATTAAATTACGGGAAATAGTTGGAATATAAAGAGTGTTTTCCAAATCAAGAAAGTATCCATGATCTAGGATCAGACAATAGGTGCCTATAGCACTAACTGGGGATTTATTTCCATTGCCCATAAAAAGGAAGTTTTCATTCTGGTTTGTGATTTGGGTTGAAAGGTATCCCTGCATCGAATTAGAAACATGAACGTTAGCACCAGAATCAAACCACCATAATAAAGAAGATTCTTTAACAGTCAAATTTGTTTCAAAATAGCTTACGAATCCCAACGGATTACCTTTCTTTTCGAACCATTTTTGACGCTTAATGCAATCTTTCTGAAAATGACCAGGTTTCTTACAGAAACGACACTTATTGTCATCTTGCTTTGCCTTTTTCTTTTCAGGTTGACCAGAATTATTCTTTGGTGCTCCCTTATTGCCCTTTGTAGGCTTGCGCTTATTGTTCACTCCTTGATTGACGAAATGTGCTTGATTAAGCCCTTGCTGGTTTAGCCTAGCTTCCTATTGAACCAGCATGTTTCCCAGTTCATTTGCAGACCACTTTTCCTTAATAGTGTTGTAATGCACTTGAAAAGGAGCATATTGGGCGGAAGCGAGTTGACAATGAATTGGACAAGAAAGTTCTCATCCACGGTTAATTTCATCTCAGTGAGCTTAGCAGCAATGCTACGCATTTTTATCACGTGTTGGTGCATTGACCTTACACCGGTATACTTCATGGTGGTCAGGTCAGCCATCAACTTCCCAGCTAGAGACTTGTTCGCTGTCTTAAAGCGTTCCTTTACGATTTCCATAAAGTCCTTAGCATTTTTAGGTTTGGGAAGCGATTCTTTAATGTTTGCATCAATGTGCATTCGCATCAACTGTATGCTCAGCCTATCACTTCTCTCCCATTTTTTTAAGAGATCATTATCTTCAGTGGAACTCTTATCATCTATAATTGGCTTTTCAATTAGGAGAGCAAGATCAATATCTTGCACACCCAAAGTGAACTCAACATTCTCTTTCCATTCTGAGAAGTTGGTGCCATTGAAGAATGGGATAGACGAAGTGTACGAATGCAAAGACTTAGAACTAGAAGCTGTAAAACATGACAAAGATACACAAAGTCAAACTCTCACACATAAAAATTAAGAAACTCATGTGGGTAGAATCTTAAATAAAACAACAATCATGTCATAAAGTCATAAAATCATTCACATATATATAAGCAAAGCAAAGACAAACATCTGTGGATATTATGCCTTTCATAGTTACATATATAATCATAATATTAGTTCAAACATGTGAATTAGAGCAACCTGTGGGTAACTTTTCATTCTAATATGCATAACTAATTATTTATTTCTTAATGTTTATATATACAAACACTTGAACAAACATCTCCTGTAGGTGATAGTTATTCTCATGTGATTGCACAAAACGATATAGACTTAAAATGACATGTTATGATAACATAATACTTTAGTATCACAGTGGTGATAGCTAAAGAGAAAACAATTCAAACATTTCAATAACTTACGCATGTTTTATTTATTGTCACACAACAACATTCAAATTCATGAATTACATGCTCATATCAGATCACATTTAAAACCAAAATCAAACAGTCAAAGTCAACAGAGGGAAGTCAAACAGACACTTCAAAGTCAAACAGAGGGAAGTCAAACAAACACTTCAAAGTCAAACAGAGGGAAGTCAAACAGACACTTCAAGTTTCCTCTTCATGTCAGACGAACATCTAATGTCCGACCTTCGAAAACATGCGTACATCATCCTATTGGGCCAAGCCCAACAAAAAATAACAACACTTTACAGTGAGCCCATACATAATTTTAGATCGAAAAAAAATGGAAAAGAAAAAGAAAAGAAATGAAACTAATTAACGTATCATTAAACCCTAGCCGCATACGTTATAAGTTTTCATACAGACATTAACAAAAAATCCTTTTTTTTTATCAGGAATCAATCACCTCATCACGGTAAGAAACGACTACATCAAATCATGTTAAACAAATCAAACACCATACATGTTTTTAATACGTTTAGTCGCATGAAATGGATTTTCAAAACAGTATAGAAAACTGTTAAGCGTACACAGAACTTTCATGTTAGGCTAGTAATAAGAAGTCATGTCAATTTTTCAGAACATGCACATGTCATCAGATCTAATAAAAATTAATGCCTATTTTTGCTTTAAAAAAAAATAGCCTCACTAAGGCTTGAACAAACAGTACAAAACCAAGATCAATGATTATTAAAAAAAAAATCCAAACAGACATGATGATAGATTTAAATCAACACAACAATTACATACAAACATCAAGGAAAATCATAGAGTCCTAAACCTAAGCTCTAGATGCCAAATATAAGTTTTATTTTATGCATAAAGGATTTTTGAACAAACATGATAATCACATCATAAGCATAGTTGTGTTAGGGAGGATACCTGATGATGCCATTTGGTTGAATCCAGGATGTCCAGCAAAAACACCACTTGAGCAGAATACAACAAGAACACCCTTAAAACAGAATACCTTGAGAAACTCTTAGTTTCTCCTTCTTGACCTTTTTTGTGTAAATGGAATAATAAAATTCATGAACCCAATTCTGATGGTAATAGAGTTCCTTTTATAGGTAGAAGGAGGACCAAGGTTCATAGGATTTAGAATTTACATTTAATCTCGACCGTCCATCAAGGAAGAGAGAATATGAAAGGACCCCAGTATTTGTAACCAAAATGTTTAGCCACATTCTAAATTAACCAAAGATATCATTTGACCCAACAAGATATTTCTAATGTAGAAATATTCTTACATTAGAAACATTAACAGCGCGTTTGGTTCAAGGAATTGGATTCCTGATAATCTAATTCCGAGGGAATGTGACCAATTTCTTGAACCAAACGGTCCAAACCAACTCCATGTAATTGAGAATTTTGATTCTTAGGAATCCAATTCCCCCCAAAATAATTGATTTCCATTGCAATGGTCTAGTAGTGCAATGGAATTGGATTCCAAGGTAAAAACAAAAGAAATTGGATTACCTCAACCAAACGCTAATTTTTTGGAATTGAATCCAATTCCATGGAATTCAATTCAGAGAATTGGATTACCCCATAATTGAATTCCTAGGAATCGAATTCTTCCAACCAAACAAGGTGTAAGGGTGAGTTACTTATATGTTTGCGACTCAAAAAAACTGAAAGACGGAATTACACTATGCGCCAGATATATATAACTGAGATAGAGGTAGAGATCGTACATAATAGTCAGGCTAGGCAACCTAGATAACTCTGGTGGTAGAAGCCCTGATAAATTGTTGCTGTCAAGCAGGCTGCAGAAAATTACTATGTTAGGTATACCAGAGAAGCAAAACCCGAAAGATGATCAACACTCACTTGGGCATTTAACTTACAAGTGAACAAGACTAGGTAGTCTGGAAAGCTGTGGTGGAATTGATCCACTGATTGAGTTATTATTCATGTGGCTGCGGAAGGAAGAATACGCTAACAAATTACTTACATAATAGTTACATATAAAGTTAACTTGGGAGTTCCTGAGTACTCACAAGTGCTTTGCTTTGGTCAAGTTGGCAAATGATATAGGCAATGGTCCTAATATGAAGTTTTCGTCAATCTGAATTCTGTCCAAATTTGAAAGATCACCAAGTTCCTCCGGTAAAGAACCCGTCAATTTGTTTCCATTCAAGAGACTGCAATACATAATAACATATATATATACAAGGCATAATAGCATTAGGATAGCACTCACATAGTATGGCTCAGCGCATATTGAAACAATAATAACCAATGGAAACAACTTACATCAGTTTCAACGATTTAACGTTGCCAATTTCCTTTGGTATACTCCCAGTAATATTGTTCCACATAAAATCCCTGCCATAACGAAACAAAAATAGAATTAATAAAATGAATTGGCAACAAAAGAATCAAGCAACCCACAACAATTTTCTGGGTGAATTGGTGGTTTAAACTCACATTATTTCCAAGTATGAGAATCGACCAAGCTCAGGTGATAAGGTTCCGATAAGATTCATACGCATCAATTGCCTGCCCAAACAAGAAAATGAAGAAAGAATAACCAAATGAGATGTATATATATACATATTCGTGCTGTAATTGATATTAACTAAATATTAAGAGGAAAGCAATCACAATTAGAAAGCAGGTAATGAAAATAGACTTACAGTTCTTGACCGTGCAGATAGCCATCGACAGGAGAGGGAGAATTGAAGCATGAAACACCAGTCCAATTGGAGGTACAGGGGTCTGTCTGCTTATTCCATTGCTTCAAGAAATTCCTTGGACCCTTCAGATTCTGTTTCACTAATAGTAACGCCTTCACTGTATACAAATTCGACAACTCAAATTAAATTAAATTACTAAGAAGAATTATCAAAAACTAAGCAGCAGTTATGCGTAGTACCTTCAATGGGAGCGGTAATAGGCTGTGCTCCAATAGAACAGAGAGTGGTCAACAGCAACACCACCATCAAAGAGATAGTATTACTATTAGCACCTGCAGATTCAGACACCAACTTGATATTCATCTTCACCTGATCCAGTCTTTACCCAATATCCCCTAAATAACTCTTCTACTCTGTTATGTTATGTTTCGAATCCCAAAACCCAAAATAAATTAGAAGGAACTGGAAAGATTCCTCCCACTTAAATAGTTAATCAGCTCAGCAGCTGTTCTGGACAAATTAATTAAAAATGGAGCAAATGGGATAATCAAAAAGAGTGAAAGAAATATAATTCTCCCAATAATCCATGTTCGGTGAAAGAACCTTGAATATAGTTGGTGTAGCAAATGGACTAGTGGGAGGGAGAGTTTTTTGTTTCATTGAAACATGTTGCTATTTTTTTACTAAAGTTTGACTATACCGTTTCAAAATGAAATGACCACTTGGAATCATGCACATATGATTCTTCGACTTGTTTTCTCAGGGGGTGGCCGTAAACTAGTGCTATTAAACTGACATGCTTATATTTTGATTGTTTTGCAGTTAATATATATAACTGCCTAATTGATATTTGAGGAAGAAGAACTAGTCTTTGCAACTTGCAAGTACGTTCGGGGCAGTCACTAGTTGCTAACTTTGGGGAATAAAATACATCCATTTGACACCCAAAACGATTTTAATATGCAACTGTACAAGATAAAATGCAAAGACATGCGAGACCAAGTATCAACTGCTCCATAACAGCCTCTTCCTTCCAAGTTCATGCATGAAACAGATGTTTTTAGTCATTAGTGCAAATTCCATGTAACAAATGCAGGTTTTTGTTATAATTGCAAATTTTGGGTCACAATATAGTCATGAGGCTCCGGATCCTCTACACCAAAAAAAAAAAATCCTCTACAACTCTGCGCCTGTCAATAAGGGGACGCCATGTGTTCGCTTTTCAATTTATCAAAATTTTCAATATATTCAAGTTGTTAAAATAAAAAGATTTTTACGGTGATAAAAATGAAAAATATTTATCCTCCCTTAATTATCTCCATGTAGTGTACAAACTAATTGACCAACACTGCTTATTAAAAAAAAAATGACGAACACTTTCATTCTCTTCGACATTTTCAATTTATGATTGTTTTGTTTTAGTTCTAAATACATATGGAGCCTCCACCTTCTTTACATATGCTCTTCTCCATCTTACTTTATTTTGTCTGTCCAATTAAATTAATTATTTACATATACCTTATTGTTTTATATACTTACCCACGGTATAACTGAAAAGAGATAATTAAGGGAGGATAAATATTTTTCATTTTTATCTCCGTAAAAATCTTTTTATTTCAACAACCTGAATATATTGAAATTTTTTATGAATTTGGTAAGTTGAAAAGCGAACATATGGCATCCCCTTATTGGCAGGCGCAGAATTGTAGAGGATTTTTGGTGTAGAGGATCCGGAGCCATGCATAAGCCAAATTTTCACCCGATAAATTTAGTAATCTTGCTAAAATAAATATTTTTGTCATCCCAAGACTAATTTAACAAAAAAAAATTTTGGTCCCAAGACTAATAATTGGGCAGGCTATTGCAAGATATATGGGACAGTTTGTATCACAGTAACAGATTTTGGGTGGTGGGGCACATTTTGAGTCGCAATGGTGGCTTTAAAGTCGCGCTATGCACATATGTCTTAGTTTTTAAGTAGTTTCCCATTTAGAATCTCAGGGTATCATCTGTGCAGAATGCCATGGTGATAACGTCTTCCCGCCATTTCCATTCAAGAAGTAGTACTAGAAAATTCTGCTCAATTTCTTTCTCTCAATTGTTTCAACAAAAACGTGTCTTAGAATCTCAAATCAGCACCACTCTTATTAGTTGTAATGGGATTCAGCAAATCAAACAAGTTCACGCTCACATTCTCCGCAAAGGTCTTGAACACAGCTCGCTTGTTCTTACCAAACTTATCAGAACTCTCACTAAACTAGACATTCCGATGGATTCTTACCCTCGTTTGATTTTTGATCAAGTTCAGAATCCCACTTCTTTTATGTGGACTGCAATCATCAGAGGCTACTCTCTTCAAGGATTTACGAGCGAATCGTTTCTCATGTATAAGCGAATGCGACGAGAGGGTATCCGTCCAACTTCTTTTACATATTCAGCTCTATTCAAGGCATGTGGAGGAGGAGATGTTGTTGATGCAGCTGTATTTGGTCGTCAGCTTCATGCTAACGTTATTTGTATTGGTGGGTTTGAATCTGATTTACATGTTTGTAATACATTGATTGATATGTATGTCAATTGCGGGTTGATTGAATGTGGGAGGAGACTGTTTGATGAAATGCCTGAAAGAGATGTGATCTCATGGACGTCTATGGTTGTTGCGTATACAAAGAATGGAGATATGGAATCAGCAGCTGATTTGTTTTATGGGTTAAGGAACAAGGATGCGGTGGTTTGTACTGCTATGTTGACGGGATACGTACAAAATGGAAAGCCGAAAGAGGCGTTGGAATTGTTTGAGAGTATGATGAAGGACAATGTTGTGAAGATTGATGAGGTTACTCTGGTAGGTGCAATTTCTGCTTGTGCTCAATTGGGTTCTACGGAAAATGCGAATTGGATTAGAATCATAGCTGACAAAGAAGGTTTCGATTTGGCTAAAGATGTTGTCGTGGGATCTGCTTTGATTGATATGTACTCTAAATGTGGGAGTGTTGAAGAGGCTTATAGAATCTTCCAGGGGATGAGAGAAAGGAATGTTTTCTCGTATACTGCGATGATTACTGGGTTTGCGATGCATGGGCGTGCTGAATCAGCAGTGAAGTTATTTTATGACATGCTGGAGACAGAAATTAAGCCGAACGAAGTTACATTTATCGGGGTCCTTACTGCCTGTAGCCACGCTGGAATGGTTAAGCAAGGCAAGGAGATATTAGAAAAAATGCATAATGATTTTGGGTTGACACCATCTGCGGATCACTACACGTGCATCGTAGATATGCTAGGGAGATCTGGTTGCTTAGAAGAAGCTTTCGAGCTTGTGGAAAATATGCCTGTCAAGCCTCATGGAGGTGTCTGGGGAGCCTTACTCGGAGCGTGTAAGGTCCATAAAAATGTTGAAATTGCGGAGATTGCGGCAGAACATCTATCAGAGCTTGAACCTGACAATATTGGAAATTTAGTTTTGCTTTCCAACATTTACAGCTCGGCTGTAAGGGGTGATGATGTTTCACGGATAAGAAGGTTGATAAAAAAGAAACAGCTGAAAAAGAAGCCTGGTTGCAGTTGGGTTGAAACTAGGGACGGTTGGTGCTGCTAAGGGTCACAGCAAGAAATCGGCGCTGTTGTCTAGGTTGATGAGTAATTAATGTGCTTGAAGATTCGAAGATTTCCGCTAACAGATTTACAGTCCATTGTGTCTAATTGATTTCTGCAAACGGATTGCAAGCAAGTTATTACCATACCCAACTAAACTTAGTCGGGCTGAAGTTTGGTTAGAACTTAGCGCTCCTTTCACAGGTGCTCATAGAAGCGCAACTGATTGCAGAGATTTCCCGCAAACCGATTGCAAGACAGTTATACACACCCAAAATAGTTTTGTAATAGTGGTAATTGAATTATTGTCCCTACTTTTGATGGGCTATACAAATATCCTTATCACATAATAATTATGTCCTTCTGTATCTATAAGCCCATCAGGGGCCCATCAACAATTTAGGGACTTCCAAATATACCTTTAGTATATAATTCAATTAGAAAATCAAATTTCAGTTATAAACGGGAATAAAAGCTGAGAGGAGAGAGAGAGAGAGAGAGTTTCAGACGATACGAGACGAGTGCTGAAAATCGTAAAAAAAATATTGAAATTTTTTGATGTGAATCGACGAGAGCTGCAAACAGATATTGAAATTCTTCTTCTTCTCCTTTTTATTCTTCATCTTAATCAACAGAATTAGATATTTTGTCTCCGTTTTTCAATCAACAGAAACCACTAGATCTGTTTTCGTGAAACAAACTGATAATGTTGATGTTTATTTGAAGATTCATAAAGTTTTTTTGATGATTGCATGTTCGTTTCATAGATTTATATGTCCTTACTTTTGATTTTAGTTTTGTTGATGTTGCAGAGATCGTGATTTATATGGGAAGATTGATTTCGTGATTATTATGTTAGATTGATTGGTTGATATCGATATAGTTTGATCTCGAGATCCTTATTCATCTCTGAAACAGGTATGTTTTAATTTGATTTGTTATTTATATTTTTTTTCTTAGATCTGCTCATCAACTTTGGTTTTAGGTGGTTTTATGTTATGCTGAAATGTTGAAGAATCTTGTTGGTGATGAAATTTAGACACTACTGATTATGTTTTTGATGAAATGTAGATATTATTTTGGATCAACCTTGATTGTTGATACAAAAACTGGGATGATTTTTATTTTATTTGTGTTAACTGATGTTGTTGATCCAAATTTCTGAACACAAAATATTTTTATTTTGTGTTTTTATTTCTTTGGTAGATTGCAGGTAATCATTATGCATTCATTTTGTTGATAATATAGTTTTTATTTTAGGTTTCTCACATTCTACATTGAATTTAACTTTCACAAGGGGGCGTGGCCCCCGAGTGAGGTGCGACGTAATACTATATGTAGCTTTGGGTACTTTATACTGCTTTCTTTTTAGTTTGCATTGAAATTCATGCTTTAACTACCTCTTATTGGATCAAATGTGATATTTTACACAGATTTATTGGGTTCAACTGTGACTGTTTACACATATTTATTGGATCAACTATGACTGTTGATCCAAAACTATGATTGTTTACACAGATTTATTGGATCAAATGTGACTGTTTACACATATTTATTGGATCAATTGTGACTCTTGATCCAAAACTATGATTGCTTACACAGATTTATTGTATCAACTGTGATTGTTGATCCAAAACTATAATTGTTTACACATATTTATTGGAGCAACTGTGATTGTTGATCCAAAACTATGATTTTTTACACATATTTATTGGAGCAACTGTGACTGTTTACACATATTTATTAGATCAACTGTGATTGTTGATCCAAATTTCTGAACACCACTATATGTTATGGTTGTTGCAGGCCAAAGACGGTAGTTGCAGATTTCAAATTTTGCAATCAGACCGTCTCGCATCCTGTTTCAGGATCAACTACTGTCAAGGAGATGATAAGTGTGGTGAAACAAAAGTGGCCTTATGTTCCTGAAGAACTCATCCTTTTTGGTTACACTGTAGATGGGATTTCAAATGTCATCAACCACGATTTGGATTTGAGGTTTTTCATTCACTACTGCATCTCACAAGGGATTGACTTGTTGAAGTTTAAACTCCAGTTAAGAACTTGTGTTGATTCTATTTCTTCATCATCTTCTTCTGCTCCTACTCCTGCTTCTTCGTCATCATCAAGTTGTATTTCAAGCAATGAGGTAGTTGTTGTGGAAGACATCGCTGATGATGCATGTTTGATCAAAAAGGTCCCGAAGAAGTATGATGCTTGGGTCAACATCTTAACTGAAGTAGGGAAGTTGTTTGAAGGTGGCATTCTTGAAGTTAAGGACTCTGTTACAAAGTATGAAATGTGTAGTGGTCGCAAATACAAATTAGTTAAGAGTGACTTTGAAAGATACATTGTGGAGTGCAAGTTTAAGAAGGAGGAAAATTATCGCTGGAGGTTTCACGCCTCTCGCCTCGCCAAATCAAATGGTGTATTTGAATGCTAGAGATATATTGCAGAGCATTCATGTAGTTTAGATTTGTTAGAGCACTGCTCGGTCAAACTCGCATGCGTCGCTATATCAAGCATGTGTTGTCAATGTTAGTGATCAAAACTATAAGTCTTGATTTCAAGTCTATTATAGCTAAGTCTCGGACTAGGATAGTAAGTGTAGTTGAGCCCAAGGACTTCATTGCGATTCATCATACAAGTGGAAGAACTACTCAAGGAACCGGTGGAACTTCTCGACAAAAAGGTATGTGAAGACTTGAACTTATCTGTCACTCAAAAGTTTATCTATTATATCTCCTACTTCTTGAGACAAAAGTCATATGTTATATATATAGACTTAGATTATACACATTTGGTATTTTGAGCAGAGTATACCTCGCCTATCTATATCTCGAAATATGTGTTGGTAAGCGTTTCGCTTCGACCATGTTTTTCTTTACCTAGTGGCGCAAGTCATGATATGTTTCAGTCATCTTGAAACTTGCTTTGACGAGAAATAGTGTAACAACTATATAACGTCCTCTAAGAATGTTTCAATGATTGGAATGAGATGGTGTTCTTTCCTTTTATCTAAAATGGATTCTGGAATCACCTTACGTTTACTGAGCAATTAAGTGTATCTGCTCCAGTTCACCTTTTAGTGAATCCCATATGCTACGTTTGCTGCTGAAATGTGTGCTCCCCATTGCTTACTGCTTGTTGTAACTTGTTTGGCCAATGTTGGTGCCGCGCCACCATTTTTGTGATTGAAAGTTTTCTTAAATTGCTATAAACCTTGGGGGATAACTGACACTAAGGATGCCCACCATTCAGAAATTTCTATTATTCGCATTGAAGGCATTTCTCCTCCAGGACTCATTTGTAAGTGAAGTGTGGAACAAGCATACCTGGAGACGTTTACAACCATGATCCATGGAGTAGTGATACACTCACCGCGTTATTCTCCCACAATGTATCCCGCGAGGGGATCGTGCGGTCACGGGAGCACCTCTCTACATTTGGATTAGAAAAGGTTTCAAGTGGGCCCCGCCCTGTATCTTAAGCGGGATTTGTTTGCGGGACAATATTGCGGTAAGTTTATCATTTCCGTGATCCATGAGACGATCTTGCCTCTAATTCAGTGTTTTGTGAAAAGTTTGTGTGCTTATGGAATGAAAGGGGTCCAAATCAGAATAATATGAAGATGTGGATCTTTTATGCCACCCTTGCTTCTCTTCTTGGTATGGAGAAACTTGGTCAGTGTGTTGCTTCTTCAGCTATTTCTTCAACTTTCTCATGAGTGGAAGTGGGAATAAACCGGGTGGTGCAGACAATCTAAATGCTTAGCAAAACTACAAGTCAAAACAGTAAAAAATGGTCAAAATGAAGACCCGCATTGTCTCTCTGTGAATTTGAAATTTGAAATTTATTTTGGGTTCCGCAATCTCCCGTTCAAGGACATCTCTCTCTATTTAGATTATCCACCCCTCTCTCTCTCTCTCTCTTGCCTTAGACACATTTCATTCTCTCTCTATCTCTCTCATTTTCTCTATTTAGATTTTGGATTTCAACAATCAAAAAAACCATCCCCAAATTTCTTCTTCTTCTTCTTCTTCTGGTGGTGCTGAACAAGATCTTTAAGTGTTTTTCAGAGATGATGATTCATGTCCTCTTCTACTGAGTCATATTTTTGCACCAACCACGCAATGTTAGCAAGGAATAATAAGGTCAGTTTCTTATTAGATCTAGCATTTCAATGACTCTTTTTTGAACCAGAATTATTACTGTTATGAACAGCTCAATCCTTGTCTCTGATTAGTTGATGTGACTTCGGGTAATCATGTATTTTTGCTGTTTGTGTAATGTTTAAGTGTTTCGTGTGCTCTAATTTAATAGCCAGTAAGCCATTGTTCAAACTAGTGCTTTATGACCTCCTGTGAAATGAACCAGTTATCTTTGCATAGTTGCACTCAAATGCACCTTAATTACATCATTCATACAAATCACAAAAAAATTGGGTGTTGATTGTTTTAAAGAATCTATCTCTTATTGCGTTTTAAGGTATATTTGGAAGTACTAATAATAATCTCTTATTATGATGTCCAGCTTGGAACACAGCTATAACCACTAATAATACTGAGAGTTTTATAGTGTTCTCACGTGTGTATGAGTGTGTGAGAAATGCCTCTTATTGGCTGAGTGTGAGCTGTCTACAGCCTGTCCTGTTCTAACATATCTTGTCTTAGTCAGGACATGTATAAATGCAGGCCTGTCTTGCTTTTAGTGTGTAAGAAATAAATCAGTTTCTTGTTTTGATCAATTAGTAAAAGTACTACTATGGTATCAGATGAAGCTTCCGCAATCGCCATTAATGGCATTCAACATATCAACCAATTTTCAGCTCTAATTTCTTCAATTCAATCAAAACTTTAATCAACTATCTTACTTCAATTCAATCTCTCAATCTGCTTTCATCACTTTTATACACAATTTTCTTGTTTGTTCTTTCAATGGCAGCATATGAATCAAGAATTTCTCAAGTTCCTCTTAATCAAATCTCACAAATTCTCAGTTACAAACTCAAGGATGACAATTTCCTCACCTGGAAATCACTTCTTCTACCACTTCTGCGTCGATACAGAGTCAATGGTTTTCTTGATGGATCTTTACCATGTCCACCTTATCTGCTTAATAATGGCGTGAATCTTGGTTATACAGCTTGGCATGATGATGATACTACTCTTGTACTCTGGATTCAGATGTCTATTTCTGAATCTGTAATTCCTTATGTTGTTGGAGCTGATTCTTCAAAAGACTTATGGGACAATATTGATTCTAGGTATGCAAGAAGCTCTTCTACACATTCAATTCAACTTCGTCTCAAACTTCAATCCACAAAACTTGGGTCAGGTACTGTTTCTACCTTTCTAAGTGAAATCAAGAAAATAACAGATGAATTGTTTGCTGCTGGTTCACAAATTCATGATGATGAATTAGTTGTTACTATACTCAATGGGTTAGGCCAAGATTATAGTTATTTTTGTACATCTATTCGTATTCGCAATCCACCAATCTCATCAAAAGAACTTCATAATCTGCTTCTTACTGAAGAAATAGTTGTTACAAATAAGCAAAAGAACTTACTTACTGAGGCCAATTCAAAGGCATTTGCTGCTACAAGACCTTTTGTTCAAAATTATAGAGGTAGTAATAGAGGTTATCATTACTCTTCAAGACCTGCAGTTCCTTACTCTGGATACATCAAACCACCCTCATCTTTTTATCCAAGAGGTTATTCTCAATTTCAGATGCATTCTGCTTCTTCATCAACATCATCACCTCATTTCAATCCAAGACCTTATTATAGTTAAGCTCCTTCTTCTTCTGCTATACCACCAATAACTGACAAGATTTGTCAGATCTGCAACAAAACTGGTCATCTTGCTTTGGAATGAAGACACAGATTGAATTTTGCCTATCAGAACAACTATACTCCTCACAATCTCAGTGCCATGCTTTCTACTGCCAATATCATGGGTGAAAATCCTTGGTATGCTGACTCTGGAGCAAATAGTCATATCACTAATGATGAATCTGAATTACCTGAAGCAACATCTTTTGAAGGGGCTGATGAGATTCAAGCTGCTAATGGAGAAGGTATGCCAATTATTCATATTGGTCATGTGTCTAAAAAAGCTTCCTCTCATTCTTTTAATCTAAACAATGTGCTTCTTGTTCCAAAATCATCTCAAAACTTATTATCAGTGCATAAATTCACTAGTGATAACAACTGCTCTATCACCTTTAATTCTATTGGTTTTGTTGTTAAGGATTACTCAACTGGGAGGATCATTTTACAAGGACCACATAAAGGAGGATTATATCCAGTACATTTTTCCAAGTCTCCTAAGAATACAGCTTTCTTTAGCAACTACAATTCAGCTTCAGTTTGGCATAAAAGGTTGGCTCATCCTTCTTTTCAAGTACTTCAAAAAGTGTGCAGAGAGATGCAACTGTCTAGTTTAGTCAAAACACCACTATTTTGTAATGACTGTCATCTAGGGAAAAGTCATAAATTGCCTTTTACTTTATCTTCACATAGGGCTCAATCTCCACTAGAACTAGTGCATATGGACTTATGGGGTCCTAGTCCTGTAATCTCTTCAAGTGGTTTCAGATATTATGTCAATCTCATAGATGACTATTCAAGATTTTGTTGGATATTTCCTTTGTCTGAAAAGTCTGAATTCAAAGATATTTTTCTACACTTCAAATCTATGACTGAAAAGTTCTGCATACTTCAATTGTTAAAATCAGAACTGATGGAGGAGGAGAATTCTTAAATAATGCACTACAAGAATTTCTTAGTATACATGGAATTATTCATGAGGTTTCTTGCCCTCATACTCAAGAACAAAATGGACTGGCTGAGTCCAAACATAGACATCTTGTAGACACATGGAGAACTTTTTTAATTCAATCAGGTCTCTCAGAAAAATTTTGGGTTGATTCTTTTCATACAACCAATTATGTTATTAATAGACTTCCTGTTACAAGTTTGGATTACTTATCTCCTTTTGAAAAGTTGTTTAGTCAGAAACCAGATTATTCCTTCTTCAGATCCTTTGGTTCATCATGCTTTCCATGGATAAGGCCTTATACTACACATAAACTCCAACCAAGAAGTGTACACTGTGTTTTTATTGGTTACAGTTCTATGCACAAAGGATAAAGATGTTTAGATATTAAAACAGGAAAAGTATATATCTCCAGACATGTAGTATTTAATGAGACTTTCTTCCCATTGAGATCTTCAGATACATTACTTCCTGGCATTGCAAAATCTTCAGCACCAACTGATATTGCTTCTACAGCTCCATCTGTCAATATTTCTGCACCAACACCTGCAACATCAACCTCACCAGATGCATCCATTGATACTTTATCTAATGATCCTTCAAAGATTGTTAAGTCATCTGATGCATCCACTTCAACTATTTCTGAACATACTTCAGCTTCTGAGATTCCTTCACTGGCTATTTCACACTCCATGGTAACAAGGAGTAAAAGAGGTATTTTTAAACCCAAAGTTTTTAATACAAAGTATGTTCTATCAGCCAATCTTACTTCTGATATTCCACCACCCACACCTACTTGTTATTCTAAGGCAATTAGAATACCTCAATGGAAACATTCTATGGAAGAAGAACATACAACCATTAAGGATGCAGGCACATATACACTTGTTGCACCAGATCCATCCTATAATGTTGTAGGCTGTAAGTGGGTGTTTAGAATCAAATATAAGGCTGATGGTTCTTTAGATAAATGTAAATCTAGACTGGTGGCCAAAGGGTTTCATCAACAAGAAGGAATTGACTACACAGAAACTTTTAGTCCTGTAGCCAAACCAACAACTATTAGACTAATCATTTCATTGGCAGTTCACTTCAACTGGGAAATGAAACAATTAGATGTTAGTAATGCCTTTTTACATGGGGATTTAGCTGAAGATGTCTATATGCAACAACCTCCAGGCTTTGTTGATCAAACCAAGCCTCATTATGTATGTAAACTTCATAAATCCATATATGGTCTGAAGCAAGCTCCCAGAGCTTGGTATGATAAATTGTTACAAATTCTTCTCACTCATGAATTCAAACCCTCCTTAGCAGATGCTTCTCTATTTGTTCAAAAGTTTGGCTCAAGAATTACAGTTCTTCTGGTCTATGTAGATGACATTATTATCACTGGGAATTCAACTGAGTATATTTCTCAGTTTATCAATCACCTTAAGACATACTTTCCCATCAAAGACTTGGGCTCTCTTCATTATTTTCTTGGTCTTCAGGTGAAAAGAAATTCAGACAACCTTTTTCTTAGTCAAACTAAGTATGCCTTGGACTTATTGGAGAAATTCAATATGACTGGTGCTAAACCCTGTGGTACACCAGTCTCCCTCTCTACTTCTCTAACTGCTTCAGCAGGTACTCCATTAGCAGATCCAAGTGAATACAGATCATTAGTGGGTGCTCTACAATATCTTACTTGGACAAGGCCTGAAATTGGTTTTGCTGTGAATCAGGTATGTCTTTATATGCAATCTCCTACTGATCAACACTTTATTGCAGCCAAGAGAATTCTAAGATACATCAAAGGCACACTAGATTATGGTATACTGTTTTCCAAAGGTCTTCTTACACTACATGGCTTTAGTGATGCTGACTGGGCAGGATGAATTGATACAAGAAGATCTACATGAGGCTTTTGTATATTTTTTGGTCCTAATCCAATTTCATGGTCTAGCAAAAGACAAGGTGGTGTTTCAAGAAGTTCCACTGAATCAGAATACAGGTCTCTAGACAATACCACAGCTGAAATTGTTTGGGTTTGTCAGCTCCTCAAAGATCTTCATCTCTTGCTTCCTGCTCCACCATTGATATCTTGTGACAATCAAAGTGCGGTTTCTCTGTCATCTAATCCAGTATTTCATAGTAAAATGAAACACCTGGCCATTGATTATCATTTTGTCAGAGAACTTGTTCAGAACAAAAACATTCAGGTCACGTACATTTCAACTTGGGATCAAATTGCTGATATTCTCACCAAGGGATTGGCAGGACCAAGGTTTTCTACACTCAGAGACAAGCTGAAGGTAATCTCTAGTAACAACCTCCAGCTTGAGGGGGGATAATAGTACTGAGAGTTTTATAGTGTTCTCACGTGTGTATGAGTGTGTGAGAAATGCCTCTTATTGGCTGAGTGTGAGCTGTCTACAGCCTGTCCTGTTCTAACATATCTTGTCTTAGTCAAGACATGTATAAATGCAGGCATGTCTTGCTTTTAGTGTGTAAGAAAGAAATCAGTTTCTTGTTTTGATCAATTAGTAAAAGTACTACTAACCACACAGTCGTCGATGTGCAGCGTCGAACACCGCTGTATCCACACAGCCCGATGTGCAGACCGAACACATCCATAACCGCCCAGCCCGATGTGCTGCGTCGAACACAGTTGTAGCCACACAGCCCGATGTGCAGCTCGAACACATCCAAAACTGTGAACCGAAGCGCTATGAGGCAACATGCTGTGAACCGAAGCGTCGTGCATTGAAGCGTAGTGCGGCCAGCTGTGAGCCAGGAACGGATCTAGGATGAAGGATTTTTCATTTTAGACCCGGGCTAATACAGATGATTAATCAAAAATTTGGCTAAAATGGGAAAAATTAGGCTTGTGGACCGGGAGGGCGACCGGGGCTAAATCCCCGGTTAGCCCTCTCATAGGTCCGTCCCAAGCGCTGTGCATCGAAGCGCAGTGAGCCGGAATGCTGTGAATCGAAGCGCTGTGCATTGAAGTGCAATGAGGCCAATCGCTGTGAACCGACTGTGAATTGAATTGCTATAAGCCAAAGAAGTATGTGCTGATAGCTAATGCTGAAGTATGCTTATATTGTAATAACCTTCTTTTTGAGTTTTTGATTGTGTACTTCAGTGACTGAAGAATCAAATACTAATAATAAAGCTTTGCTTCTTTTCCATTGTAGGCTGGTTGGTGTTGGCGAGGCTTGCACATTAATCTTGCTGCTCCGTTGATTCATTGCCCTGCTTTTGTTGCTAAGGTATTTGTTTTGTTTACTTTCTCTTCCTCTTCAATTAACTTAGTTTTGAGTAAATGTATTTCAGAAAAGTTCAATTCAGAACCTTTATATGTGTTTACCAACTGAATTGCTGTCTATAGTTGATGGGTATGCTATGAAAACTCCGAAAAAAAACCTATCATTTTGTTCATGGCTTCTTGCACACACTCATGAAGTTTCTAGGTAGCCACTCAAAATTCTTAATGTTAAAAACTGCTGACGAAATTTCAGTAGCTTATGAATTTTAACCCCCCTTTTTCAAAAAAGAAAAAGATTACATACATAGATGCATTTACGGTTATTTTGATGGAGCTTTTAAACATTTAATTTGATTGTTTGATTTGTTAGCATCACTTGTTACTAGCACTTCTCCTAGGAACTAATCCCTTTGCGAATACCTTGTTCAGATTAAGCATATATTGATGGTGATGTTATATGAAATCTGCTTGAACCTTAAACGAAACTTTGCACAGCTTTGTGCATCTCTAATATGAATTCTGATTCAATCTTGCAAAGTCGGTTGTCAATTCTTCAATGTGTGCGGCATCTGCTCTTATATCAACTAATTATTAGTTCTTTAAGTGCTGAATATAGGCGTATTTAAACGTACTTTCCTTTCTTATTATTATCAGTTGTTGTCAATTGCTAAGGTTTCATTTTGACTTTTGTAGCTTTGAACCGAAATGGTGGGAAACGGAAATGCTCTGGGCCAGAAGACTGTGAGCCGAAAAACTTTGCCAATAGCTGTATGTTGTTAATATTCTTAACTCCATTTTTATGCTTATTGTATTTTGCATAAGTTCCCTACTGACTTGAGTTTTGGAATATCTTTATTGTTTCTTGCAGGTCTCGCCTACCCAACCTCTGACATTTTCAAATAGGAGGGTTGTCCAAAAGAATGCCAAGTTGTAAATATTCAATTCTTATGTTTACTATATTTTGCATAATTTCTCTACTGACTTGAGCGTCGGAGTATCTTTTTTGTTTGCTGCAGGTCTCGCCTTCTCAATCCTAAGACATTTTCAATAAGGAGGGTTGTTGAAACAGAATGCTGGTGCATCTGGTGCAAAACGAACTAAAATCCCAATTTCTGGTTGACATTTGGGTGCAGTTTTTGTTCTTTCTTCAGAGTTTTCATTTCGTAATTTTGTTAGTTCTTTGTCTGTTTGAAGTCAAGATCCTGTAATCCTCTTATTCTTTGAGTTGGAGTGTGGTACAATAAACTGAGACAAGTCATTTAATCACTGAATGCACTCATGTATCACCCATTCTCTCATATGGTGCTGTATTTTCGATGCTGATGCTATCTTTGTTTGTGCTGTGTTGGTTTGGTGGTTCAAAGGGAAGATGGTGTTTCTTCACTTGTTAATCTGTGCGATGGGTTCTTTGGTGTCTCCTACTTCTATTGTACCTGCAACTTTCTGAGGGAGGGGAACTATGGCTGTTTAAGTGCCTGGCAGTATTTGGGATCGTGAGAATGTGTTGTTTCTCTCATACAAGGCTAGTAAGATGCATTCTTCCCCATTCTGGATATTTAGCCGTTCTTCATCTCTTGGTTCTGCGACATTTGGAGGTAGTTTTGGTAGTAAGCTGCAAGCCAATGGTGTTGTCTTCATCTCTTAGAAGTCAGGAAGGTGTTTGTGTGAAGTTATGCTATTGGTGTGTGCTCTGTTCGTAAAAGGTTCTCTGAAGATGGTTTTGCTGGACTCCTCATGGCAGCTGACATCTGGCAGGTTATTCCCTTGTCTATTAACAGTTTGATGTTTGAGAGTTTGATTACAAGAACTAAGGTGCTTATCACGTTCTTGCAGAGTCGTAATATACCGAGTTACTCACTCTGGTGTTGACTCTCTCAAGTTGTTAGCTAAGTTGATTTTGTGGCCGCTATTACTTCAAGAGAATTTGCATCCACAATTTTCTTTTTAGGTAGCTGGTTAAGTTAAGGGTGCCAAACTGTTGGTTCAGTTAAGAGTTCTATGGGCTGCCTTCATGTGTTTGCTAGCTAGTTCTGTTTTGTAGGGTCTGGGTGTGAGCTGTTGCAGTAAGTGGTTTTACCAGCTTGTTGAACTCTGTGCTCAACTCCAGATTTTTTTTATGGTTGTTTGATTGGTCTTCTTGGGTGCTCGTGTTCTTAGTTAAGTTCAGGCTAAATGGAGTAGTTTGTATTTCGCTAAATGGAGTGGTTTGTGTTTCTCTTTGGACTTTGTTTTTCTGGGTTGCTCTCATCTTCCTCCCCTGTTTCGTGTTTCTCTTATGGAACTCGAGTCTAAGGTCTGTAATCTTCACTAAATCATTAAGGAGACAATGTAACTACATGCAATATTAGGTACCAAATTATAGCCAAAAGAATTAAGCAAGGAAAAAAAAAATTACTCCCTCCGTTCTTTTTTAATAGGCTGGTTTTGTTTTTAGAGAAAATTAAGGAAATTAAGAGAACTAATCATTGAAAGTGGTCCTCGTGACACTTGTCAGTAAAAGAAGTAAAGTGAAGTGATCCACATGACACTTGTCATCAAAAGAAGTTAAGAGAAAAGTGATCTCACAAAACTAAAATAATATTTGACTTCCCAATTAGGAAACCAGCCTATTTTTTCGAAAATTTTATTTATAGAAACCAGCCTATTATTTAAGAACAGAGGGAGTATTAAACTACTTCCAGTAAGTGATTTCATCCAGCTTGTTCAACTACTTTGCATCCAACTCCAGCTTTTTCATATGGTTGTTTGCTTGATCTTCTTTGGACTTTCCTTTAGCAGTTAGCACCAAAAGATTTAAGCAACAACGAAAAACGCTGTTAGTTCAAGCTGTACATGCATAGATATGAGGACTTGAGGGAGTGGTTTGGTTCGGGTCGTGCCAACTAATTTTCACCACCGGTTGGCCGGCCAACAATACATGCATAGATACGAGGAATTTAAATATCCTCCTCCTCAACTTGTTCCTCTGCCCATCCACACCTCCACTGAATCCTCTATCTTCCAAATCAATCTGATCAAAGCTTTGTCTACTATCATGCAGATTGCAGAATAAAAAAACCACAGATGTTTCTGAACTTTTGCAAGCTCCAGTGGTTTAGGCTTTCCCGAGATTATGAAACGTTCAAGTCTACACAGGTTCTATTGCAGCATTCATGTATAATATATACAGTATATAACAATAAATTTTGGAAGAAGAAGAAGAAAACCAACAAATGGTCTTGAACTAATTTACTATGGTTACTCTCCTGTTCTCCATCTCTTATCTTTGCTAATATCAGTTTTTTGCAAAGCCATTTGCAGTTTTATACATGTTTTCTTGAACTAATTTACTTCGCTAAACAACCAAAAAGAACGCGTTAAATACAGTGGCTGCAAGATCGACAAGTCGAGCTCCTTTGTACAAGAAAGGGAAGCAAGTCAATTACCTTGCCAGCTCAGTTTTTTCGCAGAAGGATTGTTGTTGTACTGACTTCCAACAGCTAAAGCTAAACACAGCAAGCGTTTGTAGTCCAACGGTTAGGATAATTGCCTTCCAAGCAATAGACCCGGGTTCGACTTCCGGCAGACGCAACCAAAACTTTTACCTAAAGTCTGAAACATAATCTCCAATCAAATACTCCCTCCCTGACTTTAACATTTGAACCAGCCTATTTTTTTGAAATATTTATTTATAGAAACCAAACCAGCCTATTAAAAGGTAATTTATTTATAGAAACCAGGAGTACAAAAGAAGACAGGTACAGAAGAGAGAACGATACATACCTTGACCATATGCAAACAATGTTATATTTCCAAAGCACGTCTTGACCTAATAACGTGAACAAGACTAGGTAGTCTGAAAAGCTGTGGTGGAATTGATCCACTGATTGAGTTATTGCTCATGTGGCTGCAGAAGCAAGAAAAGGCAAACGAATTACTGAGGCAGCAAGCAGTTAACTTGAAAACTGCCAGAGTTCTGGAGTCCACTAGCAAAGTCCAGTGTTGGCAAATGATTTAGGAAATTGCCCTGATATGAAGTTCTGGTCTAACTGAATTCAGTCCAAATTTGGAAGATAACCAAGTTCGTCTGGTGAAGAACCTGTCAATGAGACTGCAATACACACGTCAGAATCGTATTCACATAGCAATCACATAGTATCGACTTGAGTCTGGTTGAAAAAATACAAACCAATGTAAACAACTTACAATAGCTCCAATGTTTTAATGTTCGCTGACAGGTGTTAGACCTATTGGTGCACTTAATTTGCTTTTCGAAGTAGCCAAACATAAGAATTAAGAAATTCGCACTATCAAGAACCAGGATTTCATATGAAAAAGTAGTTTTAAGCTTCAATTTATCAGTTTCCAAGTTTTTGAAGCTGAATGACTCTTCATTGAATCACATTATGGGACTGACCAGACTCCGAAGCAGTTTGTGAAGAATTTATTTTATTTTACTTTTTGTGCAGGTGCAATAAAGATGGAAAGCGAATTCTACACAATGATCTTTACTGAAAGAGCAACATACTTAAGCTATCGCATCGTCTGACTATGTATTCACACAATGATATTTACAGCAGAATAAAGCAAAGTGCTAGATAAAAGAAACACAATCTATGTTGTCTAATTTATGAAAGAGGATATTTACTGAAAGTTGTTAGGTTTCACCAAACATTGATCTCTGATTCATTCATTCATTTAGTACTTGGCTGTCAGCCATATGCATTAAGAAAATTAATGTGGCTTTTGCACGAACTTAGAACTTAGGTTGGTTATTCATAGCAACAGAGTGGAAGCGTAAATCAAGTTATCTATCACACATTCCCAGAGAAACCCATACTAGAATTTCCTATTCAAACTACCAGTTTCTGTAAAACGATATTCGTAATGGTACACACTAACATAGCAGTATCAAAACATAAGACGAAAATATGAAAGACTATAAATTTGGATCCCTAAATCTATTTAGTTCCTTGATTCTGTCTGTGTATATACATACTAATCTGACTCCCATTGCAGTTAACAAAGCAAAATATCTTAACTCAAAATAAAAAATACAACTACAAAGTTGAACAGATTATATAAAAATCAAACAAAAGTAACTTAAAATTTATAACTCACTAAGATAATGTTGATAGCATTGG
This sequence comes from Papaver somniferum, assembly GCF_003573695.1. Lineage (NCBI taxonomy): Eukaryota > Viridiplantae > Streptophyta > Magnoliopsida > Ranunculales > Papaveraceae > Papaver > Papaver somniferum. Next base: position 170,654,956 of record NC_039362.1, read on the forward strand.
GTTCATACAAGAGTTATTTGCCAATCGATTTTCAAAATCAAACTCTTAAGTCAATAGAATGATATGGATACAACTTCAAAAACTCAATGAAGATTACCGATTTATAAGTATATGTATGCAGGGACTGCATCCTCGTCTAGCTGCTTGAATATATAATCAAGGAATCTTTCCCCCTGAATTTTAACGGCCTCCATTGTTTTTGCATCTTTTTCCCCTAATTCTTTCAACGAAACCAAGGTGTTCTTGTGAGGGTATATGTCACCGAGCCCATTCTTAAACTTCACAAGCCTTGTCGAGGTTGAATTTTTAGTGTCATAAATGTTGATATACCAATAACTGCAAGTTAAAACACCATCTCTCTTCCCAATGGTTAATAATGTGCTTCCGTCAACCCTATACTCTTTAGTCCAACCCAATGACTGATGTTCCTCTCCCTCTTTATGGTTCTTCTTTTTCAATAGCCATATGTCATAATAAACTAGAACATCTAGAGAAATAGCAAAAAACAGATATCCATCCAAAACTCCTATTCTATTCCATATAAGCCGATTGCCGTCCTGTGGCAAAGGAGGTGGTGAAATACTTTCAGAAAACTTTTCCGCATCCAAATCGAAGGTAAGGATCATTTCTAGTTTATTATCCAGCCAATAAAGAAGTCCATTGGCAAAGACACCACGTTCTCGCAAACTGTCTGTTCTGAATTGAGGATTGAACTTTCCAAGATTTCTCCATCCCATTGCCAGAGCCTAGAGTGTATATGTGTACTTCTATAAACTCGGTGTTGGACACATATATTCCTACAACTTTGTATTCATTGGTTGAAGAAACGTAACCAAAGCTGGCCGTCCTACAAACATACTGTTGAATACCAACACAATCATCTCTCTTAATATCATCTGGAAGCATAACATATTCTCTAGTGAATGGGTGCCAAATACAAACAGATAGGTTTAGAGTTAGACAGATCAAGCCATTATATGAACCAACAATAAAACCCCTAAACGGAGGGGCTGAATTAATTCTTGTAATCCTTTGAATAGGGTTTATTGACGCGTCAGGATTTCCATATGTATACTCAAACAATAATACTTTCTTGCTATGAACATGTCAGTGAAAGCAAGAAAACCCAACTTACCCGATTGAACAGCATGAGATGGATGATTGAGATGGTGCAAGTACATTTTAGAGAACCATGGATGACTAGAAACAATATTCCTCCAAGTGGTGCACACTAATTTGCTAAGAAGAACCGATTCAGCCGGACGGCTTAATATGTCCAACACAATCTCTTCAGGGAGGAACTTGAAATAATCAATCAAAAACCCCTTGTTCCAGTTCCAGTTCCAGTTGAAGATTGAAGTGAAAAACTTGATATACTCCATCGAAATCCTTTTGTAGTTGAAGAAGAAACGAGGATGATTCACAGAGGTTCTAGGGTTTATCAGAAAATTGGGGATTTTTTAATGTGAATTCTGTTCCTATGGAAAGAGTAAAGCAAAGCAGGGAAATGAAATAGGAAATTTAATAGAAACTCTAGGGTTTATAAGAAAATTGCAAGTGTGGATTCTGAGTAACAGTAAAGCAGGGAAATGAAATAGTGCTATGTTTTCTAATGTCTGAGGCAGAGACATGTAGTAGTCAAGAAATTTTCTCTCGACTCTTGAGTTGACTATATCCTTAAAAGGACACGGTATCAAATGAACCACCACAGTGGCGTAACTTAACTTTTGCTTTTTAACATTTACCAAGCTTTTCACTGTTAAAAAAAATGCAAGTTAAAAATGTTGAAATTGTGGAGATTTCAGTTGGACATCTTTTTGAGCTTAAACCTGACCATATTGGGTAAGTAATAATGATTTCCAACACAGGTCCCAAGGGATTATTAGCAGCAGGATCTTAGATTGGCCAACAATGTGGGACTACTAATCTCAACACTCCCCCTCACGCTCAGCGAGGCTGAGTAAAGGCGCGGTCAAATCAAATGACTCGTCACAAATAGCCTGTTTTGATACCATATTAGAATATAGGCATCCAACTCAAAACCAATTGCCAATGAGTGGAGAGGCCCTAAGGGATTATAAGCCGCATGATCTTAGATTGCCCAACAATGTGGGACTAATAATCTCAACATTTACCTTACAGTTCAGCAGGATATAGGAAAGAACCAGCTAAAAAGGAACCTGATTGCACTTAGCTTGAAACTAAAGATGGTGGGTTGTAATTTGTAAAGGTTCATAGCAAGAAACTGTGTTGGTCGCTGAGAACTAGTGCTCGTAGTCAGATTAGAAACTAGAAACTAGAAACAATGTTATAAGGAACTCCATGTGTTCTTCTTAGATGATTGGATTTGTTCTTATTGCCTTTTGATCTTATGTTTAATCTGTTGTCTCCCTAGCTTCAATCTCGCTTGTTGAAGGGTTTTGAAGTCTTTGTTGTTTGATTTTTAATCTTTGTTTTCTTCGATTTTCATAATGAGTCCTTTTAATCATTTCAATTCTAATATTATGTTGTGTTAATCTGTTTTGCAGATTTCCATAGTTGATTCCGGTGTCGCTCCCAGTGGTGGTAATCAGTAGTGATTATACTAGTTCAGATCTCTACTGCTTGTCACAGTAGTGTTTGCCTCGAATAATAGTCGTATTATTGTGTTATCATCATATCTTGTGTGATCTCAAAAGGTCGTTTTGAATCTGGTATTCCATTCCTCAATATTGCTGCTACAAAGATCTTATTTTCAGTTTCCAACTTCATCCATGTCTGCATTTAGATTCATCATCTCTAAGCTCCGTTCTGAATCAGTTCACTCGTTTGAATCGGTAAAAACCTATTGTCGTGATTATAGCGCTTTCAGAGGGAAAGTTTCCTTCACCTTCAATTTCAAATTTCTGGTCAATAGACCGCATATTATGATATTCTCCCAACAAATATGGAAACAGAATTATCTTCATCAATACAAAGATTTCCACAATCCAGTAAGGTATCCAACTTATATACAAAACCCCAAAGCCATAGGCAGTGCACAAAAAGTATATCTATTCATCACAAACTTTGGTAAATCAAAGTCTTCTCAACCCAACAACCAGCTTATGAACCCAAACACTAATATGCAAACTACTGGAACCGCCTCTACTCCTCTTAGATCAATAAGAAGAATAATTGCATCTGCTCAACCATCTGTTGAAGATACTGATGGGTTCACTTTTTAGTCTTCTTGGAAAAATAATCTTCAAGAATCCGTTAGACCATGAAGATGTGAAGAAAGAAATAAACGATCGCTGGAGGAGTTATCGAAAGTATGAAATCATCACTAAAGGAAAAAACCTATTTCTTTTTAGGTTTCAGAGAGAAGATGCATTCAATGGAGTGAGAATGAAAACTTGGGATATCATGGGTTACTTGCTATCACTTATCCAGTTCGATCCCAACATACCTATCACAGAACATAAGTTTGAGCAACATGTCTGGACTGTTAAGCTGAGAAACTTGGGAAATATCATTCTAAATGATAGACTGACAAATGAAATATGCATGGATATTGGAAAAAAAAGGTCAATCCTGAAGGTAGGAGAAGGCAGCCGAGAGGTAGTGTCACACGCACGGTTTATATTCAAGTTAAGCTTACTGAATCACTCCGACGTGGAGGATGGTATATCACTCCTAATGGACAAAAGCAATGGGTCATATATCACTTTGAAATGCAACCCTTTGAGATCTGCAAAAAATGTTGGGTTGTGGATCATGAGGACACAAAATGTAAAAGACTCGCAATGGAACAAAAAGTGGAGGCGATGACAGAAGCCGAGTACGTTGTATGGAGCAAGACAGAGGAGGGGAAAAAAAATTTGGCTGCCTACATAACAAGTGAGGATGCCAATATAATGGATGAAGGGGTGGAAATATCCAAGGGTGCTGATAATGCTTCTTCTTTGACTACTCCGCTACAACTCTCTCAAAATGAAGAAATTTTAGATCTGGATATATAGGACGTTGAGACGAGAAAAAACAAGCGAACTAGAGAAGCAAGTTCTGAGATTCATTACATTCACAATACCGCTTTACCTAATAACCTCAATCCCTTGATTACCCATAACAATCCCATCTACCAAAGTTCTAATATTGGAGATGCAGAAATGATTGATTATAGTGATCTCCCAGCTGAAAATAGGATGGAATACCAACTTAATTCAATGGATGATAACCGCTCAAAGGCATCTGATAGCGTAGGATCTGAATATATTGGAGCGGCTTCTCGGAATCACTATGGAAATGATGCGTCTGCTAATCAGGTTCTTTCTCAAAACCCTAATTTTACTTTTATTTTTAATAATACTAGAAATTCCTGCTGCGTTTTCCCTTATATCAGTTACAATTTCACCCCTAGATGTTTTTTGCAAAATAATTATTTTCCCGTTCTCAATTACACTCTTAGTTATAATTATTTTGTCCTGCATCTGTTGAATTCTGTTAATTGTTGCTTGTCTGTTTATTGCTGGTTTAGTCTTGTCTTTGCTTACAGTTTAGTGTCTTGTTGTTGCTCTAAATACTTAGAAATTAGGCCTGCCTACGATACTCTGCCTAAGTTTCGTCATTATTTTATCTCAATCATAAGAATCCTGTCGTGGAATTGCCATGGCTTCGGCAACCCTGACACTAGAAATAGTTATCTTCTTATGTGAAACCAAGAATGACTCTACGAAAATGAGACAGTATCTTAAGAGATTCAACTATCCTTACAATTGGATATGCCCTTCCTTGGGTCTCTCAGGTGGTACTTCCCTTTTGTGGAAGAGTGGTTTCACTTTAAACATTGTCCAGTCTACTGATAAGATGATCCATACAACAATCTCTTATGACCCTAGTAAACCAGAGTTCATTGCTACTTTTCTTTATGGTTCTACCTACCATGATGAGAAAATTTCACAATGGAACCATATTGATAGTATTGGTGCTGACATTAATCTTCCATGGGTTTTAATTGGGGATCTGAATATCACAATGTTTTCCCATGAAAGATCCACCAATACTAGACCAACTACCACTGAATACCATATGATTCAACAAGTTATTGATAGGTCTGACTTGAGTGATTTAGGGTATATAGGTGCTCAATTTACTTGGTCCAATAGATAATCCGATGCGGATAATATTAAAGCTAGACTTGACAGGGCCTTAGTAAATGGTCATTGGATGCATCACTATAGTCAATCTAAACTTTTTCACATAGATGCAATAGGCTGTGGCCATTTACCCATCGTCTTGGTTACCAATTGTGATCATCAAGGTAAAAAACCTTACAAATATTTCAAATGTTGGTTCAAAGACCCTACTTGCCAACAAGTCATTAAGGATGCTTATAGAACCAATGTTAGAGGGTCTCATGCTTTTAAAATGGTTAAGTGTCTTAGAAATGTCAAATATGAGCTTAAGAAATGGAATATTTCCCATTATGGTAACATTGATCAAAAAGTTTTCTCGCTAACTGATCAACTCAAGTATCTGAATAATAATCCTTACTCTATTCAGAAAAATGAGGCCATAAAGGAAGTAGAACATAATCTTGAGTTGGCTCAAAAAGCTCAAGAACCTTTTATGCTCAAAAATCTAGGGTTGATTTTATTAAAAACCATGATAGAAATACTTCTTATTATCGCACCAATGTTAATATAAGGAGGCATTTCAATCACATTAGTTCCTTAAAACTGCCTGATGGGCTTTGGTCTGAGGATAGAGCTTCTCTTGAAGACCTTCTTGTTACTCATTTTAAGAGTATCTCTATTACCACAAATCCTATATTGAATGATGATTTTTTAAATTGCATTGACAGATGTGTCACTAATGAGGACAATGATAAACTTTTGAGTCCCATTACTCTTGATGAGATTAGGATATCAAGCAAATGGCCCCTTGGACTTCTCCTGGTCCAGATGGGTTTCCCCCTGGATCTTATAAAAAAAATCTTAATTTGCTTGAGCAAGATGTTCTGGAAACAGTCAAAAGCTTCTTTGATTCCAAACATCTTCTAAATGAAATGAATCATACATTCGTTTGTTTGATTCCTAAGGTGAATAAGCCTATAACCCCAGCTGATTTTAGGCCCATCTCTCTTTGCAATACTAACTACAAGATCATTTCTAAGATCCTTGTAAATAGAATGAAACCTTTACTGGGAAAATAATATCACCATTCCAGGCTGCTTATGTACTTGGAAGGAACATTCAAAACAATGTGGTGATTGCTCATGAGCTAGTTCATACTATGAAAACTAAAAAGGATAGAAGTGGTATCATGGGCCTTAAACTTGACATGTCTAAGGCCTTTGATAGAGTAGAATGACCCTTTCTAATTGCAATTCTTAAGAAATTCGGGTTCTCATATCACTGGTGTCAATTAGTTTCTCAGTGTATAAGTACCACCAATATCATCATTCTTTTGAATGGTTCTCCATGTACTTCTTTCTCTCCTACTAGAGGTCTAAGGCAAGGAGACCCATTGTCTCCTTATCTGTTCATCTTGTGCATGGAATCATTTTCTAGATATCTCAAACATGCTGAACATTCCAACTTAGTTCATGGTTTGAAAGTTACTAAAGAAACTCCCAGTATATCTCATTTACTCTTTGCAGATGATTGTCTGCTTTTTACCAAAGCTACTTACTATGAATCAAATAACCTTATGTCTCTTATTAGAGATTTTAGTAGTATCTCTGGTCAGATGATAAATTTCGAGAAGTCTGCATGTTTTTCAGTAAGAATGTTCAACCTGATCATTGTGTGTCCCTCATCAGAGCTATGAATGTTAGGAAGATAGAACTTAATGAAAAGTACCTAGGTATACCTCTCTTTATTACCAAAAATAGGATTGAGAGTATGTCCCACTTAAACACTCATCATGACTCTAGAGTGTCTAATTGGAAAGGTAAACAGTTAGCTCAATCAGGTAGATCCATACTTGTTCAGCATACTTTAAAGTCTTCTTCTAACTATCATATGAACTCTTTTCTCCTCCCTGACAATATCATTAACAAAATGGAGCAGTCCCAAAGAGACTTTTGGTGGGGGGGAAATGGTCACAAGGGTTATTATTTTAGAAAATGGGAAAAAATGTGTATCCATAAATTGCAGGGTGGGTTAGGCTTTAGGAACCTGAAAAAAAAAATGAATCTAGCCCTTCTAACCAAAACTGCCTGGTTGCTTATTCATTCCCCCAATGACCTATGGGTCCAAATTCTTAAGTGCAAGTATTTCAAGAACTGTCACCCTCTCCATTACAAAAAACCTTGGTCTATGTCTTGGGTGTGGTCTAGTATTTGTCATGGTCTTGATATTTTAAAACATCATGCTCATTGGGATATTAGAGATGGTAGTTCTGTTCAGGCATTCACTGATAACTGGATTCTAAATCCTTCTCAACTATTGTGCGTCAATTACCCAAATCCCAATTATAAAGTTGTTGAGTTTATCAATCATGAGTCTAAAACTTGGAAGATAGATTTAATTGAGTCCTTTTTCACTAATGATAATTGTCAAAAAAATTAGCAGCATGAGGAGTCCTATTTCGGGATGTGATACTTTAATCTGGCCTTACAACAGAAATGGCATCTTAACTGTTAAATCTGTCTACAAACTGCTAGCAAATGAATTGCCTCACAATTCTAGCCCCAAACCTGATTTTGAATCCTATAAAGCTATCTGGAAATCTCAACTTTTTCCTAGAACCCAATTGTTTATATGGAAGTGTTTTGAGAATATTCTACCTACAGGTAGCAAACTAGCTAAATTCAATGACACCCATGATGACGGGTGTAAATCTTGTAACTCTGGTGCTTCTGAAACTCTAGAACATATGCTTCTTCACTGCTCCTTTGCTAAAAATGTTTGGTCAAACATTCCTGCTATTAGTAACTCTGTTTTGCAGGATTCTGATACCAACATCAGTATTAAGAGCTGGATTTCTAAATGGCTCACAACAAAACCTCTACAAGATAAATCAGCTACCGTCCTTACTGTGGCCTGGTGTATCTGGAAAGACAGATGCTCGAAAGTTTTTGATAACATGCATTTAAACCCTCATATTACTGCTAGAAATGCTCTAAGAATAGTGGGTGAAACCATCAATGTTTTTGCCCCTGTTTCTGTGCCTAACATTATCAATGTTGTTCCTGATGTTGCTTCTAGGTTTCTTGAATCTGTACCTCCAGAAAGTCTTTTAATTTTCTGTGATGCTTCCTTTGATAAGAATACTAATGACTCTGGTGTTGGGATTGTGGCTTTAAACTCTTCAAGTGACTTCAAGGGATGCAAGCTAGTCGCAGGGAAATGCGCAAGTTCTGAAGTAGCTAAAAGTGCAGCAATACTGGAGGCTGCAAATTGGATTAAAAGGAATAACCTTCAGAACTTTTATATTATATGTGATGCTAAAAACATTATAGCTTATCTGAATAACAGCAAAGGCCAAACTAGTTGGACCTCATGCTCTGTATTAGATGACTGTCTTTTTCTTCTTAAAGATATTTCTCCTCTTAGATTCATTCATCTTAAGAGAGATCATAATAGTTTAGCAGATATAGCTGCAAAACACAGTGGAATGTTGAGAATTTCAGGAGAGTGGGATATCAACAATCGCCCACATTTTCTCCCTCAGGCTGTAATTTCTCATTAATTTCAATGAAGTTTATTTTCCTAGCAAAAAGAAAAAAACTAACAGTGTGCGACGTTTGATGCATCTCAGAACCTAAGGAGAGACGAGATTCTACCACTTTCAAGGTGTTGTACCCCTGTATGAAGGAAGTTATAACTTTAATCTGTAACATTTGCAATACAAGTGACATCTTTCGTCATTTATGCAGAGAAATGTAGTTTGCATTCGATTTACATTACCACTGTAGTAAAAGAAAAGAAAAAGGGAAAAATATATTCTGATTTAGAAGACACTGAACAGAGCTATAACTAAGAGATATTACACAGAGTACCAGCATTCCTAACTGCCGCACAGTTATGGATGGTGGATACAATTGCTTTGGGCAAGATATGAAAACAATTACGGGGATGGGTAGTGTAGCTATCTTGGGTACCAGAACATGCCTTTAATGCCATCTGGGTCAGCTTCAAACCCTAGATTTCTATAGAAATCCACAACTGCAAAAAGTAACTCATCAATGTAGCGATTTATTTCAAAAACATGTTAAGTTTAGCCACTTGTCTCAGCTCAGCGGTACAATTAACTTCCCCCTTAGAAATTCAAGGGTGAACAAATTCACAGTTACCAGCAAGCTATTAGTATTAAATGATGACCCAATTGGCGCTGATCAGGTTCACACCTTTGATCCTATATATCTAGCTAGGGAACTTCAAATATGAAGGTTTAGGTAAACTTGTATTGTACTAGACCAAATTAGTCACCACTACTAAAAAGTCCGACGAGAAAAACGGTACATACCTTGACCATCTGCAAACAATGTTATATTTCCAATATCCCTTCGCAGCAGAGCTCTTATCATTTGTTCCACAAGAGCCTTCCCAAGTCCCTGGCCCTATAAAAAACAAAAGCATATCGTGACCTAATAAGAGAACTGAACTTTGGCGTTGGCGTTGGCGTTGAAATAAGACATGAGGGAACTGCATCCCAAAGGTTCCATTTTAGATAGACCTATCAGGAGTGCATAACCGTACCTGGTATTGAGGATCAACGAGGACATCCCAAATTGTGGCGTTGAAGGCATGATCTGATGTAGCACGAGCAACGCCAATAAGCTCCACTTTATCATCCCCCTCTGTCAAATAACTTTGCCAATTACAATAAGATGTTCATCATTCATTTAAATAGGATAGATCTCAGCTAAAAATTGTAATGAAATGACAAGGGTAAACATCTATTCAACAAATAGTTTAGCAGCCAGTACCTGCATCTGGAAATTTCTTTATGGAATGCAAAGTGGCAACCATGTAACTATTTTTCAGAGCTGCAGCTACTTTGGATGGTGGTCTCTTAGGCCAACCTACCTATCAATTCAACGAGAAGTTACCCATCAAAGATCAAGATAAAACAAAAGGCAACATGACAAGACATATGGGTTCAAAACTGACGACTATGATCTAATATTTGCTATTTGGATCAAATAAACAGTAGCTACAGAAATCCTTGGAAATAAAAAGTGAACTCATTCATACGTCCATATAAGACCACTGTGTAATTTCACATACGAACTACAAATAAAAGAAGAAAAGTTGTTTTTCTGTCAAGTAAACTTTAACATTGTAACAGCAAAGTGTTGAAACGTCACCTTATCACACAATGCTTGGAGTTCATAGACATCAACACTACCGCCCGAAGAGAACATAATTTGTTCGATTGTACCATCAGGTTGAATCTTGTCCACAAGAAAAACCTCCTGCTCAAATGGTTCTTCTTCATCCAGTCTGGTTTCTGAGGGAGGTGGTTCCACAACTTGTGTCGTGTTGTTCTTAGAGAAACTACAACAACAAGAGATACAGACATATTGACAAACAAGTGTGAATCAATAACAATAGCTCAAAAATCAATTGAAGGTATGAGTAAGTTGTAAATTAGTAATTACCCTGATCTTATATTCTCCCAAAAACCAGCCTTCAATGGAACAAACCCTTTAAGTTTCTTTCCTGCATCCATAAAAAAAAATCTGGTGAATTCAATTAAATTATCCTCCACATAAATGTTTATCCTAAATTCTATCACTCACCTCTCTGCTCAACTATTTTTCCTCCATTGAAACCATAGCTGTGAGGAAACTCCAATCTACTGTTATTAGTAATTGAATTATTAACATCTCTGCAAGTAAATGAATGAAGAGAGCATCTGCAAAAACCAAGAAAAATAGGTTAAGATTTTTCATTTCAATTTCATATCTGAGCTGAAAAGTGACAGAAGGTAATTGAGAGAGTGAGTGAGCTTACAGTGAGGATGATGATGATGTTGCCGTCATTCCAGAGTTCATCATCCAGCTGCGGCTCGACAGACAGAGAGAGAGAAATATCAAATATGTGTGGAGAACGATGGAGATAAAGTTGACTTATTGAGTCAGTCAGTGTGGTTGTATATTAGTCCCACACCGCATATACTGTTGAGTTTCTTTGAGTATAAAAACCAGGCGGAGCTCAACCCGGACAATTCGGGGGTGTGAGGGGGATCGTTAGCAGAAGGTCCTGAACCCTGAACCATCAGTGGCGGTCCTTAAAAAACATGTGGAGGGGTTTACTCCGGGGCTTTGCCATCCACCTTGCACAACCAAAGCACCGTTGCCGACTCTGCTTTCGATCCACGTTGAACTTCACGAGAGGCTTGTTTGGGAGTGCCGCTGAGCTAATCCGGGAGGATGCTTTCGCGGTCACTGAGTTGGTTGACTCACCACGCCTCTTGGGCACCCCCACCACTTTTTTGAATTTTTGGAATTGTCCGCAACCAAGCAACAAGTTGGACTCTAACCCCTCTTGAATAGCATTTTGTTTGTCAATCTAGATTCATTCTTCATAATTGTTCATTCCAGACAAATAAAATTGTAAAATGCGTCAATATATTCCCCTTTAATTTTGTTTTTAATGTCTTTTATAATGCTTAGTTTTTCAGTTTTATTGGAACGCGAAAATGGGGATAAAAAAACTATATGGAGATATAGATTGCTTCCCCCAACCCATGGTGTGTGCTAAGGGGTGATTTTTGGGTATGAAAATACTAAAATACCCTTTATTCAAAATAAAATCAAAAAACAAAATCATATCTCCCATTTATCCCACTCCCTTTCAAATTAGAGTTTTCCCCACTCCCTTTCAAACTCTAAATTTTCTCCACTCCCTTTCAAACTCTAAATTTTCTCCACTCCCTTTCAAATTATCTTCCTTTTTAGATTTTTCCCATTTCCCCACTCCCTTGAAAACGATTTTTTTTATCATTCGGAAGCGATGAGGACCATGCGGTAGTGATGAATACCATGCCGGTATTGATGAAGACCATGCTGGAAGTGATGAAGACAGACCAATGCCGGCATAGATGAAGACCATGCCGGTGGTGATGAAGACCATGACGGCATAGATGAAGAGCATGCCGGTAGTGATGAAGACCATGTCGGAAATAATAAAAAAATTACATCGCCGGAAGTGATGAATATCATGCCGGAATTGATGAAAACCATGTCGGAAAATGGTGCCAGCATACTTGGTAACTAACATTCAATGTCGGAACTGAGTGTCGGCATGCTCGATAGAAATCTATCAATGCCGGTAGTCAAGTGAAAAAAATTTGAAGTTTCCTGGATACTTTTCATCATGTGCCGGCATAGAAATTTAAGCAACATACTATGCCAGCATAGATACCGGCATGCTCGAGAATTAACTGACTGTGCCGGAAGTGGACTGATTAAAACCAAAAAAAATAGGTTTTGAAGATCAAAACCAGAAAATTTTGTACCCGGACCCCCGGATAGTGGCAAACATTTATGAAAATTTCCAACAAATGCCGACATAGTTTTTTCGGTTGAATACAATGCCGGCACCGAGCTATTTCAGCTGCAATAATAGTGGATTCAAAGAAAAAAATTTTAATTTTCAACCTCTTAGCATCAATTCTCTCTTCACAATCGTCCTCCACTTTCACCAAAAAAAGTTCCCTCTCAAAAAAAAATTTCATCTTTCTACTCTCATCTCATTCACCCAAATACAAATACAAATACACACTAATCATTTAACAAATACTTAAAATTTTTACTAATTATTATTAACCATTAAACCTGATTAGTGAGGGGTAGATTAGGATTTAAAAAAAATACTTATATAAGGGGTGACCCTGATTTGATATTTGGATCCAGTTTTTGTCTTTTTCCTCTATCCCCCAATTAGTTTTTTTATCTCCCAATTTCGCGTTCTTTTATTGTCTTAAATACTCCATATATTCTGTTTATTGAATGATTTTAAAAAAAGGAAAAAAAAGAACTTATGATTAGATTCTCTTAACCAAATATGGGTTTCCATTTTTTACAACTCCTAGATTTTAGGCTCAAAAACTATATTATATGTAAATATTTGTTTCCCTTCATGAACTATACTCCCTCTGTCCCAAATTAGATGAACTAGTTGTAGTTTGCTCAATTCTTAAGACAAGGAGGAAAGGGAATTATATTTAAGTATTTTTTTACGATTATATCCTTATGAATAATAATTAATAAAACTTAAAAATGATTTATCTCTTAAACTAAACCACGGTTTTTCATAAACTTTATAACGTTGAAAAGCATTTTAAAACACCTACGCAACGAATATAAACATGACTATCAAATTATAGATATTTCTTATAGTAACAATAATCAATTAAAAGGGTAGTTTTAGGAATACCCCATTGATTAATGAGATAGCTCATCTATTTTGGGACAACTAGCTCATCTATTTTGGGACAACTAGCTCATCTAATTTGGGACAGAGGGAGTCCTACATAGAAAATAAATAAATAAAATTAAAGATAACTGTTGGATTTAGAGAATGAATTTGATAGGGTTGTTACGTGCACACTTTTTAAACGAGTGTGCTCAAAATCGGACTCTGTTTAGAACTATGCCTAATACTGAGTACAGTTGTAAACCGAGCCAAAGAGTCGGGTTCAGTTTAAAACTTTGCCAGGATATTAGGCTAAGTTTAAAATCCATAAATTTTCTAACTGCTAGGAGTTTTAAATACTGTCCTGCTTTTGGTGCAAAATTAAACAACGCGATGTGTTTAAAACTCATCCCGTCCAATTTGAGAAATGCTAAATATTTTTGTCATTCATTTTACCCTATGGGGCATATAAATATAACTTTATGCCATATGCATTTCCGCATCAGAAAGTTTGCTTTATATTCTTCGCTTTCGGGTTTAGAATTATTGTTATTTAGTCCATTATTCGCCGCGAATCTGGACTAATGTTTGGAGAGACTTTCTTGCTGGAGTTATGGAATCATGGGAAAAAAAATTAATTACCATTTGACGGTCCTTTCATGCGTCTTATGTATATGTATTTATGAGAGTTCGTATTACTAGATTACTGCTGCAGCAGTGAAGGACGACGATGAAAGGGAACTACTTTTTAATAAAATGATATTGAAATTGATCGATTTCAATCAATCTGATGGCTATCTTAGAGAATTTTAAGATGTGAATCTGTTTGTTTAATGGTGTTTGACTGAAATCTGTAATCAATTTGATTGATGATCCCAAGTTTGAGCTTAATTTCATGAAATTGTGATTTCCAGAAAACCAATTTCAGTTTCTCTGAACAAACATTGTGACGGACAAACTCACCATTTTTTCATCACTAAGGGACTCCTCCCTTTGGTCGTCGTCCAATGAGGGGTTATATTCGAAGTTTTCACCTTTGAGACGCATACAGAGAATGTAAATGAGTAGTTTATCTAGATTTGGTGGGGGTTGCATGAGATTCCATATCTTTCCTTTCATCCTCTTCGAATAGGACAAAGGGGGAACTATGAGAATTTTGTGGACTTCTGCAAGACAATAATAGATATATTATCCAAGCATGCTTCAACCTCAGCAACTGTTTTACATTCTCTTTCCTTCGTCTGGTTTTCAATGTGCACAATATAACTGAAAAACTATCCGTCGGCAAAAACCGCAACAACTACAACAAAACTGTCAACAACACAATCAGCAGCAACAACGTCTTTACATCCCATGTATTATATTTCTTTAGAAAAATATAACAGAGGAGGAAGGTTAATCGTTCCTTTATTTTGGGTCGGCAGACGAATCCTTTTTAACTTTAGCCTCTTTTCTCAACCAGTTTTATTCTTCTTTAACTTAGTGGTAGTTTGCTTTCATTTTATTAGTGAAACCTAGTTTGAGTTTATAATTCTTGTTGTATCTGTTTCATGTCTATAGTATGTATTTAGGAGCATTATTAGCAGTGGGAATCTTTGTATTCCTGTCTATAGTATGTATTTAGGACCATTATTAGCAGTGGGAATCTCTGTCTTCTTTAGTAAACTTCACCATCTGATAGATCAAAACGGAAAAAAGGGAGATGACAGTTAATATTTGGGTAGTACACCTCAACAGATGATCGCAATTGCATGATTAGCACCTTCAATCAAGCGCATCGAATACCTCTACCATCAACTAAGCTCTTATGTACTCTTTCGTGTCCATCAAAACTACAGCTTTCCTTGTGGAAATCATTAAACGGAATCCTTCCGACCTTCTACACCATCATCTCCCCCCGATGCAACTCTGATCGGAACATCGTTGCTCACGCTTTGCTCATCAGTTTTTCTACTTTAGATTCATGTCATATCCTTCCAATTGTAACCGATGAATATTTGGGTATCATATACCCTCTTGTAATAGCCCTTTGAGTTTTAATAAAATCCATGTTTCGAAAAGAAAAAAAAAAGCTCCATGATGGATGATGCTCTAAGTAAGATCATCATTTATTCTATGTCATAAATCATTTGTTCCTTCTCCTCGTCTATTATTAAAACCAACGGTCTCGATAATATCATTAATGGGAAGATCCACTATATTACATCATATGGGATTCCAAATTCTTAATTGTCTTTTTATAACTGCATACTCGGAGAAACCTTATAATTTTTTCTCGAGTTCCAAAAGACCTCCTTTGTATCAATTTTGTTCCAACAATCTTAATGGATATCAAGTATACCACACCCCTAGCAAATGTACACAATATAACTTGAAAAGGCACTTCAATTATTGCCAATTGTTTTTGAGTTGGACATCCACATTCTAGCATAGCTAGATCCATAAGAGAGCAGGCCCAAAAGTCTATCAGTATAGAGGTCCACGATGTAGAGGTTCAAAAATCCCTACACAAGCAGGGGCATGTTAAGGATAATAGTCCCACATTGACTAAACCACTAATCATTATATACAATATAACTTGAAGCGTCACTCTGCTCATTGCCATTTGGTTTTGAGTTGGATGTCCACATGTTAGATAAAGTACTTTTTCGACATAAGGTATCAATACTGTCATGTTTCAGTTCACTCTTTAAGTTTGACGATTACTATTTAAGTTTGATGGTTATGGATGTGATGGACCGAACAATATATATTTTGTATCCAACAGGTCGTATTTCGACTCACTTGGCTATCTGTGACTTTCCACTACCTTTAAGTTTGACGATTACTCTTTAAGTGTGATGATTATGGATGTGATGGACCGGAAATATATATTTTGTACCCCACATGTCGGATTTCGAATCACTTGGTAATCTATGACTTTCTGATATCTTTAAGTTTGATGATTAATCTTTAAGTTTGATGATTATGGATGTGGTGGACCGGAAATATATATTTCGTTTCTAACATGTCTGATTTCGATTCACTTCGTAAGTTACGACTTTCCGATACGACACTCGAGGAACCAACCTTACCAACTTTCGTTGAAGAGTTTACATTTATTCTAAAGCATCCCCCCTTTGATTTTATTTAAACTGCTTTACAGGCAGAAAAACATAATTCTTTTACGAAGGATCATTATATTTGTCAAACTGCTTTACTGTTTTCTATATCATTACGGATATTTATTGAAACTAACAGATCATATGAATTACCTCAATAGGTAATAATCATATCTTGTCGTGTCTTTCGGGACATATGATATGAATTAATTCAATGGTATCAATCATCTCCTAAAGAATAGAGACGAAATTTCAATATTTGCATATATGTGTATACTCTGCTAATAGGGTGCGTAAAGAACTAAATTTTTGGTTCATCATTATAACATTCTCATACTTTCTACGTATGCTCAAAAACTAAAAACAATAGTGAAGTGCTAATTCAACATAAAAAAAATTTGGTTATCAAGATATAAACTTCATAAGACTAGCAAAGTACAAGTACACAACAAACGAACATGAAAGAGTGACCTTACTTCATAAAACGTACCTCAAATGCTTAAGATATTTAGAATTGAGAATGAGCATAGTAATCGATTTGAGGCTTAATAGAATAAAGGAGTTCCCCATTAAAATCGTAAAGGATTTAAATACAAAGTGGTTTGGTTTCACGATCATACAATATTTTCAGAGAATCTAGGGAAAATCATAGTTACACTTAATTATTTATGGAGCCAATTAACAAGCTGGGATTATAAGAGTAGTGTTCAATAACCTGGCTCAATAAATAATTGAGTATTACTCATAAATTGGCTCAATAAAAACAAAATTCATTTGTTTATCTTTTCCCTTTAGGGTGAACTAGTTTAACTTTGAGTAAGATAGGAAATTGAGTATGGCTTAGCTCATACAAAATGGAGATTTCCTCTCTGAACTACAATTTTCACACAAACAAATATTGTATCCTCGTACAAGAAAATACATGAGGCACGTGTTTATAACTAAAATTTAGTTAATGCCGTAATATATACATAGATGATATGAATATATTATCCGAGTGTTGTCATGATTTTCTAACTCTATTTTGTAATACTTGTATATTAACAAATAAATATTCTATTAGCAAATATTTATATATAAATAAAAAAAAATACATAAAGGAAATAATATAAGATTATAATATTATCATTAATAAGTTTGAGCAACACGAGAAGTTATATCTTTAATCTGCAACATTTGTAATACAAGTAACATATTTCGTTATTTATTCAGAAAAATGTAGCTTACATTCTTATTTTTCATTTCTTAACTGGGCAGAAATCTTGCATAGTCATAGATGTGTTAAAATTGTAGCCTGACATTTTTCATTGTCAGAGATACTAGATCACTCATTTGCTGAGCTTGGTTATTTGACATTCTCAATGGTCAAACTTGTTAGTTAATGTAATGTTAAATGAGTTTAAAAGGAGTATAACTTAGTTGTTTGTATAATGAAGTGTGTAGTTGACTCAGTTGAGTGGACAAGAGAAGTCCACAAGTTTTCTTTTATGGGGTCCTTTATAGACTAAGTAAAAGGAAAGAAAAATGTAATGAAAAATAAAGTTATCAGGAAAGAAAAATATAGTGAGAAGAAATTAAGACTTTCCTACTTCTTCATTATCAAAATGACTCCACTGAATCATAAAGCTGAGCTGCAGTCATGGCAAAGAAAGCGAGTCCAGCACAAAATGAGAAACAACTCCATGGAGCCTTGAAGTGAGTCTCCCAAAGGTCCAATAGCCAAATCCTGAAAGTTCTCATCAATTTGAGTTTCTTTGGCTGCAATACTTTGTGAGCTCGAGTTGCACAAAACATACTGATAACCGTTACTTCCATTCACACAATTATCCAACAATTGATAGCAGAGCCAAGGTCAATTGAATATGATCTAGGTTGTACGAAAAAATAAGCAAAAGAAGAAGTTTTTAGTTATTGATCTAGAAAAGAAAAAGAAAAACATTTTTTAATTACCTTCAAATCAATGGTAGGTAATAGCAAATCAAATGTATACATTCAATAACCATCAATACCACTTGGTCATGAAGAAAACTATGATTTTCGGGCCATCAAAATTAAGACCTTATTCATCGTCTCAAGATGTGTTGGAGATTGTTCAAAATAGGTTTGATGAAATTGAAGATACATCAATCTAACACAATAGGAAGAAGAATGCTAAAGCATCCATGTACAATCAACAAGGAGTTGGAGACCCTATTCTACCTAGAGTAATTCATTCATCTAAAGCTAAAGAAGCCTGGGATCTTCTTCAATGAAACAAGAAGGTAAGAAAATTAATTATAATTACATTCTTATAGAAGAGATTTTGACAATTATAAAATGAAAGATGATGAAAGTTTAAATGAGTTTTCTTCTTGAGTTGTTGAAATTGTTAATCATATGATGATGTGTGGTGAGAAGATGGAAGAAAAAATAATTTGTGAGAATATTTTGATTTGTTTGGCAGAAAAATTTGAACCCGTTGTGGCGGTTTTGGAGAAGACGAATAATTTCTCTACATTGAAGTCATATATAAGAAGTATGGGTTCTTTGAAGGTGTATGAACAAAGAGTGTCAAGACACTCGGAAAAATCGACTGAAAGTTCTTTGCAATTGAATTTCTAATTGAATTCAAAAATTCAGGCTTGAAGAAAAACGAATACAAGGGTGATACAGATGCATCTATAAGTTACAAAGGAAAGGAAAAACAGAAAAATGAGAAGCAAGCTCCAACAACTAAAAAAATAGTGATTCTTCACAAGTACCAAGATGTAATTTTTAAAAGAATAATTTTCATTTGGATAAGAATTGTTGGAACAAAGTAAAACACCAATGTTACAATTGCAAAGAAGTATGGACATCCGAAGAAAGATTGTAGATATAAAGATGGAGAATAACCAGTAGATCCGAAGAAAAAGAAGATAAACAAAACTTGTTTTTATGCTTGTCAAAGTGCCATGGTGAATTCCAAAAGTGAAGTGTGGTTTGTTGATAGTGGTTGTACAACTCATATGTCTGGTGAGAAAAGCTTGTTTTTTGATATGGACACATTCATAAATTCTCTAGTGAAGATGGAGAATGGAAACGTTGTTCAAGCATATGGAATAGGTACAATTTGTGTGCAAATAACCAATGGAGAAAAATACTTTGAAGGTGTGTTTTGGTACAAAATTTTCTTACTGTTGGGAAACTTGCGGATCTTGGGTATGTTGTCCGTTTTGAAGATGGATATTGCACCATTTATGACAAGAAACAAAATAACAAGAGACAAGTAATAAAGACTATAAAGATGGAGAAGAATAGAGGCTTTTCTATTGTTTTTCAAAAGGAAACCAATGTTGCAATGAAGATGGAAACCACTGATGAAACATGGCCATGGCACAAAAGAGTCGGGCACTTGAATTTCAATAATCTCAAGGTAGTTCCCAACAAGAACACGGTGTAAGGGTTTCCGAATCACATCAACCACAAGGAAGGAGTATGTGATGGTTGCACACTTATGAAGCAACATCCAAACCATTTTAAAATAGTGTAGTATGGAGAGCAAAAGAAATTCTTGGTTTAGTATATACCGATGTGTGTGGACCAATGAAGACACCAACTCATGGAGGTAATAAATACTTCATTTTATTCAATGATGACTTTACTCGAATGACTTGGTTGTACTTCATGAGACAAAAATATGATGTGTTTAGTATTTTTAAGAAGTTTAATGATTACTCTTTAAGTTTGATGATTATGGATATGATGGACCGGAATATATATATTTTGTTTCGACTCACTTGGATATGACTTTGCGATATGCCACCTGAGAAACCACCAGTACTAACTTTCGTCGAAGAGTTTACTTTTCTTTTAAAGCACCTCTCCTTTAATTTTATCTAAACTGTTTTACAAGTAGACATGTATAATTTTTATATCGAGGGTCATCGTATTTGTCAAACTGCTTTGCAGTTTTTCATATCATTACAAATATTTATTTAACAAATTATGTGAATTACCTGAATAGGTGATAATCATACTTTTTTCGTGTCTTTCAGGACAACGATATGAATTACTTCAATGGTGACAATCGTTTCCTAAAGAAATTTCAATATTTGTATATTTGTCCTAGTTATGACATATATATTCTCATACTTTCGACATATGCTTAAAGACCGAAAAAGTAGTAAAGTACTAATTCAACATAAAAAAAAATCGCATATCAAGATATAAACTTCATAAGATTATCCAAGTACAAGTACACGATAAAAGAACATGAAAGAGTGACCTTATTTCACAAAGTTTCCCTTCAAGTATTTAATATATTTAGAATTGAGATATGAGCATAGGGTGATTTGAGACTAAATGGACATAAAGGAGTTTTCCGTTAAAATCGTAAAGGATTTAAATATAAAGTGGTTTGATTTCACGGTTATATAATACCTTCGGAGAATTTAGGGAATAATCATATTCACACTCAATTATTAATGGAGCCAGTTAATAAACTGGATCTATAGGCGTTCTCAATAACCTGGCTCAATAAATAATTAAGAATGACTCACCAACTGGCTCAATAAAACCAAAATTCATTTATCTTTTTTATAGGGTGAACTAGTTTAATTTTGAGTGAGATAGAAGATTGAGTATGGATAATAAACTAGCTCATACTAAATGGAGATGTCCTCCGTGAACTAAAATTTTGTCTCGTCACATAAGCAAGTTGTCAAAGACATCTTTTGCTCATAGCATATACCGAAAAATGTTTAAATTAATTAGTGACTTCTCTTCGAATTTACAAATGCTTAAACACGGAAAAAAATCATTTGGAAAAGAACAAAATCATATCGCACAAGAAAAATATGTAAATAAGATGTTGATTTTGTTAGAGCATAGATCGGTCGACCTCGCATGCGTTTCTATCTCAAGCATGTTTGTCAATGTTAGTGATCAAAACTATGAGTCTTGATTTCTAGCGTACATAGCTAAGTCTCGGACTAGGATAGAAAAGTGTAGTTGAGCTCAAGGACTTCATGGCGATTCATCATACAACAACGAAGATCTACTCAAGGAACCGTGGAACTTCATCAACAAAAAGGTATGTGGAGACTTGAACTTATCTACCACTCAAAAGTCTATCTCTTCTATCTCCTACTTCTTAAGAGACAAAAGTCGTATGCTATATAGACTGGATCATACACATTTGATATTTCGAGCTATATCTCAAAATCATGTGTTGGTAAAGCGTTTCGATTTGATCGGGTTTATCTTCACCTAATGACGAAAGTCATATTGTTTCAATCACTTTGGAAATCGCTTTGACGAGAAATAGTGTAACAACTATATAACGTCCTCTAAGAATGTTTCAATGGTTGGAATGAGAGTTTAGGTCAATATAACCAATGATGGATATAAGCATTGTGTGGTAACACATATGTGCATAAGTCCTATTCCTTAATCCGAAGTTTGCGAACTTTGTTGATTAAGAGAAACCGGAGGAATTGGATTTGCCAAGTCCGCGAACTGACGGAAGTTCTCTTGCCGAGAATTTCTGTTAGGATTTCCAAAAACTAGTTTGTGTGTTTAGCCCGGAAACTGGCGGAAGTCTCCTTGCCGATATTTTCTGCTGAGTTTGGAAAACTCTGCCGGTTGCCTTAAGTCTGCAAACTTGCTTGCGTACTTGAGTGGGTTATGATCTAAAGATGTGCTCTGAACATGAAACTTAAATTACTAAGGAATGCAGTATGCAAACCGTGGCTATAAAGTTCATGAGCCGATTCAAATCGAATCGAATCATCTTTGTTTCAATTGTGTCTTGTGTAGTTACATAAGATCTCATAGCAATCGAACAACTCTCTAACTAGTTCATTTGAGTCAATTGAACTAGTTATGGTGCAGAAGAACAAGGTTAATATGAAATGGTCATATGGTTAACCTTTTGGGTTACTATGTTGAACCAACATACACGTACACATTTGGGCACGATTTTCACAAACCCAGTAAACGTATATCTCAAGTGTGTGTGACAAGCTAAGTTTTCGGTATAACGGTTGAGAAATATTAGCTTGAATCTAAATCAGGTTTTCATCTAACGGTGAATATTGATTGCTTTGTAACTAAGGCAAAACCCTGATTTGAAGACTATATATAAGAGACATCTAGCATTGGGAAAAACTAATCCCCACACGTATGTGTGATACTAATGTGCTCGCTAGAGTCGATTCTCCTCTAACCTTTGATTTTCTT
This sequence comes from Papaver somniferum, assembly GCF_003573695.1. Taxonomy (NCBI): domain Eukaryota; kingdom Viridiplantae; phylum Streptophyta; class Magnoliopsida; order Ranunculales; family Papaveraceae; genus Papaver; species Papaver somniferum. Next base: position 170,677,592 of record NC_039362.1, read on the forward strand.
CTCCAAAACCAGGTTAACGACTTAAAGACTTCATTGGGATTGTGAAGCCAGACAGATACTATTTTTATCGTAGTTGTGTGATCTAATCTTGCATCTTCTATCGTACGAGTACAATATATTGATTGGCTTGAGATCGTGAGAGTTCTCTGATAGGTAAGATAAAGAAGTCACAAACATCTTCGTCTCACTGTTTGTGATTCCTCGACATCCTCTTGTGTAGTCAAGAAAGATTGTTAAGAGGTGATTGATTAATCTAGGATGTTCTTCGGGAATATAAAACCGGATTATCAATTGGTTCCTGTTCACCTTGATTTTCATATCTTAAGACGGAACAAAAACCTAGATTTTTTCTGTGGGAGACAGATTTATCCTTTGATAGACTTTTCTGTGTGAGACAGATTTGTTCATTCTTCGATTTTGGGTTGCAGCAACTCTTGGTTGTGGGTGAGATCAGCTAAGGGAATCAAGTGCGCAGTATCCTGCTGGGATCGGAGGCGTAGGAGTACAACTGTACCTTGAATTAGTGGGAGATTGAATGGGGTTCAACTATAGTCCAGTCCGAAGTTAGCTTGGAGTATGCTAGTGTCTGTAGCGGCTTAATACAGTGTGTATTCAATTTGGACTAGGTCCCGGGGTTTTTCTGCATTTGCGGTTTCCTCGTCAACAAAATTTATGGTGTCTGTGTTATTTCATTTTCCGCATTATATTGTTTATCTTTATAATTGAAATAATACAGGTTGTGCGTTAAAGTTTAATCAATTAGAGATCCTACCTTGTGGTTGTTGATTTCATTGATTAACACTTGGACATTGGTCTTTGGTACCGTCCAAGTTATTCCTTGTATTTGATAAAGACTCGCTATTGTTTTTAGCTTGAGTAAAAATCAAATCAAGAGAGAGATATTAACTCCTTGAGATACTTTTATCTAGATTGAGTCTGACTGTCTAGTTGATTCTCTAGCAAAGTATTTCGGAGTTAGTCTGTACAGATTTCTAAGCGAAATATAGGGTGGTGTTGTTAGGCCCCCGCTTTTTCAGATTTGCAAATATTTATATGATAAAAAACCAATTTCATATTATAGGCTTTGCATTTTTAACACACAAGACACATGTTTATAATCAAAAAATTCTTAATGTCGTAATACATACACAGATGATATAAATATATTATCCGAGTATTGTCATGATTTTCTAACTCTATTTTGTAATAATACTTGTGTATTAACAAACTAATATACTACTAGCTGATATTTATATACATAAAAAGATACTCCCTTCGTCCCACTATTAATTGACTTATTTATTGTTAGATTTTGTCCCATTAATAGTTGATTTTATATTATTTGATACTCGTGTTTATATATGTTATGTAGGTGTCTTAAAATGCTTTTCAATGATATAAAACTTACGAATATCCGTGGTATAATTTGAGAGATAAATCATTTCTAAATTGTACTACTAGGTCACTTAACAGTGGGACGGAGGGAGTACTTTTTATATAAAGGAAACAATATAAAATTATAATACTAGATTACTAATTAAAATTTGATGCAATTAGTATAGCCTCATAAGGGTGCGCAAAACTGAGTTGCGGGTAGAAAACGTGGTCCAACACTGGTTTAAAACTTAAAATGTGACTGATGTTAGTTTCTCGGGAAAAAAAAAACATCTTATTCACTTCAGTAGATAGAACTGAACTGTGACGCCCTAATTCATAAATCTGCTTAGCTAAAAGGATTACAACCTAATAGAAGCATCAAAACTATATTACCGATCTTACGAAAACTCAGTTACATAAGCTAATTCCAAACACAAACCCATACACTCTGATATTGTATAAATGTAGAACTCTCTTGTGATATAAATATATTAATGTGTTGTTTTACAGAATAAATAAAGAATAAAGATAAAAAAAGATTCATAATATCTCTAACATCGCAAAAAGCTTTAAACTACGATAACGGATATCTTCACGCGCACCATCTCTTCTGATTACTGAAACTGAAGTGGTAACGAGTGAGCACATCATCCCAAATGGGGGCTCAATGGTTATCATTATAACATTCAAGTAATCACTAACATGCATCGCAGTTCTACAAAAGAAAAAAATGAAAAACATCTTTTACACGCAACATAGAGCAGAAGATTGCTTCAATTCATATCCCCAGATATTACGTCCATAGTGGTAATATCCGTGAAAGATCCACCTCCGGATGGATCTACGAGAAAGGAATTTAACAACCTAAACATATGTTATGCTAACCTCGTCTCACTCAATGGAGAAGAAGATGCTAAGAATAACTCCAGTCTCAAATGATAGCATGTATCCAGGTACCGTAACATATTATCGGGGAATGCGTACACCTCATAAATCCAAATGCCACCATCTAAGTCTAGAATACAATAAGATTTTGATTATTATGATCTGCCCCGTACAACAGGTTCACAAAAGGCCCAATCATTATTCGTAGGCCGAAGTCTCCAAATAATGACTATATCCAGTCATGAACCTAGAATTTCTTCCTAAGTCATGATCATAGTAACCCAGTCATACTACTAAGACTGCACAAGCAAGTATAATATGCACATGAGTGACTTCCCCAAATAAAATAGTATATATAATAATCAACCGGGGTAAAGCCGGACTACTATCTTAAGATAATAAAATATAATAATAACCAACCGGGGTAAAGCCGGACTACTAGATAATACTCGAACAACGTAACATTGCCCTACTAAAACTTAGCCAAGAGCTATGGGAAAAAAAAAGACACTCTTCACGGGGAAACCACCCAACGGATATTACACAACATACCCATTGAATTACAAACAATATGCTTACAGAAATTAAAGACTCATCATGCTCGCAGATAAAGTAAACTTAATGATTACAAGAAGGTTACAGAGTTCCCACCTGTTTTGATGACCAGCCATCCTACCTCGAGATCCACGATCCACGAGTTCATTCTTTGAATCGATCGTTGTTAATAAAGACTAACTGTTGAACACACAATCACTCTAAGAGATTAGCCAAAAATCTCACCCAAGGCACATAACATAATTTCATACAAGTTTCTAGTTATAGGCTAAGTGAACTATCTAATTGTTCAAAGCCCATTCATGGATTTATTCCCTTTAATTCTCTATCTCTAATATATCTAATGTTTACTAATTCAATTAGGTTGGTTCTATAGTCCATTAGATAAGTCTTACGAAAATCTACAACTTTATAGAAGGAACCAAAGGTCAAATCGGACCATAAGGGGTCCAATTCATCAAGATCGGAAAAACTAACTCTAAGCCCAAGTCCATGGGCCAGATCCGGCACTGGCACTAAACCGGCCCATTAAACAAGGCCTGGCCCAACTGGGTCAACTAACGGTCAACAGGGTCAATAAACAGTTAACGTCCAAATATGGTCAAGTCCAGGGTCAATGGCCAAGTCAGGTCAAAGGAACAAACTCGGTCAAGGTTCACTGAGTCAGTACTGGGTCAAACAGGTTCAATAGATCAACTGGTCGACTCAGCCAAATTGACTAAGTCAGCTAAACTGACTGAGATGTCTAACATGTTACATGCCTAAGCTTCTGTACAGGCCAGAGCCATTGCTCAGGCCAAAGAATTCTAATGCACTTTCATGGTGCAACACAACCTGCCAAGACTTAAAAGACGCATTTCTAACTTTACAATCCTTACGATTGAAATAACATCTATACTATCTCATTACATTTTCTCTAAACTCCAACCACAGTCCTAACTGCATCAATTAAACTTCTCCACTTGCTCTTTCTTACAATGACCAAACATTCACCTAATCTGCACAACTATTTCTTAGCTGTAAATTATCTACTGTATCTACCTATCTGCAATCCCATCATCTGTAGTTCATCCACATGCGATTCAGGCCTCCTCCCTGAACTGAAGAGCACAACCAAGCTCAGTTTCAACACCAACAACTCATACACTTCATTCATATTCCACTCTGCCATACACTGCTTCACCACGTGGTCTGCAAAGCTACAATCATCCTCCTCAGTAATATCACCACCAATCTCAACTGCATTAAGGCATATCCCCTTCACAGCCTCAAACCAAGACCACAAATCAATCTTCATCATCTTCTTAATCTCATCATAAGAACCAATACACTACAACCATCAAAAATAGTCATCACCAGCATACTTCATACACAATTCAGCTCCCCTCCTTGCACTAAGTAACACTACGATATCTCTTCCATGTCGTGCATACATTCTGCCACACTTGAACATCTAGTTCCAATATCACTAACACCATTTGCATCAACCCAACATCTTAAACTCAATCAATACTCACAGTAGTAGCACAAGTTCTTCTATTGACTTCTGAGTTTTATCTATGGTTCACCAACAATTACAGAACCACCACCATTACCAACTCATTTCATTCTCCACCTCCAACATCAACTTCTACATCTTTATAATCATCTAAAATTTCTAATTTAGGAACCCTAATTCCAAATTGGGGAAGAACAGAAAACCCTAATTCTCTATGAATTCAAAATTAAACTTCATACTGCCATCTATGCTTCAATTAACAACAAACCCATTACTAAAGATCAAACAACACATCAATTTCACACAAAACAGAGCTTAATAAAGAAACCCTAATTTACCTGGCTTTTGATTCAACACCAGAAAAGCTTCACCTCGTCAATTCCATAATAACCCCTCGGTTTTTCATCTATCAAAAACTCAATCTTCAGTTGATTCCTCCATTTCAAGAATCAAACTCTAACCCTAACTTAGATTTACATAAACATCACTTTCTTCTCCTCCCCGAATTCAATCAATCACACTCCATCCCATACTCCTTCTAATCAAACACTCTACAACCTAACTATGAATCATTGACCCCAACTAATTTCAATTCAGCAGAACTGAATTCAACAGAGAAAGAAAAGAGAAGAAGAAAAATGAAGAAGAAGAAAGAGAAAGATAAGAGAATAATGAATTCTCTTCTATCCGGTGTTGGTGATAAGACCAACAAAATTATCAAGGCGCCTACGAACGGATAAGGAAAGCCCGGGTCGGTCTATGAACGAAAAGTCGATTTTTCCCTTTATTCTAATATGATGATATCTTCTTCCTCCGGTATCCGAATGACATGTTTGGGTATTCCACATCGCGCAACTTTTCGATTTCTATCCAGTGATACTAGTTTCGTATCCAAATTATTGTTAGATTAATTTCTATTAATTAAAATCTACGTTAACTAATCGAGTTATTAGCGGTTAATTCGTCTCTTGACTGATCTAATAGCGTTGACGAGCTTGAGGGTCCTTACATTCTCCCCACCTTATATAATTTTCGTCCTCCAAAATCAAACCATACTTATAGTCTTCAAAACTCCTCACCTTATAGAGAAAAACTATTTCTCGTTTAAATGTAAGTATTGCTCATACTTACAAACGCGCGAAAACATAACTCATTTCAAATAGTTCGAAGCAATAAGAAATGAAACACTGACTTATACGGTTTTCTACAACTAAAATTTGTGGCTTAAGGTTCAACTCATTTAGATGCTAACAAAATAGAGAAATCTAAGTTCCTCACACTAACTTTCTACTTCAATAGATTAATGGCTCTAGATATATGTAAAGTTATTCAATAAGTTTCAAAATGAATTTGGGATCTATCAAAAAAATTAACCTCACTAATTCTTCAGTCTTCGATTGACTACGTGTAGAAAAATATAAACTACTTATTCTCTAAATCTCTGTCAGCTTCTAGAGCATAATATAATTGGTTCCACCTACAATTTTTACTTCATAAAAAGTAGACACGGCCAAACAACAAAATCAGTCAACTAAATAAATCTTTTAGTTATTGATAGCTTTTATTGATTAAGATTTATCTCTCAACTCAACCCAGTTCTAAACTAATCTAGTTCACCAAATGGTACTAGCTATTATCTATTGTTGCCCATGTAAGATCTAATAGTGAGTTCTGATACCAACTTGTGACGCCCTAACTCATAAACCTGCTTAGCTAAAAGGATTACAACCTAATAGAAGCATCAAACCTATATTACCGATCTTACGAAAACTCAGTTACATAAGCTAATTCCAAACACAAACCCGTACACTCTGATAATTGTATAAATGTAGAACTCTCTTGTGATATAAATATATTAATGTGTTGTTTTACGGAATAAATAAATAATAAAGATAAAAAAAGATTCATAATATCTCTAACATCGCAAAAAGCTTTAAACTACGATAACGAATATCTTCATGCGCACCATCTCTTCTGATTACTGAAACTGAAGTGGTAACGAGTGAGCACATCATCCCAAATAGGGGATCAATGGTTATCATTATAACATTCAAGTAATCACTAACATGCATCGCAGTTCTACTAAAGAAAAAAATGAAAAACATCTTTGACACTCAACATAGAGCAGAAGATTGCTTCAATTCATATCCCCAGATATTACGTCCATAATGGTAATATCCGTGAAAGATCCACCTCCGGGTGGATCTACGAGAAAGGATTTAACAACCTAAACATATGTTATGCTAACCTCGTCTCACTCAATGGAGAAGAAAATGTTAGGAATAACTCCAGTCTCAAATGATAGCATGTATCCAGGTACCGTAAGATATTATCGTGGAATGCGTACACCTCATAAATCCCAATGCCACCATCTAAGTCTAGAATATAATAAGATTTTGATAACTATGATCTGACCCCGCACAGCAGGTTCATAAAAGGCCCAATCATTATTCGTAGGCCGAAGTCTCCAAATAATGACCATATCTAGTTATGAACCTAGAATTTCTTCCTAAGTCATGATCATAGTAACCCAGTCATACTACTAAGACTGCACAATCAAGTATAATATGCACATGAGTGACTTCCCCAAATAAAATAGTATATATAATAATCAACCGGGGTAAAGCCAGACTACTAGGTAATATTGAACCGGAGTAAACCCGGACTACTATTTTAAGACAATAAAATATAATAATAATCAATCGGGGTAAATCCGGACTACTAGGTAATATTAGAACAACGTAACATTGCCCTACTAAAACTTAGCCAAGATTTATGGGGAAACACAGACACTCTTCGCGGGGAAACCACCCAACGCATATTACACAACATACCCATTGAATTACAAACAATATGCTTACAGAAATTAAAGACTCATCATGCTCGCAGATAAATTAAACTTAATGATTACAAGAAGGTTACAGAGTTCCCACCTGTTTTGATGACCAGCCATCCTACCTCGAGATCCACGATCCACGGGTTCATCCTTTGAATCGATCGTTGTTAATAAAGACTAATTGTTGAACACACAATCACTCTAAGAGATTAGCCAAAAGGCTCACCCAAGGCTCATAACATAATTTCATACAAGTTTCTAGTTATAGGCTAAGTGAACTATCTAATTGTTCAAGTCCAGGGTCAATTTCCAAGTCAGGTCAAAGGAACCAACTCGGTCAAGGTTCACTGAGTCAGTACTGGGTCAAACTGGTTCAATAGATCAACTGATCAACTCACCCAGATTGACTAAGTCAGCTAAACTGACTGACATATCTAACATGCCTAAGCTTCTGTACAGGCCAGAGCCATTTCTCAGGCCAAAGAATCCCAATGCACTATCATGGTGCAACACAACCTGCCAAGACTTAAAAGACGCATTTCTAACTTTACAAGCCTTACGATTTAAATAACATCTATAATATCTCATTACATTTCCTCTAAACTCCAACCACAGTCCTAACTGCATCAATTAAACTTCTCCACTTGCTCTTTCTTACAATGACCAAACATTCACCTAATCTGCACAACTATTTCTTAGCTGTAAATTATCTATTGTATCTTCTTATTTGCAATCCCATCATCTGTAGTTCATCCACATGCGATTCAGGCCTTCTCCCTGAACTGAAGAGCACAACCAAGCTCAGTTTCAACACCAACAACTCATACACTTCATTCATATTCCACTCTGCCATACACTGCTTCACCACCTGGTCTGCAAAGCTACAATCATCTTCCTCAGTAATATCACCACCAATCTCAACTGCATTATGGCATATCCCCTTCACATCCTCAAGCCAAGACCACAAATCAATCTTCATCATCTTCTTAATCTCATCACAAGAACCAATACACTACAACCATTACAAATAGTCATCACCAGCATACTTCATACACAATTCAGCTCTCCTCCTTGCACTAAGTAACACTACAAATAATTTCTTCCATGTCGTGCATACATTCTGCCACACCTGAACATCTGATGTAGTTTCAAAGTTGTTGTATATAGTGATAAAAGGGTTGTTTTAAGACTTGTGAAGGCAATGAATTTTAGACTTAATAAAAATTTAAAAACAAAGAAAACTTATTACAAAATTGACTTCAAGATATTAGAAAACAACCAAGACACTGATTTCACTATTACACATGAATAAATTATGGTAAACAATCCAAAACTCTAATTATCTTTTAAGACTCTTATTTCTTAATTCACAAATAATCTGGAAAATTCTCAAAAATTAATTGTATCCCTAAGCATAGATTATCTAAACAAAGCATGACCTATCTAATTGAATCCCAACTAATGAATTTTTTTTTTTGCAAACAATTAAAAACTCCGCAAAAGCAGTGATTGAGTGAATTATAAATTATAAATTAGAGAGAATAAATAATTACCAATTATTCATGCGTAAATAGCTTCCTCATTGTCTTAGTTGTGAGAGAATTAGCCGCTCATCATGTTGGAAAACCTCTCAAAGAATTTCATTGATGCTCAAAAATGGTTTACAAATGATGATAATATGAGAAATACAATAAAACCGGGTTTGTAACAATTATATTTGTTACAAACCAGAGAACTACGACCCTCGGTAGCAAAATAAGACTGCTGCCGCTGTGTCGCAAAAACTGTAGCAAATAAGTCTGCTGTAGATGTACGACCCTCAGGTGGGAGTCGTTATCACTGTTGATAAACGACTGTCCTGGTCGGTCCGTTCTTCGCGTTCTTCAGAAATGCAATAGTAGAAAATGGCAGCTCTGCAACTTTGGTGTTTAAGCTCTGTGGTGTTCTAAAACCTCCGAAACTCTCCGTAAATCATCTCTGCTATCCCAGAAACTATTTATAACCCAACAACCTCAAAATATCACGCAATAACTTCATCGAATTCTCCATTACTCGGCATTGATGAAAAATATTCTCGGGAATTATTTCTTCCACTTTTATCCCTTCCACGCGTATACAGCTACTGAATCTTCCTCATTTAACTTCTCCACGCTTCTGCAGAGACCCAGCTCAATCCAAACATGATCAACACACGTTTAACCACGCTGTAATCCTGTGGATATCTTCTTCCGAGTACGTGCTGCCCTGTTTTCTTCTCACGGATTTTTCAGCCAAATTTGATCGAAACAAACACTCATACCAGCTTTGTTATGACATATCACGTCTACCCATTAAGTTTCAGCTCTTTAGTCTACCCAGAACTCCTTCAAGAATCGATCGAAAGTTACACAGTTGAGAATAAAATTTTCCCGCCAAAACAAATTTTTGAAATGTTGAAGATGGTGTCCCCCTATCCGGTTCTGGGGTGCGGTTAGCAGCTGCCTAGAAATGGGGTGCCCCTTAGTAATTAGGTTACCCCTTATCCAAAGTGAGGGTCCGTATAGCAAATGTCCTCCGGGGGTGCTCCGAGCAACTTTTCGAGCAGAATTTTCCAACAATATTTATTTTCTAAAAATACATAAAAACACAATATTAGTACAAAAATCGAGTTCCAACAAAACAGACATTGAGGACAATTTAGAAACAAAAATGTGTCTATCAAATACCCCCAAACTTATTATTTGTTAGTCCTCGAGAAAAACTAATAAAAAAATAAATAAAAAACCGAGTTAATCTCGGGAGGGTTTACCAGAGGTGTACCCACAAAACCAAGACTTCTAATTGGTCACAAGTATCCAAAGAGCTACGAGGACATACGTATTCTCCACATATCGCCAAGTAACTAGAATGCCAGAGAAATTAAAGGTGCCAGCTCTAAAGCTGACTGAAGAAAAGGGGAGACACATCCGCAACACTGCTAGATAAAGAGATATCCGCTACACAGCTAGATAAACATTGTAAGATGCGTCCGCTGCTTTACAGCTGGATAATATTAGGAGAGAGATAAAGATGAGAGGGACATCTGCTACACAGCTGGACTAATTACGTGTGATGAGTTAAACCAATGCTAGAAAGATCTTGTGCCAGATTGAAAGCAGACTAACAAAGCAACCAAATGTATCTTTTTTCGACTCTCTCATAGTGCTCAGTAGAAACAACGTCTTCTTCGGTCTTCAACTGTTGATGATAAACTATCGAACCTCATAGAACCTTGAAAATTAAATCTTCTCTTCGATTTCTTGCTTGACTTATAAATTTCTAATTCCCTTTGGCCTTATTGAACAAAATGTAACGATGATTTTTTTTTTTTTCATTTTTTTTTTCATTTTTTTTAAAGAAAACAAGTTTATTAATCATCATCAACAACAAGGAGTTTACAATTATTGGATGGAAGCCTGGCAACAAGCTGTGCTCCAATCCCTTTATTGAGAACCACACCTATCCTATGAAAGAGAAAATCCCCGATAAAGACATTCTCATCATGACTAGCCATATAGTTTCGCAACCTATTCAGGAACTCCTCCGTATCACTCCCCAACCCACCTAAGGTTGTGAAGGCAAGAACTCCAAACCCCAGCTTCTGACCCTTGCATTTCTCCAAATACTTGGCCCTCTTCTTCACCACCGCGTTATCCATAGCCCGACCAAGATCAAAATTACGTTCCCAAGCGCCAGTGAAGGGGGAAACCACCGTGACATCCAAGCACATATCACGGCCATTATCCCAACCATACACAAGGATATCCGCTGGGAGTAAAGCCGACCCATCATCCGAAAGGAGTCCCAAATCTACTTCCTTTCTGGCAGGAAGACTCGCACGATAACAAATGTCCGCAAAGGTGTCACGCATTAGGTCATGCCTGTATTTGATCCCGACCCTGTGCTTGCAATACAATGCATGATCCCCAAAGATATCCATCCCATCAAATAGAGCACAAGTCTCCATTTTCAAAGAGGGGAATTCCGAGCCTATACTGAAGAACAGCACGAAACTTCCTAGCACCAATTGTCTAATTAAGCCCGTCAATAGGCATCGCCAGCAAGAAGTCTTGCGCATGATTGACTCGATTACTCTGCTAGAGGGCTGAATCACGCTTCGACATGTTGAACTGCATAGGTATGTTCTTCTTCACAGCATCAAAGTATTTGACTGCCAAAGATCTCATAGAGTGGGGGGAAGTATCCTCAATGCGTAAAAAAGAATCACCAACACCACATACCTGTTTGAAGCGTGTCAAAGCGTTCTCAAAACTGGAGCTCAGACCCGAAACCCCAGAGTGCCTCAGAATGGTCCCCTGCTGGGATCTTGTCTGAAAACAAGAAGCAACATAACAATATTGCTTCGTGTCCTCCATAGTATACACCCCCAAACCACCATCCTTAATGGGAAGCGTAACTAGTCTCTGCTGCAGTAAACCAAAACCTGTCTCGTCTCCCGTAACCAAGTGCCTAAGAAACTGTCTAAGATGATCATCAAAAACCACTTGTGCCTCATCCAAAAACTCAGGTTTAGTAGTACGCATGGCGAAATATAACCTAGAGACACCAGAACAGTTTCTTAGCAAAAGAAACTCTCCTTGTGGGTCCTTCAGCTTCATCACCGCATCCATCAATGCAATGGTCTTCTACACCCTCTTGACAACCATGTTTCTGCAAAACTGGGGATCTCGGCTAACTGGCCCACCCAATAACTTAACACCATCGGTAGGATGATGTAAGTTAGGCGGGAAAACACCATCAACTAACCCTCTACTATCAACCAAAGGCCAGAAAAGCTCCGACTTAGAAACATTGAGATGCAACCCCAAGCGAACACCTTCCTGCTGGATAATGTCCAAAGCCTTAGCTATCATCAAAGTATCTCTGATAATGGTACCATCATCCAAATACCAAGCCTGAAGATCCAAGGTGCATCTCTCGGCGATCATATGAATGAGGGGGTGTAGCGTCAAAGCAAATAACATGGGGACAAGAGGATCCCCTTGTTGAACTCCCTGAGCAGAGGAGAGAGTTTTGTCCATATAATATAGCCTAGCAGGAGACGCATAACAAAACTCCACCCACCTCGAGATCGAAGGAAAATGTTTTCTAACCTCTCTAATCATAGCAGACCTGCTTACCAGGTTGAAGGCGTTAGAGAAGTACACCAGAAGAATAAACATAGAAGTAGAGTCACCCTTGACTTCCAAGAGCCGGTTAACTGCATGAAGAATGGACTCGCCACCACAGGGTACCCCTACGCCAAACTGAAAGTCACCAAGATAGCTATCCATTTCCTTACCAACATGAGAAGCAGCTACTTTGGAAACCAGACGTCTCCAGATAGTACCCACGGATATCGGACGGATACCCCCATTAGGCTTAACAAGAGGTGTAAGGGGAGCCGAAGCTATAAACTCACCCAGTGCTTGCGTACAAACCACAGCGAGCCAAATGTTCACAAGGTCCGTAATGGAAACAATGAGATCACCCGAAACTGCTGAAGCATCCCCTCCCACTGCATCAATAAGGTGTTGGTCCCGAAGACCATCTCTCCCACACGAGGTCCCTCTAGGAAAACTTTTCAGCTTATCTATGACCAAATCTTTAGATGCGACAAAGGGCGTATAAGCAACTGGTGTGGAGGGTATGAATGGGGGTGACGCGTACGGATGCATGGCTTGCAACTCAAGCAAAGTGGCTTCGTTAGGATGAGCAATACCACTTGAAGTCAAAGTGCGAATCGCGGCAGTATATAAACCGTTACTCAATTTCCTACGGCATACTTGGAGATTAGCCTTCTCCATATCCTCTTCTGTATTAACCTGAGTTGTCCTTCGCTTGTATTTCGCCCTTAGCTGCTGTATAGCCTCTTGATCTTCCAATGCAATTTGAACCAGAGACACACATCCGTCTGTGTCTGTCCATTGCTTCAAAGCCAAGAGGATTGCAGCCACCTGCAACCTCTTCCTATTGCCTGAACGTTCTTCCTTGCTGTAAGTGGGAGTGTAACGCCGCAACGTACACATAGGGAACAGCAGGAGCTTAATCCATCAAGTGATATCCGCGGGATTACGAACTACACTCTGAATTTCAGCCGCAAAACCCCTAGCAAAACTAAGCCTGCATTTGGCAGGGATGCTGCTAACAGTTGAGATTTGGCATCGCAGAACCCTGTCAAGCAAAGCAAGATCAATGGGAGGGAAAACAGAAGCCACGGAAACTCCATCCAAGTCAGGGACAACACCGTCAACAGTTGGGGCAGCAGGCCGTGGAATGCCGTGAATTAAGAAGTCGACAGTCCTTCTTTTCAACAGGCATTGAGTTTCCTCACTCTTGTGCATGGCACACTTCTTCTTCCATCCATGTATGAGCATACAGCGGTGGCAAAGCCATATTTGCATACTTTGCAGTGACTTATCCCAAGCAAGATATACAGCCAGCTCATTGCTGATCCTCAGACGACACTTCTCTTTGGCCTCCAAAGTTGGGTAATACTTGTCTCTGAGATGTGTGAGAAGGTAACCTTTGATATAACCCCTCCCTCCCATGCTATTTCTGCAACCATCCAACCCAGCAAAGCGGCATTGGTGATATTCAGAGTCGTCAACATTAGATGATGACGCTGAGCAGGTAAAGCCATATACAGGTGACGGGACAGGCGTAACTTGAGCAGTCGATGCAGAAAATTGAATGCAAGAAGGGTACGTAGAAGTTTCAGCAGCTATGGGAGTATAAATCCAATCAGAAGATTGAATGCAGACTACGGGAGGTTCAGCAGCTACGGGAGTATCAAACGAAGCAGAAGATTGAATGGAGGCTACGATTGCGACTGGGAAAGTTGCAGGCGTAACTTGAGCAGTCGATGCAGAAAATTGAATGCAGGCAGGGTACGTAGAAGGTTCAGCAGCTACGGGAGTATCACCTCGAAGCAGAAGATTGAATGCAGGCAGGATTCGTAGAAGGTTCAGCAGCTACGGGAGTAATAATCGAAGCAGAAGATTGAATGAAGGCTACGGTTGCGACATGGAAAGTTGCAGGTGATGTCGAGGTGGAAGATAAACTCCTGGGAGGCTTTGCATAGGATTGAATAGATGCAGAGGATTGAATCAACAACGATCGTCTTGTACTAACCATTGATAATCATCACAAGGGTTAAACACAAAAAAAAAAAAAAAAACTAAAACGAGTTGCAGACAAAACTCGAGCAGAGGAAAACTGTTGGAGCAGGGTATGAAAAAGATGCGGAAGAGGAGAGGGAAACGATTGCAGATCAAAAAAACCGATGAAGAACGGAGTTGATCAATTGAAACTCGAATTCCTTCACCATTTTTATTTTTTTGGAAACAAAAATTACAAGACAACAATTTACATGGCCATGAGAGGAGGACTTTCAAAACTTGGATATTCGCAACTTGTGATGTCTTGGTATCATGGATTCTAACAACTTATATCATTTGCTCTTATAACTTCAACTTTGATTTTTGAATTATTCTTTTCTATTGTTGCTTCTAAACCTAAAACGTCTTCAACTTTCTTCATAGATTTTGATGTCGCTCCGCTTGTTGATGATGATAAGTTTCTACTGAGAGAGAGTTGCAATCCAGTAACTAAGACTACATTGTGAGGTTGCTTTGTCTTTCTGGCATTTCCTGACCTACTTGCCTTTCCATCATGTATGGTTAGGTCCATCACGGTTACCCTCTAAAAGGAACAAGTTCTCTCCTGAATTTCAAGGATCTCAATGTCTTTTTCTCTAATGTCTCAAAAGGTTGTTATCCCTAGCATTCCAATTTCTATCTTTTCGGTGAGAAACAGTATGTAAACTTAGCTAACCGGATACCATGTGACGCTAGAAGTTTCAAAAGTGCAACTAAAAAGTTCTTCCCCACCCCCAAACTTAAATCTAACATTGTCCTCAATGTTTCTAATGAAAGAGCAATACCAAAAGTAAAATAACACGAGGAGAAGTTGGAGAGATAGTACCTGGGTGAAGAAAATCAAAAACTAATATACAACATACAACTTCCTCGATGGTCAATCAAGGGTAAACAGGGTCCTCCAGAGGGACCTCCTCAACATCACCTGTAGGAAAGGGCTCTAAAAAGGGTTTCAATCTCTGACCGTTAACCTTCGAAGAACTACTACCTTCCGGTGTCTCAATTTCAATAGCTCCATGAGGAAAGACAGTGCGAACAATAAAAGTACCCATCCACCGAGAACGTAACTTCCCAGCGGGTATCACACAGAAGAACTTTTTGACCTGGAGAAAATGACTTCCGTAAAATATTTCTATCATGCACAAATTTCATTTTGTTCTTATACTCCTTCGCACTATCGTAAGCATCTATACGAATCTCGTCCAACTCATTGAGCTGGAGTTTCCTATGGGATCCTGCCTTGTCCAGTGAAAAATTTAGCTGCTTAACAGCCCAATAAGCTCTATGTTCTAACTCAACAGGTAAATGGCATGCCTTGCCATACACAAGCCAATAAGGCGACATTCCAATGGGGGTCTTAAACGCGGTACAGTAAGCCCATAAGGCATCAGTAAGCCTAGACGACCAGTCTTTCCGATTAGGATTAACTGTTTTCTCTAATATACGTTTTATCTCCCTATTGGAAACCTCTACCTGACCACTAGTCTGCGGATGATACGGGGTAGCTACCTTATGTGTAATACCATATTTCTTCATCAGAAGCCTAAAAGGTCCATTACAAAAGTGCGACCCTCCTCACTAATTATAGCTCGCGGTGTACCAAAATGTGTAAGTATATTATTTTTCAAGAACTCAATCACAACCCTATGGTCATTGGTTTTACACGCAACCGCCTCAATCCACTTAGAGACATAGTCTACGACGACAAGGATGTATAGGTTACCAAAAGAATTAGGAAACGGACCCATAAAGTCAATACCCCACACATCAAAGACCTCAACAACTAAAATAGGGTTCAAGGGATCATGTTCCTACGGGAAATGGTTCCTAATTTCTGGCAACGCTCACAAGTAACACAGTAACTATGGGAGTCTTTAAACAACGAAGGCCAATAGAATCCACACTGCAATATCTTAGCAGCAGTCTTCTTAGCACTAAAGTGACCCCCACAAGCATGATCATGACAAAAGGAAATAATACTGGACTGGTCACTCTCAGGTATACATCTCCTAATAATCTGGTCTGGACAATACTTAAACAAATAAGGATCATCCCAAAAGAAGTGCTTAACCTCGGCTAAAAACCTAGAACGATCTTGTTTACCCCAATGTTGGGGCATTCGACCAGTAACAAGATAATTCACTATATTCGCATACCAAGGTGTTGGGTAACAAAGAAAAGTTGTTCATCAGGAAAACTATCCCTTATAGGAGGGAATCATCAGGGAATCAACAACTAGCCTAGACAAGTGGTCTGCTACTACATTTTCGGCACCCTTTTTGTCTCTAATGTCTGGAGAAAACTCTTGCAACAAAAGTATCCACCTAATCAATCTAGGTTTCGTATCCTTCTTAGACAAAAGATATTTCAAAGCATGATCAGTATATATGACGATCTTAGAACCTAAGAGATAGGGTCTAAACTTGTCTAAGGCAAACACAATGGCTAACAGTTCCTTCTCGGTAGTGGTATAGTTCAACTGGGCATCATTCAGAGTTTTGCTAGCATAGTAAATCACATGAAGTAATTTGTTTTCTCGCTGACCTAGCACACACCAATAGCATAATCTGAAGCATCACACATGATCTCAAAGGGTAAGTTCCAGTTGGGTGCCTGGACTATGGGGGGTAGTGAGTAAAGTCTTAAGCTTCTCAAAAGCCTCTAAACAAGCATCATCAAAGACAAACTTAACATCTTTTGCAAGCAATTGCAAAGAGGTCTAGAAATCAAGCTAAAATCCTTAATGAATCGACGATAAAAACCTGCATGCCCTAAGAATGACCTAATATCTCTTACGGTTTTTGGGACCTGTAAAGTCTTGATAAGGTCAACTTTGGCTTTATCTACCTCTATACCCTTAGAAGATACGATATGCCCTAAGACAATTCCTGATCGAACCATGAAATGACATTTCTCCCAATTAAGCACTAGATTCTTTTCCTTACACCTAGTCAACACTAATGACAAATGATGCAAGCACTCATCGAAAGACGAACCAAACACTGAAAAATCATCCATAAAGACCTCTAAAAACTTTTCTACCATATCGGAAAATATGCTCATCATGCAACGCTGAAAAGTCGCAGGGCGTTACATAGCCCGAAAGGCATGCGTCTATACGCAAAGGTACCAAAGGGACAAGTAAAAGTAGTTTTTTTTGGTCTTCTGGGGCAATAACGATCTGATTGTAGCCTGAGTAGCCATCTAGAAAACAGTAATGACTATGTCCAGCTAATCTCTCTAGCATTTGGTCGATAAAGGGAAGGGGAAAGTGGTCCTTCCTAGTGACCTTGTTCAATTTCCTATAGTCAATACAAACACGCCAACCCGTGGTCACTCGGGTCGGGATTAACTCATTGTTATCATTCTGGACTACAGTAATACCGGATTTCTTGGGAACAACCTGAACGGGGCTGACCCACTTACTGTCTGAAATGGGGTAGATAATGCCTGCATCTAACAGCTTAAGAACCTCGGTTCGAACTACTTCTTTCATATTAGGGTTTAGTCTTCGTTGCATCTCCCTAGAAGGTTTGGTATCTTCCTCTAAATAGATCTGATGCATACAAACAGTAGGACTTATACCCTTAATGTCTGCTATGGTCCACCCTAAAGCTTCCTTGTTGTTTTGAAGGACGGTCACTAGCCTACTTTCCTGATCACTATCCAAGTCGGAAGCAACAATCACAGGTAAAGTTTCAGACGGGCCTAAAAACACATACTTCAGGGTATCTGGCAATGGTTTTAGGTCCAACTTAGGAGGCTCTTCTAACGAAGGAACTAGGGTAGACTTAGAAACTGGTAGTGGTTCGAACTTAGGTTTCCATCCGTTACTAAGTCTAACAAAGGGGTTGAATCTAACAAAGCATTCACCTCATTAATCACATTATCATCATCGAAATCAATCCCAAAGTGAGCTAGGCATTTCTCTAACGGATCTTCTAACAAAGTGTTTGGTAATGACTCCTCGACTAATGTTCCTATCATGTTTACCTCTTCTATGCTCGAGTCATCTAGTTCAGAGGGTAGCTTACTAATATGAAAGACGTTCAGCTCAATAGTCATATTACCAAAAGACAAATTCATAATACCAGTTCGACAATTAATGATCGCATTGGATGTTGCTAAAAATGGGCGACCTAAAATCACTGGTATCTGGTTCTCTGGGTCAGGGACAGGTTGGGTATCTAGGATAACAAAATCCACTGGATAAATAAACTTGTCGACCTCAATAAGAACATCCTCGATCACACCACGAGGAATTTTAACGGACCTATCAGCTAACTGAAGTGTCATCTGGGTAGGTTTCATATCACCAAGTCCTAGCTTGAGGTACACATGGTATGGAAGTAAATTCACACTGGCTCCTAAGTCAAGCAAAGCTTTCTCAACACGGTATTTACCTATTGTGCAAGAAATGGTAGGGGACCCTGGGTCTTTATACTTAGGAGTAGTGGTATTCTGAATAATGGAACTCACGTGACTAGCTAGGAAGGCTTTCTTTTGGACACTAAGCTTACGCTTTCGTGTACACAAGTCCTTAAGAAACTTAGCATAAGCGGGAATCTGCTTAATCGCATCCAACAATGGTAGGTTGATAGTAACCTGCTTAAAAACCTCCAATATATCATTAAAGTTCGACTCGCTCTTAGTTGGAACTAGCATGGGGAAACGGGGCTCTGGGAACAAAGCGGGCTCAGCAGGACCCTCATTGGTCTCTTTAGAGACTCTATCAGTCTCCTCATTTTCTGTCAGAAGGGTGAACTACAGCATGTTCACTATCAGGCATGGCAACCTTATTGTCAACTTTCTTTCCACTCCTAAGGGTTGTAATAGAGTTCACATGATTGTACGATTTCTCTGCTTTAGGATTGGGTTGAGTTTGACTAGGAAACTTACCTTTTTCCCTCAAAGATTCATTTATCTGACTAACCTGGTTTTTTAACTCAGAAATAGCTTGGGAGTTAGCATAACCTATATTTTTACTTTCTTCTATCCCTTGAGCAACCATTAGGTTGATCTTATCAGAGTTTTTAATAAACGAGGCTAGAGTATCTTCTAAACTTGTGATCTTTTTATCCGAAGGGTTCTGAAACTGGGGTTGACCTGAAGAGTTCTTAGCATAACCAAAACCTGGGGGAGGCTGAGAATTACCAGACTGACCTTGATTCTGGCCCTTAGACCAAGAAAAATTAGGATGGTTTCTCCAACCAGGGTTGTAGGTTTCTGAGTATGGGTCAAACTTCTGACGGTTCTCAAACCTAGCGTTGTTATAGATAGCATGGGCTTGTTCTTTACTAACATGACCTTCCCAAAACGAGTTATTGGGCTCTACTCCACAACTAGAGACTTGAGCGGATCTAATCCTATCATCAGGTTCAACAAGAGATCTATAATTAGGCTGATTCAATTCCAAAGCTTCTAACCTTCTAGACAAAGCAGCAAACTTAGCATCTGACTCGAAGCTTGTATCTACCACATTGGTGATACTTCTATTGACCAAGAGTCTTTTAGGGGGTTCAACACAAGACTCCCACTGTTGAGATTTTTCAGCAATAACTCCTAAGAAGGTAAAAGCATCATCAGCATTTTTACTGGTGAACTCACCAGCGCACATAGACTCGACCATGGCTTTGGTCGAATAGTCTAAACCATTATAAATAATCTCAACAAGTTTCATTTTATCAAATCCATGGTGAGGACACTGGGATAGGAGATCATTGAATCTCTCTAAAAACTTATAAAGAGACTCTCCCTCTTGTTGTACACTAGCACTAATTTTCTGCCTAACAGCTGCAGTTTTATGCTTAGGGTAGAATTTCATATAGAAAGCAGCAACAAGTTCCTGCCATGTTTCAATGGACTCAGGTGGTAGGTTGTTCATCCAGGTCTTGGATTTATCTCTCAAGGAAAAGGGAAACATCTTAAGTTTCAAAACTTCATCAGTGAGGTCTTTTATTCTAACTGTCCCACAGATTTCCTCAAAGTCCCTAATATGAAAATAAGGGTTCTCATCATCTTTTCCTAAGAACATAGGGATCATCTGAAGAATACTAGGTTTTATCTCGAAATTAGACGTACTGGCTGGCAATTTAATGCACGAAGCTCGGTTGGTCCTAGTTGGGAACAGGTAATCTTTCAAAGTTGCCATCGCTGGCACAGCTGAAGTACTAGGAATACTTTCCTCACGAAGAGACAGATTCTCAAAACTAAAGTTTCCAAAAACAGGGCTCTCAAAAGAAGAGTCTTCGAGCTCCCCGCTTTCACAAGAAGAACTTCTAGGCTCGTCACTAATCAAACGGCCAAAAGTATTTATTTTCCAAGCCCTTTCGGGCATACACTAACAAAAGAAAAACAAAAAAGTCCTAAAAGGAAGGGAAGTTCTATGCAAACACAAACAAGGATGACTCCACCACAACAAACCTACTGATTTCTAGCAAACAAAAAGCATGATGGCTCCACTTAGATTGTTTCTATACCAGCTTTTAATCCTTCGAATGGGAATTCGTTACAATTTGAGCAAACCCCTATGGAATCAATCCGAGTCAAAGTAAGTTGAATAGAGGCGAGTGAAGCTACGTAGAGCTTTGATACCCAAGGCCTCACCGCATTCCAAAGTGGCGCAGTCACGCATTCAACTCACAGAAACCATCATGAACTTCGAAGTATGCTCAAAAGAGTAACCAATATTTTTATAACGACTTTCCTATTAAGCTCGTTACCCTATAGGTCTCGTTCTATTCCAAATTTTAGGTTTAGGTTCGCGTTTGGTTTTGTTTTCCTAAGGCGGGCAAGAAGAGAACGGTGATGAAATCCGAACCCTTATCTTGTATGGCCAGTCCGTTCCCTTTACTAGGAAATTAAAGCAGCCGTTTTCAAGTCCTCAGCATATATGCAAGCGAAGGAATACAGTAACTCGCTGACAGGGGATTCACGAGTGTTTCGACAAACTTACCTCTCGTTCCAGATGGGGGATGAACCGCTGAAGTCGACTCGGGCCACAACTCCAATGTCGTGTACGAACCCGAGGGGCCGAGGTGATATCGTAATCACCGTTCTTCTCTGCAAACAGTTTAATATTTAATACTACCCTTCTGTAGGGTTTAAAAATAAAAGAATGTCCAAATGTCCAAGTCCAAAGTCCAAAAGAAAAGGAAAGTCTAAAAATAATAAAATAAAAAACAAAATAAAATGTCTCTCTTTTTTTTTCTCTCTTTTTTTTAATAAAAACAAAAAAAAATTCTTCTTTCGCTCCTTTCGCTTTGTCTTTTACTCCAAGTCTTTAAGTATTCACCAAAGCTTTGGCAAAATTTTCTTTGGCTCCCAATTCCAAAATCTGTAAGGAAAAGACAAAAACCCAAAAACGTAAAGAAGAACAAATAAAAACCTAAAAAAAAAATCTAAAAACTCTAGCCTAAAGACAAGTCCGCGTTGGCGGCGCCAAAAATTTGATGTAGTTTCAAAGTTGTTGTAGATAGTGATAAAAGGGTTGTTTTAAGACTTGTGAAGGCAATGAATTTTAGACTTAATAGAAATTTAAAAACAAAGAGTCAGACAGCTTCGGTATAAAAAATAATTCTGGGGGATATATTCTCAACAGGCAAAGGTTCTGCTTATCAGTTGGCTCTTCAGAATTTTATCCAGGTATGTGGACTACCTCCTTCTTATTGTGTCGATGATACTTCCCCCCCTTCCATGCACTCCCTGGAAGTCACTTATTTTGATGCAGTCAAGAAGAAAATTCCAGACCAATTTTCTATGTCTGCAAGAGATTCCATTTTGTGGCAGTGTAACCGTGTTAAGCATGCTCATGATTATCTACTGGCTGTCCCTATTAGTGGGCTTAATCAATGCCTCGGGTCTAGACAGTTCAGAGCTGTACTTTGCTATCGCCTTGGCATCCCACTTTTTGTTGAGAATGGCTTATGCTCTAGTTGTAAAAAATCTATTGACATTTTTGGGGACCATGCGCTTCATTGTGCTAAAGATGTTGGAAGTAAGTTTCGACATGATCTTGTTCGAGATGTTGTAGTTGATATTTGTTACAAAGATAACGTGCCTGCGCGCAAGGAAGTCTCTCTTGGTGCCTGCCGATATCCTTGTTCTCAACTGGGAGAATGGTCAAGATGTTTGCATGGATGTCACAGGTGTCTCGCCCTTCACTGGTGAAGGCATTCGTTCTTTTGTCCCAGGTAAAGCTATTTCTAAGGCGGTTTCGCGTAAGCAAACTAAATATTTGGAAAAGTGTGCTTCACTTGGATATGGTTTGGGTGTCTTAGCGTTTTCTACTCTTGGGGAACTTGGTGAAGATACTTTGTGTTTTTTCAAGCGCCTGAAGAATTGTATTGTTAATAACGATGGTAGTAGTGGTTTTGGTAATTTTATTTTTCATAGATTAGGGATTGCTATTCAAAGAGGGGTTGGAGCCCAGCTTGTTGCTAGGTTACCAACTAAAGGCTTTGTATAAGTTTTAATGGAGTATTGGCTAAATTTTAAAAAAAAAGAAAACTTATTACAAAATTGACTTCAAGATATTAGAAAACAACCAAGACACTGATTTCACTATTACACGTGAATAAATTATGGTAAACAATCCAAAACTCTAATTATCTTTTAAGACTCTTATTTCTTAATTCACAAATAATCTGGAAAATTCTCAAAAATTAATTGTATCCCTAAGCATAGATTATCTAAACAAAGCATAACCTATCTAATTGAATCACAACTAATGAAGAAAATTTTTGCAAACAATTAAAAACTCTGCAAAAGAAGTGATTGAGTGAATTATAAATTATAAATTAGAGAGAATAAATAATTACCAATTATTCATGCGTAAATAGCTTCCTCATTGTCTTGGTTGTGAGAGAATTAGCCGCCCATCATGTTGGAAAACCTCTCAAAGAATTTCATTGATGCTCAAAAATGGTTTACAAATGATGAGAATATGAGAAATACAATAAAACCGGGTTTGTAACAATTATATTTGTTACAAACCAGAGAACTACGACCCTCGATAGCAAAATAAGACTGCTGCCGCTGTGTCGCAAAAACTGTAGCAAATAAGTCTGTTGCAGATGTACGACCCTCAGGTGGGAGTCGTTATCACTGTTGATAAACGACTGTCCCGGTCGGTCCGTTCTTCGCGTTCTTCAGAAATGCAGTAGCAGAAAATGGCAGCTCTGCAACTTTGGTGTTTAAGCTCTGTGGTGTTCTAAAACCTCCAAAACTCTCCGTAAATCATCTCTGCTATCCCATAAACTATTTATAACCCAACAGCCTCAAAATATCACGCAATAACTTCATAGAATTCTCCATTACTCGGCATTGATGAAAAATATTCTCGGGAATATTTTCTTCCACTTTTAGCTCTTCCACGCGTATACAACTACTGAATCTTCCTCATTTAACTTATCCACGCTTCTGCAGAGACCCAGCTCAATCCAAACATGATCAACACACGGTTAACCACACTGTAATCCCGTGGATATCTTCTTCCGAGTACGTGCTTCCCTGTTTTCTTCTCACGGATTTTTCAGCCAAATTTGATCGAAACAAACACTCATACCAGCTTTGTTATGACATATCACGTCTATCCATTAATTTTTAGCCCTTTAGTCCACCCAGAACTCCTTCAAGAACTGATCGAAAGTTACACAGTTGAGAATAAAATTTTCCCGCCAAATTTTTTTTTTGAAATGTTGAAGATGGTGTCCCCCTATCCGGTTCTGGGGTGCGGTTAGCAGCTGCCTAGAAATGGGGTGACCCTTATTAATTAGGTTACCCCTTATCCAAAGTGAGGGTTCGTATATCAAATGTCCTCCGGGGATGCTCCGAACAACTTTTCGAGCCGAATTTTCCAACAATATTTATTTCCTAAAAATACATAAAAACACAATATTAGTACAAAAATTGAGTTCCAACAAAACAGACATTGAGGACAATTTAGACACAAAAATGTGTCTATCAACATCTAGTTCCAAGATCACTAACACCATTTGCATCAACCCAACATCTTAAACTCATTCAATACTCACAGTAACAGCACAAGTTCTTCTATTGACTTCTGAGTTCTATCTATGGTTCACTAACAATTACACAACCACCACCATTACCAACTCATTTCATTCTCCACCTCCAACAACAACTTCTACATCTTTATAATCATCTAAAGTTTCTAATTTAGGAACCATAATTCCAAATTGGGGAAGAACAGAAAACCCTAATTCTCTATTAATTCAAAATTAATCTTCATACTGCCATTTATGCTTCAATTAACAAAAAACCCATTACTAAAGATCAAACAACGCATTAATTTCACACAAAACAGAGCTTAATAAAGAAACCCTAATTTACCTGGCTTTTGATTCAACACCAGAAAAGCTTCACTTCGTCAGTTCCATAATAACCCCTCGTTTCTTCATCTATCAAAAACTCAATCTTCAGTTGATTCCTCCATTTCAAGAATCAAACTCTAACCCTAACTTCGATTTACATAAACATCACTTTCTTCTCTTCCCCGAATTCAATCAATCACAGATCCATCCCATACTCCTTATAATCAAACACTCCACAATCTAACTATGAATCATTAACCCCAACTAATTTGAATTCAGCAGAACTGAATTCAACAGAGAAAGAAAAGAGAAAGAACAGAGAAGAAGAAAAATGAAGAAGAAGAAAGAGAAAGATAAGAGAATAATGAATTCTCTTCGATCCGGTGTTGGTGATAAGACCAGCAAAATTATCAAGGCGCCCACGAACGGATAAGGGAAGCCCGGGTCGGTCTATCAACGAAAATTCGACTTTTCTCTTCACTCTAATCTGATGATATCTTCTTCGTCCGGTATCCGAATGACACGTTTGAGTAGTCCACATCGCGCAAATTTTCGAGCTCTATCCAGTGATACTAGTTTCGTATCCAAATTATTGTTAGATTAATTTCTATTAATTAAAATTTACGTTAACAAATAGAGTCATTAACGGTTAATTCGTCTCTTGACTGATCTAATAACGTTGACGAGCTTGAGGGTCATTACATGAACCAAAAACGATCTTGATAAATGTCATCCATAGATATAAATATATTTATCTTAGTCGTCGATTGAAAGTCTACAAGCTCTTCAACCCATAACTCTACCCTAAATTCTACTTTCTTCTTCTCCTTTTGTACGACCTCCCCTTCCCAACTTTCCTGGATGTTAATGTGATCCGAAGAAGCATGAAGTGCTAATGACACACTGACACAATGTCCGAAAAAATTATCATTCTTGTTCATTTCAATTAATCTTGCACAGGATGTTGACAACATTGGGATGTGTGATGACATGGACGCTCCTGATTCTTCTAGCGATTAGTCTACAGTTGTGGATTCGAATTTGCAGATTCCCGACGAATCCGAGTCCATGGTTATACATTCCCATGTGGCACCGACGACCGGTTGCACTTGTGGCTCTGGAAGCAGATGTAAAACTTCTATATGTGAATGCCATGCTGATGGACTTAGATGTGGGGAGTCCTATAAATGTAAGACCAAAAACTGTCGATACAAAGCTGGTTCATCTTCAGGGAGGAAGAAGAGGAAAACAGTTACTTACAGGTGAAGCTACAAGTCTAAGTGCAAGACTTCCAAGTGTGTATGTGTTCATAGAGGTGAGTCGTGCAGCCGATCGTGTAAATGTAAAAATAATTGTTGAAACAATTAGTAACTTATGTAGTTTCTCAACTTACTAGTTAGACAACAAATGCCCTTATATGCAAGCTTCATAACTTAAGCATAAACTAACTTACGCGGTTGATTGCATAGGTAATGTCAGGTCTTGTCATAGTAAGATAAGAGTTGTGATTAACTGGCTTAGAGTTTGTAAGATCAATATGATTCAGAAGTTCAAGGTATATTTTATCTTGAGTTAAACCGTGCAAGCCTCCTAAGTCAGTTGTTTCAAATTGTTGGAAGAAAAGAATAAAAACCTTGAACATTATTAACAGTCAATATATCTTGTATACCACCAACAGACTGTTTGGTCAAATTTGAGTGATCTGATTGTACAAGTAAATTTAGATGCTTTCTTCTTTCTTAAGAAATAGTGAAAAGAAGAAGGTACCCAAATACACCACAATCTTTCGTTTTCAACCTATAAGTTCTTCACCATGTGTGATCGCATATGGAAAATAGTCGAGACAATATAACAACTTCGGTATACACTTTGTGTGATCGTCCATGGATATAAAATCGAGACAATACAACGACAAGGTGTTCACTTGATGTTCAAACTTCTTTCATGTTTGAACATCTGTCAAGTTCAAAATATTAATACTTGGTGGTGTTTATAACTATGCCTAATATTCGAGCACAGTTGTAAACTGAGCCAAATAGTCAGGTTCACTTTAAACTACGCCAGGATATTAGGCTAACACAGAGGTAGTCAAATGATTATTCTATAAAAATTGATAGGTTTTTAATTTGAGTGACTCCCGGAGATTCTCTAAAGATCTAGAGACTTCTAGTTATTCTGCGAGAGTATTACAGAGAATCATTGTGATTTACAGATACAAATGTAGTTGATTTGTAGAGAGTTTTTGTAATTTGTAAAGACAAAAAAAATATATCTACATAATCAAAAACTAAAAACATTTACCAACTTTTTTACTATGCACGTTACCCTGTTAACCAAAGTACCATAAATACCTAGTAGAACGCGTGTCAATTTTAAAAATAAATCTCATTGATGTCATATTCCTAAATTTTCATTCTCTTTAATCCGCTCCTCTCACCACTGAACATAAATTTTCATTCAACCGATAGTTCACTTATATATATATATATGCGAAGTTTAGTACATGTATCACACCATCTGGTTTTTATTTCCTTTGTTTTTTTTTCTATCAAAATTTTCTTCTCTATAATGTCTACAACAGAGTACTATATATTAATCGGGTGGTATATTCCAGACAAAAGACAACAGATATTGTATAATGAGTGTAATATTATGGTTGACACTTGGTTGGTTTAGCCTTTTGCTAGTGTGGTCAAACATGTAGAGTCTAGCTGCTAGACCATT